>NW_022589706.1:38099492-38287368 GCF_004348235.1 Phoca vitulina
CTTTCTTTCTTTCTTTCTTTCTTTCTTTCTTTCTTTCTAGAGAGAGAAAGAAAGAGTGTGTGAGCGAGCAGGGGAAGGGGCAGAGGGAGAGAGAGGATCTCAAGCAGACACCCTGCTCCGTGCGGAGCTGGATGTGGGGCTCAATCCCAGGACCCTGAGATCATGACTTGAGCCAAAACCAAGAGTTGGCTGCTTAACCGACTGAGCCACCCAGGTGCCCCTATACCATTACATTTCTTGAAAACTTACCAAGCAATAAATCCTTGGGTCTACCTCTTCACTTCAAATGCATTGCTCAATCCACTGCAGCCTGGATTCTGGCCCCACAAACTCTTAAGTGTGTGTGTGTGTGTGTGTGTGTGTGTGTGTGTGTGTCTGAGTGTGAGAGTACATGTTTAATCACCAAAGACCTCTAGGTTAACTAGGAAAGTGAGTTATCACCGTAATTAAACACAGGGGCTATGGACTCAGCCTGCCACAGGTTCAAATCCTGATGCAAGTTATTTAACTTCCCTGTGCCTCAGTTTCCTGAACTGTAAAGTGGGAAGACAGAAAGAAATTACCTGGCAGAGTTATTGTGAAGATTAAATGATTTAGCATGTATAAAGAATTTGGAACTGGCTAGGCGTTGTCAGTTCCTATTATGATTACAAACTGCACTGGAAGCTTTTCTGTCCTTATCTTATTTGACTTCCCTAAGAGATAGAATACAACTGAATGCTCCCAATTCCTTGAAAATCTCCTTTGCCACTGCCCTCTCTGTTTTTGCCTTTCTGGCCCTAGCTTCTCAGGTTCCTTTGTGAATCCCCTTTTTCTGCTTGTCCCTTCAATGTGGGTGGTTCCCTAGATGCAGCCTCAGCCCTCTGCTTTCCGGCTGGTGTGCGCTGTCTGGGGTGACCTCACCTAATCCTTGGTGGCAGTGGTGTCCTATGGGCTAGCCCTATCTGAGCTCCAGGCCTGCATCTCGAGGTTTCGAGAAGTCCACGAGCACCTTGAACTCAACATGCTCAACTACAAGTCCTTCACCGGCCACTTCAAACCCATTTCCATGGCTCATCCAAGGGAAGCGCCTTGTAGCTTACCCCTGAAGCCCTGCACATCCTAGAGCTCCTCCTTGCACTCATTTTCCACAGTACTGTTGGTGATCAAGGCCTATTCAGAGTACTTAACCTTTTCTCTTCTTCTCCACCTCTCACATTCTCACCTGCGCAAACTCGGTTCAGCTCATCATTTCTCCCAGGGAATCACTGCATCAGTCTCCCTGCCATTTTCTTCGGGCCTCAAGATTGGTCCCCTTTCAACTCATCCTCCACTGAGCGTCCCCACTAGCTTTCCAAAATGCAAATCTTATCACATCTGGCCCCAGCCTAAAGTCCTTTATTGACTCTTCCTAGTTCAGGGGATGAAGTTCATGTTTCTTGGCACGTATGGGTCTTGTTTATCCCTGTGCTCTCAACTTCCCCTCCCTGAAGGCCCCATTTCCCTCGCTGTGCTGTGCCGCACGGACTTAGGGTTCTTGATCCACATCCCACACCCACCCCTGTGCTGTTTCATACCTCTGGCTCTTCACACCTGTGATTTCTACCACTAAACATCCTCTCCTCTCTGCTGTGTCTTCCCCTCATCCTGATCCCTCAGAATGTAAGCGCCACCTCTTTGAGAGAGCCTCACTATACAACATGATTTAAGTGCTCATCTGTGTTCAAACATCACCCTGTGCACACCTCCATTAGAGGATATATAACAGTTCAATCTTTGACCCCTTATGTGTCCCTTCTTTCTCTCCAAGTCCCATGAGGGCAGCCCCTGTGTCTTACCTAAGTTTGCATTCCTACACCTAGCATAATACCTCTGGCGCATGGAGGCTGTTCAATAAATACTGAATGGAAGCTTGAACCAAGAGCATACATTATTTTCTTTCAACTTCATAAACTATGAGGTGGTTATTATTAGAATAGAGTCTACCAATCAGGATCATACATTCATTTCCTCCACTTTATGGACAAAAGACTTTCAAAGAGTTACTGGGAAAGCAAGGACTATGAAGGAGCAAACTGGAAAAGGATTATTATACCCTTTGTGTAGTAATCCCACCTCTAGGAATGCCTCCTAAATAATCAGAGGCAGAAAAGCTTTATTCACCAAGATGCTCATCACCGAGTAATTTGTGATAGAAAAAAAAAAAAAACTGGAAAAAATAGAGAAATAATTAAACACCCAGAATTATGGTACATAATACAACTAAACATTATACTGCCATTATCTGCTGCTTCAAAAGAATTTTTAATCATCCGGGACAATGCTTATGTTACACATAGTAAAAAAGATGGATAGAAAACTGACAAATATTATAAAATCTTAAATGACACAAAGGAAAAAAAAAAACCCTTACAATAAGCAGAGAAACAGGATTTAACAGAAACATACAAAAATAAACACTTTAGTAATTACATCTTGGGTGATTTTTGTTTTTTTATAATCTTTGGTATTTCCTAAATCTTCTACAATAGGCCCCTTGACTTTTACCATCAGAAACATAAAAATTTTCACATTAGAGATTTTGACTGTGTGGCTATTATGAACATCTTCTGTTCTATTTGTGCGGCATCCTTCCTCCTTCCTCCAGTAAGAGTGCCTCAGTTTTTCCTTGGGGACACATCCTCCCTCATTCTTAGACCTCACAGTGTGGATGAAATGGACCCTCAACCCCCAGCTCCCAGGGTGGGCGTGGGATCCAGACCCAGTCAATCATCATATCCTCCCCATCTGGCTTCAGTGACTGGTCCCAGATGGGCGTGTGACTTAAGCTGGGTCAGTATTTTTATAGGAGATGTTCACGGGGGCAGAAAAGCTCTGCTCACATTGGTACTAATAAGCTGTGAGCTTAGAGCTGCGTGAGTGCACATGAAGACAGGGGAGTCATACAGGAGCGTGCTGCTGAAGGATGGACATGGAGAGAGATGCATGTGTACACACACACACACTCCACACCACACCACACACACCACCTTCAAGTCCTGATGACTTTGAATTCTTGTATCTAGGAAAGTGTCGAATGCTAGCCTCACTAGACTTTCCAGTTCTAAGAACCAATTACATTTTAGGTTTCTTTGTTTTTTTGTTTTTTTTTTTTTGAGTCCGTTTGAGCTGGGTTCTACAAGTTGCAATAATACAGTTATGAAAACAATAAACTACGTAAAGTATAATTTATAAAAGGCTCCAGGGCTGTCATAAAAAAAGAGTACAGAATTGGCCCTGTACATCCTACCTGACAACGTAAAACATTTCCATCGTTGTGTTTCTATTGGACATATTCTAAAATGTAGTTCATTCCCATAGCAGGTCACTTAGGGTACTTTCTTATGCCTTCCTTTGCTGGCATGAGGTGTTACTAAAAATAGCTAGTTGGGCGCCTGGGTGGCTCAGTTGGTTAAGCGACTGCCTTCGGCTCGGGTCATGATCCTGGAGTCCCTGGATCGAGTCCCGCATTGGGCTCCCTGCTCGGCGGGGAGTCTGCTTCTCCCTCTGACCCTCCCCCCTCTCATGTGCTCTCTCTCTCATTCTCTCTCTGTCAAATAAATAAATAAAATCTTAAAAAAAAAAAAATAGCTAGTAACCCTAAAGGCACAGGGGCTGGGGACTTTCTGCTATGCCTGGCATTAAACCTTTAATGGCTGGATCTGAGGAGATTTGGGGTATCTTAAGAAAGGAATTGGAGTGAAGGGGCATATCAGTGTTTAGGACAGTGACTTTTTTCCCAGTCAATACAGAAGGACTTCAATATTCTACCAACCTATGTGACCAACTTGGTGTGTATTGGCTGAACAGAAACCCTGTTAGCCGATATTAGAGTTTCTTTTTGGGTATCTGCTTACCTTCCCAGACTGTGACTCCCCCTAGGCAAGGACTTTGTCTTACTGATTTTTGGAGGTCTTGTGCCTATCAAGGTGCTCAGTAGATATTTGTTGGATGGTAAACATGACTGACAATCCAGCATTGTATAATTCCCTATTCTGTTTTTTTTTTTTTTTCTGATAGAAGTTTCCTGCCTAGAATTAAATTGCAATATGGTCTCTTTTCACCCGCTCTTTTGAAAACTTGTTATCCTCTCCAATATCAGTTGATTGAAGAAGAAAATTGTAAATTTTCTCTCAGGCATAATGTTGATATTTTAACTCACAGTGATTTTTTCTTACTACAAAATGGATTTTAGAAATAAATCAAGATCCCAGAAACTTATGATTGCTTTGAGTGGTAGCTTTTATCTCTGTCATCCTAAGAAAAAGATGTGGTCTGATGGCCCAGAGCACAAACAGAGAGACCTTTGAATTTCAGTTTTCCCACAGCTGTATGACTTGACACATTTGCTAAGACATTGGGGTGGGGGTTCCCAGTCTTGACTATAAGGATTGTGGCAGGGCCCACCTCTGTCTATTAACAATGGTACTCCCAGTACCTAGCTCTTCCTTGTTCGGAGTACACACTTACATGCTTGTTGAATGAATACATGAGTTTAGGGAGAGGCAATCATACATATTGATTGACCTAGAAATGATAATTTTTTAAAAATATTTTTTATTTATTTACTTGAGAGAGGAGGAGGGGAGCATGAGTGCAGGGAGGGGCAGAGGGAGAGAGGACTGAGCCTGGAGCCCAGTGAGGAGGGGCTTGATCCCAGGACCCTGAGATCATGACCTGAGCCGGAGGCAGGCGCTTAACCAAGTGAGCCACCCAGACGCCCCTAGAAGTGATAATTTTTAAGTGATTAGCTTTAAAAATCCTCTCTTAAAAAAACTAACTTAGGTCCTATCAATATCAAAGAGGAGAGCTTTCAATATTAAAGTGGGGTGGGGGAGCTGCTTAACTATATCTTTTGGATGCTATTTTAGAGAAGAGTCTAGGTGTATCTATATGATTCCCCCACTTTTTCTGATAGGCACCTCCTATTTATTTTCCACTCTGAAGCTCTCTGGTAAGGTGTTTTCCTGGTTTATTCGAACGCAATGGGAAAGGTCATCATACCCGGAGTCAGTCTTAAAATGACTAGCTCTCCCTTCTATTTGCTGTGCGGTCTTGGGCCACTTTTAAAACTCAAATAATAAACATTCTGCTCTACCTATCTCACAAAGCTGCTGTTGTGAGCGTGGAATATTAGAGTAAGGAGAAACTATAAAACCCCGTACAGATACTGTTGTTACCTTGGATAAAGCAATTCCCAGGCAGTGAAACCTGGTTTAAGATAATTATTTTACTATTATTTTGCTCCTGGTACTGGCTAGGGCAGCTAAGAGGACCGCCGGGACCCCTGCCCCCAGTAACCGTCCTCTGGTACAGAGGCAGAGAAACCATAGGGTAGAGGGGGGTTGGTGAAGGAGGAGGCTCCCAAAGAGCTTAGCACAGCGACTCTGGCGCAAATGGGTTTAAAAACTCGCGCTCCCAGAGCAAACTTCGCAAGGCCCTCTTCCCCACTCGGAAAGCCAAGCTGGGTTCTCCAGGAAAGTCCTGGCAGGGGCTTCTTGGGCGGAGGCCACCCCGACCAATAGAAACCAATTGTGTTTTTACGGTTAAGAGCAGGTGGAGGAACTGAGCATAATTACCTACGCCCCGGCTCAGCATTTTACCACGGTGTCAGGCGCCTCTCTGCGTCCCCCTCCATTAACCGACATGGAACAGAATGTGGGGGCCTAATTCCTAATCCCCTGCGCTCCAATTCCTGTCGCTTCCCGCACCACCTCCGCCACCAGCGGCGTCTCTTCTCTTCCCACCGGAGCGTGCTCCAGGCCCGGGCGGCGGACCTTTATTGTCTGGGGAACACCTGCCAGGTGGCGGGCCCGGGCCCTAATGTGCGCTGGGTGCCGGGCTTCACAAAGCGCGCGGGCAGCACCCCCCTCGTCTGGCAGCCGCCTCGGCCCCCCGACCACATCACAAGGGAGGAGGAGAGGTAGAGAGATGAAGGGGCTCCGGGGTCAGAAGCGGGCGGCGAGGGCCAGCACGCCCTCCTCCTCCCTGCCGTCTCAGCCCCCGGGGATTAGCACGTCGAAGGAGCGGAGGCCAGATGCCGCCGGGAGGGAGCGAGACCCGGGAGCGAGGGAGGGAGGGGACGCGAGGAGGGGCGCGGAGAAGGGGCGTGGCCGGCGCGCAGGGGGAGGGCGCTGGGAGGAGGGGCCGCTGCTCGGCGCTCGCGGCTCTGGGGGCCCGGCTTTGCCGCGCTTGGTGCACTTGGGCGAGAGCCGGAACGTGGAACGGAGCTCCGATCCCAGCGCAGCTACCGCGATGAGAGGCGCTCGCGGCGCCTGGGATTTTCTCTGCGTCCTGCTCATCCTGTTCCGCGTCCAGACAGGTGGGAGAGCGCCGCGGGCCCCCGGGCCGCGCCCCCCGCCCCGGTGCAGCCTGTGTCCCCCGAGGGCTCGAACCCGCTGGGGGGTTCGTCGGCGGAGGTGGCTGACTGCCCTCCAGTGCCCGTGCTTTTCAGGCTCCGGGAAGGTTCGAGGCGTTCCCGGGACTCTCCTGCGCCCCGCCTCGCTCACCTGCGCGAGGAGCCCCTGCCGCTGGTGGCGAGGGCGCTGAGCTGAGGGTCTTGCGGGGAGGGCAGCGAGGGGGCTCAAGAGTGGGCGAGGTGCGGCTGCGGGCTGCAGGCTGCGTGCGAGTTCGGGGTTGCTTTTGTGCGGAGGGTACGCGGGGGCCGAGGCGGGCGGGTCCGGGGTCCGCACCCAGCGCGTTATCTCTGCGGTGCGAGGCGCGGCCGCTGCTGCCTTTTGTTAAAAGTTGCGTGCGTGTGATCGGCGCACTGGACTAGCAGCCCGCAGGTTCTTAGCTGCGCCGAGGGCAAAGTTGGAGAGCCTTTTCTTTGCTCTGCGGCTGCCGCTTTCCAAACCGCGGGCGCTCCTTTGTGGCCCAGAACTGGGGACAGACCCGCTGCCGCCTCTCCTCGCGGCATTCCCGCGCCCCCTGGTTAGGCATTTTGCCCGGGGAGCGCGCGGCGTGCGGCCCTGGGGCCGGACCCCGCGAACCTAGAGGTGGCGGCTACGGGGACAACTTGGCAGGGCGTGTGGAAAGCAGCCGCTAGGTTGCAGACTTTTTGCTGTTGTAAATCGCATGCCAGAGGCTCGCCCCTTTCCGCCGCGGTGCCGTTTCTTTCCTGCCACGCGCCTCCGAGCGGCTGGTGGCTGCGTTAGCCGCCTGCTCTCGGAGGAGGCAGGGACGGGGCGCTGGGACGCTCAGGTCCTCCACCCGGCCGCCTCCCGGGCCCCGCTAGTATGCCCCGACAGGCTGGCCGGGCTCTGCAAACCGCTCGAATCGGTATCTGCGACCTGTAATTCCGGGTCCCCGTTTTCTTTGGTAATTTTGAGATTTGCAACACCCTTTCGCACGTGATAGCCACACTACTTAAGGGCCGCCTGGGGCGGGGGTGGGAGATGGAGTGGAAGTTTCGGCAAATCTTACTTGGATCTTAAAGCTGTAGTGAAAATCCGGTTCTGTCTGCGCGGGAACTTGAGTCTGAAGGTGGAGGAGGAGGATTTGCAGGCTCCTGGAAGCCCTAGTTCAGATTCCTGCCCCTTCTTCCCTTTTTTTCTGGGTGTCGCTGGTGCGCGAGCGAGTGCAGGTCGCCCGGCTAATCCTTGAAACCCTGCTCTCTCCCAGGTCATTTTTTAAAAATCTTTAAGGCTACCCCAGTGATGCAAGGAAAGAAAGTGAGTCTGAACTGGAATTTGAGGGCTAAAAAAGGAAGATCGCTATGAACTATCGTGGTACTCAGTTGACCACTGGTTCGTTTTCCATAAAGTCTCAAGGTGCAGCCTCCCCACTCCAGGGGCTTGAAAGGCATTGTTGTGAGGGCTTTCCTGTGGAGGAAGGGAGGCCTTGCATCTGGACTCTGAGAGGTGGTGGGGGGGGGGAGGGATCGTGAGTGAGTGCCCGGATTCCGTGGCAGATTCGACCGCTCAAGCTTCAAATGACACGTTTGTTCTTACGTCTTTGTGCCTTGCATTTTTAATTTCAGTTAAGGTATGTGTACGGACCCGAATAGGGCACTAGAAAGACCACACAGAATAGTTCCCTTTTTAAAAATTAAATGAATCAGTTGCTTCCTTCTTCCTCATAATTATTCCTGCTCCATCCAATAGATTTTTGGCAGAGGGAATTTTAAGGTCTGGCTCCTGGGGGGCAGTATCGTATAGTGACAGAGCCTTGAGCTGCCCTTCGGGTTCTCCTTTTCCAGCATTTATTAGCTGTTTGCCCTTGGAAGGTCGTTTAAATTCTGGAGATCCCGATTTCCTCAAGAGGACAGTGAGGCATCTGCATCATGAAGGATCCTTTGGGTCCCAGATTCTCCTCTTCCAGTGTTCTGAGTGTAGACTACAATTTTTTGAATTCTTTTCCTGATTCCTTTCTGTCTCCCTGAAATTCCTCTGCCTCTCCGGGTCCCAGGGACCACAAGCTAAAGCAGGGAGGTGTGTTTTATCCTGTTCCCTCCTCCATCCACACACATTTGCCTAGCTTCTCTTTGAATTCAATCAAGGAGGTGCCAACTCCGTAGGACCCTCCATCACCACTCCCCTCAGTATTTATGACTCCTGTGCCCAGCAAGATGAGCCTGCAGGGAATAGTGAATCACACTTGCCCCTTGTTCCTGCAGGTGTGAGGCCACAGTCATTCCCAGCAGCTGGCCCTGGGATATTTTGGATCTTTTCCTGTTGGGAATAATATGATGGTCTTGTAAAGTCCAGAAAAGTCATTTATCCCCATTCTGGTCTTTCCCACTCATCCACAGATTTTTTCTTATGACTTGATAAATTATGTATGCTGTGTTATTGCAACACATTTTCTGATGTGCCTTAAATTTCACTTTGTGTGTTGTACATAGTTGTTCTTTATTCAAAACTGGGCCAGGCCCATGCTGGGGTGGGGGGTGGGGGCTTTACATGGTATTTATAGTCCTTCCAACAAGCCCTGGAGGTAGTAGTACTCTTGCCATCCCTATCATTTATAGCAGGAGAAACTGGCTGAGGATAAGTCAGTTACCAAAATAATCAGTGGTGAAGCCTGACATTAGCCCAACATATATGCCCAACTGTATATCCATTCACATGCCTTAACAGAATCAGTTGTGTGATTCATTGGAAACTATGCCATGAGCCCATATTATATGCCAGGGTATTGTTGGAGGTTTGGGAAATACAGGATGGTCAAGGTCATTACCTTCCAAATTTTGGTAAAAAAGACCTAGAATTGCCTGTCTTAGGATGTCTGAGTTAGTGTTCTCAGTGTGAAGGGGAGTATTCACTGGGAAGGGGAGTCATTAAGTATCGATTCCCTGGGGAGTATGTAGGCAGTTGATCCTGGGCAAGAGGGCTGTAGGTGTTAGCTGTCCCGTTCCAAAGGCCCTCAGAAATGAAGATAAGCTGTCTCTAAAATGATGGTGGAAGTCAGCTGAGAGTTTTTTTCCATCCCCCTCTCCAGAAAATAAAAACGCTTTTGGCATTATATACTTGTGGCATACTTGTGAAAGAGCAGACTCCCAGGAATGAGTTAATACCGCTGATCATTTGCCCTGAATGAGCACAGTGAGATACAGAAGGGCAGTTTCCCACTCCTAGCCCAAGATCAATTCTTAGAAACGTGCCAGGTGCTTTGTGGGCTTCCCTGGTAGCGTGTTTAGGGACAGATATGGTGATGGATTTTGCTGCTTTTGACGCTGCTGGAAGTTGCCCTTAGGATTTTGACTCATTTCCTCAAGTTTCCCCCCAGCTGATTAAAGAAGGACACCAGGAAATGAGCTGCAGTGTCCAAGTGGAATTCTTTAGCTGGCCTTGCAGGACGGGAACCCCTGAAAGGCAGTGGTCAGGGCTGCAGCAGCCTTTGCTCCAGAATGAATTTAGTTTGAGGGTCGGTGGACAGGCTGGGACGGGAGGAAGTGCTTTATTTTGCTGCATTCATGTGTGGATAACTTTCATAATAAGGGATTGAAAGACATGGGAAGGGATCTTAAATATGCAACATTTCATGGGTGGTTTCTGTAACTTGAGTGGGTAGCTGCATGACTGCAAAATCCAGATCGAGGAGTGCCTACCAGGGAGTAAGCAGAGGTGTGAGTGTGAATCTAGGGCAAAGCCAGTGTGAATCTTTGTTGAAAGGGAGGGGACTTTGAGGAAGCCTGGCCTAGTACCTCTGATTTTGGATGTTTGGGACCTGAGACAACCCATCTTTTGACTTCAGACTCTAAATAGGTAGAGAGAGGTTACTGGCTGATAGCCCATCGACGTGTTTGTTGCCCCCCCCCTCCCGCCCCCCCAGTGCTTTTTAAGAAAACATCAAGGCAATACTTACAAATCTGGAGAATTTATGTCAAGATCTCGATTTGTCTGTTCTTTTGAAGAACTGAAAACTCTGCCCCTTTTGATGGGACCTGTGCTCTTTAGGAGGCTCTAGGAAATACCGCTAAGCCAGCCTTACACATGTAGGCGTTTAGCCTTAGGGCCCGGTGAGCACGGATGGGACTACGCAGGTAGCTGGCGGACAGAGCACAGGCCCAAGGAGTGAAGCCAGCCTTGTATTGGCCTGCTGGTTTTATGGCTGACACCTTTGGCGCCTTGGAGCAAGTCGTTTACCCTGCTGAATTTACTTTTCCTTCTTAGTTTCAGCTGTGTGACTTTGGCAAATTACTTAACCACTCTGTGCCAGTAAACGTGTTTCTCCGTAGAGAGTTTTTAGGACGGTGCTGCCTGCCGTGCTTTCTAGTACAAGCTCGGTACGTGTCAGTCATAATTATTATCTGTGAGATAGGAATTCTTGTTCTTCCTAACATGGAAATCATGCCTACTCTAATATGGTTGTCCTAAAAATCAGGAAGCGATTCGGGTACAGATGTCTGGCACGGGGTCTGGGATGGGCCGGGCACCGAATCAGTGAGTGAGCTCTGTGAGTATGTAGACTCTGACTGCTTCTCTTTGTCATCTTCGCAGGCAGGGATCGATAAGTACTCACGTGATGGCTTTTAATGTGAAATAAACTTGAATTTTTGTTCTGCATTTTATAGAGCTTTTGACCTAACAGTTGGGAATCACTACTCAAGAGACTGAACAGATCTTGGACTCCCCCCCGCCCCCCCCAAAGACAAACAAGCCAGAAGATTTCTCCAGTGAAAACATTCACATCTGCTGATTTTTCCATTCAGCTTACGCTTTAGCTTTCATGCTTACATTTTGGTTTTGACACACTTTCTTAGGTATCTTCCAGTGCGTCCTTTTCTGACAGCTAGGTTTTCAACACTTGCAAACTTTAAGCTAAATTGTTATCCAGAGTTAAGACCTTGGGCTCTGAAATGGACAACCTGGGTTTTTATCCAGTTTGGCCCCTTGCCGGCTGTGTGCTCTGGGAAAAGACTCTTCCTCTCTGGAAGCTCCAGTTCTTCATGTGTGACCCAGGGATGGTGGCCTGGGCTCCCAAAAGGAGTGAGTGAGATCATCCACGTAACGTGCCTAGCGTGGTGTCCCTCATGGGGACAGCACGGGGACTCCATATCAGGCTGACTTTATGTTCCTCTTTCAGCTTTGTGTCTTAGAAAAAAAAATTGGAAATGGAATAAAACCAGATTATGTAGAATGGTTGTTGTTTTTTTTTCAGTAGTAAGACGAAATGTACACATTTAATGTCTAGTTTTTTTGTGTTTTTGTTTTTTTTTTAATTCACCTGTTAGTGGCAATGCATAGTTCTCTCCCTGGTTCTTTGTTTCACCTTATTTTTAGCCCATTTTGGTGGATACAGATTTGTGGATGAAAGTTTAGGAGGGGAAAATGGCCATTTTCTCAAGGTGACTAAGTAAGGGTAGTTCACATAGGGTCCAGGAACCCTATTACCTTGTAAGGTGACATTGAAAGCACCATAAGAGTGAGGGGCTTTTCTGTGACTGCCTTCCCTAGGTGAGGGACCAGGCTGAACTTGGCCATTGCCCCAGGCCAGACGCAGTGGGGGCTCGGTAAATACGAGTTTAACATCTGTTCTCTAGCACATGTACAGCGCTTTGAACATAGTAAATGCTCAGTAAACATTTCAGAAAGAGTTTAAGGAAGATCTGTCAGTCCCTAGGCCTTGGTCCTTGTAGGGCCTACAGGTGCGGGCTAGACGTGGGGGACGGATGGACTAAGAACACAGCCTCTGATTTAAAGTGAATTTGGTGTCAAAAGGAGCGCAAAGTGCTCAGGCAGGATTTCAAAGGAGAGGAGTTTATGTCTTGGTGGGCAGATGAGAGAGATCAGAGATCAGTAGAAGTGTCCATGTGGGAGATAATATTTGAGATTAATTTTTGTGTGTTAGAGGGTAGAGTGTCTGTAGTTGAGGCTTCAGTTGGAAGAAAGCTGTGGAAACCGGGGACAAGACTTAAGATCTAATTTGAGGATTGTCCAGTCTTTCAGGTGGTGTGATGGTTGGGGTGGCTAGGGAATTGGAGGGGAAGAGGCTGGAAAGGTGGGCTCTTTGATTAACCTCAAGGAACATTGGAGGGAGGGCATATCTAGTGTTGAGTTTGCTCCAGATTCTGAAAAGAGCTTTGAGGTCAGGGCTAAGGTGGACCTGACCCGGGAGTGGCTCTCTGGGATTTGCTGACTAAGCCAAGGCTGCTCGCTGCACCATTCCATCCAGTCCCCATCCTGCTCCGAAAACTTAGACACCCCCTTGCTGTGAGTAACCAAGACTAAGGGAGGGGCACATGCATGCATGTGTGTGTTTACATTTTAGTAAAATATATATAACATTTACTATCTTAATCATTTTGAGGTGTACAGTTCCGTAGTGTTAAGAACATTCACATTGTTGTGCAACCCATCTCCAGAACATTATCCATCTTGCAAAACAAGCTCTGCGCCCATTAAACACTCACTCCCTTTACCCCCTCCCCCAGCCCCTGGCAACCATCATTCTGTTTTCTGTATTTATGAATTTGACTACTCTAGGGACCTCATATAAGTGGAATCATTCAGTATTTGCCTTTGCGACTGGCTCATTTCACTTAGCATAATGTCTTCAGGGTGGTTCATCCATGTTGTAACATATGTTAGAATTTCCTTCCTTTTTAAGGAAGGAAATGTATGGATATATGTATGTGTGTATGCATATGCATATGCACATGTGTTAAGTTTATACCATATTTTGTTTATCTGTTCATCCATCAGTGGACAGTGACTGGGTTGCTTCCCCCTTTTGGCTGTTCTGAATAATGCTGCTATGAACATTTGTACACCAATATCTAAGGGAGAGTTTCTCAGGGGCCTCGTTTAGGATGGTCAGTCTCATGGCTGAGCTGTGTGTTGATGGGCACCTGGGTATAGAGACAGTCAGACTCTTTAGATGGCCTCTGGGTGAAGGGGTGAGGGCCTGGATGTGAGGGGTGTGTGCTCTGGAAAGAAGGGAAAACACTTAGGAGAGACATGAGGAAGCTGTAGGTGGCCGACTTAGTTCACTTGGCAAATTCACAGGCGTCTTGGATGTGTCAGGGTGGATGGCATTGAGGGGAAGGGTGGAGCAGGAGTTCCCGGAGGCATGGGTTCCTGGGAGGACTGATGGTACTCTGGAATAAATGGAAAATAAAGCCAGAAGAGGAGGAGCCTGTCTGAGGGGAGGAATATGATGTTCGTCTCTGTTGTGTTTGCTTATTGACTGTTTCCAGGCTGCGTGTATTTGAAACTCAATTTCACAGACATGATGGTAGATACAAATGAGATTCTTCTTAGGGTCAGGTCCATGTAAGGGCAAAACTACACCCCAGAAGTCACCAGAACATGGCTGTGTAATATTAATGGTAGGATTTGGGGATTTTAAAGAGTTGTGTGTTGTGTATCAGTCATACAATGAAAAGTACATTTTCATGAACAGAAATAAAGAGCAGGAAGATAATTCTGCATTTATTCTCCGCATTAAGCCATTTTTAAAGGATGTTTATTGGCTTCCTCAGAGAACAGAATGGACATTGTGGGTGTGAGGGAGGATAGAGTTGATTAAAGCTTTGGCAAATAGGCCCTTTGAAGGCAACTGAAAGAAATTGGATTTATTAAGCTAGAGAAGATAAGGTGAGGAAGTTTTAGGGAATGACAGTCTTCAAATATTTGTAATATGTGATTGAAGAATGGGGCAAAATGAGAATAGTTTAAATTGCCCCAGAAGGAAATTGAGATTTTTTTTTTTAAGGGAAAATTCTTACCCGAGCTAGTTATAGGGTCTTTGCTGCAAGTATGAGGAAAACATATAATTGTCATTTTGAAGTGGTTAGGTCCTGCTTACCTCAGCTGGTCTGATGACCCTTTAAGGGCCTGTCTGAAACCTTTTCTAAATAAAATAACCAGCCGTTTTCCCTTTTTTCCCTCCCTGGGCTTTGGGCAAAGTGTTTCTCTAAATTCTGGTTCAACTCTTAACATGATCCACCACTCTTCATGGTTTTTGGCTATACTGAAAATAGCCAATAAAGAACCCACAGCTTAAACATGGGTTATTGATCCGTTGGGGCCTGCGGGTTTCCAAGCTCAGAATGTATCGTGCAGTGTGATCACTTAAGCCTAGTGCCAAGGTAAGAGAAACAAAAGGAAATTCGACGTCTAGAGACATCTGTCGTTGATCATAATTAACCCTAACCTAAGAACGATCGTGCTCTGTGATCCCCCAACTGATTGATAATTTTGAGAGAAAGCCAGTCGTGCTGTATGTGGGCCGAGAGATCTGTAAGGATGAAGGAAGTCCTTTTCCCTTGATTGCTCAGGGATGGATTGTTCACTCTGTGGTTTACCCACCACCCTGACTTCCCTTCCCACCTGCCCTTTCCCTTTGGTCACTTCATGGTCATGGCTCAGTGGCAAATAACAGATCAGCCAGCCATCCAGTGGGGAAGGTGGTGGAAATGAAATTGCAGTTCAACAGCTTCTAGTTGATTACGCCACTTGACTTGTCATGTTGAAATGTGTGATGATGTGATCCCTGCCTTTAAGGAGGCTGGGAGCTACGGAAAGATAAGGGCTGGGGTCGGTGCTAACGTAATAGGATTTGTAATAAGATTTAAATAACAGTCCTGGTCCAGAAGCCAAGATGCATATTCATTACCATTGGATTAGAGGAATAGGCATCATTTCTGGAGGAGAGGGGCTGATTGAGAGGAAGATCTGGGGCCTGAGTTAAATCTCGGTTCAGGAATTGGGTAAGGTGTGAATCTGAAAGGAAAGGGTTTCAGTCAGCCAGAAGACTCCCATGGAAAGAACCTACTGGAAGATGAGATAGGGTAATTTCTTAGGATTTTTTTTTTTTTTAATTCGTCAGTAATTGCAGTATTTCCTGCGATGCCATATGTGAGGAGATTTTTGTTACGTGTAATCTGGTCAAGTAGTTACTTATTCAGAGAAATTAACTTTAAAAAATGGAAAAGTACAGATCTCACTTTTGCATGTATTACACATAATGTATGTACAATGCAAATCCAGAGTAGGTCCACGGATATGTACTTTGAGTTGCTTTTAAGTCCAGGCCTAATTACCCTCCCTCACCTTCCTACCTCACCGCCAGCCAAGATTACAGATTTCGTAGGCTCAACATCCGATAGTGGCAATAGATGGTTTTTGGTTATTACAAATTTTAAATATTTAGTAAAATGATAATCCAGGCATGTAGCAGTCTGCATAAATCCATTCGTTAAAAAACAACAACAACCCCCCCCCCCCCCCAAAAAAAAAAAAACCATACACACACTCTGAAAAAAACAGTAACAAGCCAAACCTCCCAACCTTGATAATAAGGGTCCTGTGTATGGCTTAGGACATTTTGAGATTCTGCCCTGGGTTCTCCAGCCCTGCATTAGAGGGTAATTAGAAGGGAATTAGGGGCCCTGGTTATGGCCCTCCCCAAAGCTGTGAGCGTTGGGTGGGGAGGTGGCTGTTTGTGGGAGGAAAACTCAGTGGCTCAAAGAAAAGGTGTGTGGTGGCACTCGCCAGGGGAGTGCCTTGTTCCTGACCAAGTGGAAAAAAATAATAGGGAAAATGAAAAGAGGAGAAACGCTTACTTACTCCTTTTCTTGTGTCTTTAAGTTCCTGAGTGAGGCAAAATATCTAGCTTCCTTTGGATTTACCCCAGGTGACTCAGGTTATTTCAAAGGGTGTTTATAAAATTCTTCAAAACAATCCAGTAATTTACATAGAATGACCTATGTAGGCAGTGGGATTGCTTAGCAGAGTTAGAACAAAGGAAGTATTATCACGAAGAACTTTGGAAATTATTTGGTGTGTCTTTTTATTGGAAGGAGGTATTTATAGACAGGAATCTAATATAGATTTGGCTTCTGGGGAAAACACTGGCGATTTTAGAAGTGTGGTGGGGGGGGTGGGGACATTGGCTCTCTGTTACTCTACTTCGCTAGCGCATGTTTGAGAGAAAACAAGAGCGTGTTTAAAAAAAATGGAGAATTATTCTACTTGGAAAGATGATGGGTACTTTTAAAGTGACTCGGTTTTGGGGTTTGTAAAATGTCTTAAATGCATTTCCATTCTAATTTTCACAGATTTCTTTTTTAATGGGCGACGTTGAGCCCGTGTACCTTGGGAAGATCTTCATTTTAAGAAATGGCCTGGTAAAACCACAGGGATGGGTCATTAGGCTTTTTGTCATTGTTAAATTAAACCCAGATCGTTCATTCAAAATACATCATTCGAATAGCCACTTGGAAAATGGTTAATTAGGTTGTGGAAATGTTTTTTCCTACTTATCATAGGATCGTTGGGATATTTACTGCAGGCAAATAGTAGACATGTTTCTAGCTGAACCAAAATGCAGCACTTTCGTAAAAAAAGAACCCCCCCTTTTGCTTTTTAAAATAAACTAGCATATGTAGAAGGGTTTATGAATTTTTTAGTAGATCTGAATGTGTAGCCTAATTTACATTTCTGCATTTCCAAGGGATATTATTTAAAATGATCACCTTAGCTTCAGAATGACTGCCTTCTGAAGAGAGGCTGGCCAAGGGAGTGGATGCTGGCGGGCTCAGGGAGTGGCCTGCCGGCAGGTGAGGACCATCCATCACAGGGTGTAGCCGGCTTCTCCCTCCCTACCGGAAATCGGGCCATAAAACCCGAGTGTGTAAGCTTCACGGCTTCATTCTCTTGGTTCCTCCTAGTAGCTTTTAAACTGACCTTACATAGCAGGAATTCACAGATTTGTTCATAAATAATTATTAAATCATTGGGGGAGGGGCTATAGCAGTGAACACACCAAGCAAAAATCCTCGTCATCTTGGGGCTTCTGTTCCAGTGAATTCTTTTTTGTCTCATGACCCCAGGCCCACAAAGAGCCCAGAAAGAAAAAGAAGAAAGCCTAGGGTCTCTCATAGAAAGCAGCTTAATTTAGATTTATTTCAGTTCCGCATTATGGTCAATTAAGGAAGGAAGCTGAGAAAGGTAAGGTTTCTCAGAGGGTCAGCGGGGACTAGGTTCACAGGGAAGGAGGGGCTGGAGAAGGCAAACCAGAACAGGGCGAGAAGAGAAGCAGGGAAGGGGGAAGAGGGGCCGGGGGCCGACTCAGTGGGAGCTTTTGAAGATGTTGGTCGCTTGAGTGCTGTCTGCCACAGGTCCTCACTGCCTTTCACCTTCCCAGTCTCTGTCACTCCAGAGTGGTGGGCCACTTGAGCAGGTGTTCCTGGAAGGACCCACCAAGGGGGTTGAATCAAGTGTGTGTAACACGGGGGAGCACAGACAGGTGTCCTCGCTTTCTGGACTTCATGGAGCCTTTCCTATGCCACAGTGCGTTGTCATTCTGGAGGCTTGGCATCCTTTTTCTCAGAACATACCAGAATGCTTTTTCACAGCTGAGAGAGATGCTTCAGGGGTCCAGACTGAGTGCTCTTCAGGATGTCTCCAAGGACTAGAGGCTCTTCACCTCCTTTTAAAATTCATCCTTTTCTTGTTAAAATCAGACCATCTTTGGGCCTAATAATAACTACGTTCCACTGATGGCCCTTTGTGTCTGACTCCGGGCCGTTCAGCTGCTGACAGTTATTCTGAGCGTCATGTCCCACTCTCCTGTTACTGTAGGTGGCCTGGGTGAGGGGACAGCAGCTTGGCTTCATCTCACTTGCTGCATTTTGGCCTGAGAGTGGCCCTTCAGAGGTCCATGAAATGATAAGCTCTCTGGTTTCAAATCATGGTCACCCCTAAGTGAGAATTGACCCTGTTGAACTCCTGAGGACTGGAAAGTTCCTTGTCTGTCAGTTCTTGGGCATCGAGGAGGACTGTTGTTGCCTTTGGTATTGTTAGTGTTGATCCTCAGGAAGGAATCCAAGATACAGACTCTCTAGCAATGGAGGGTGGTACCTAGCCTTTGAGTTGTGGGCAAGAAGGTAGGGCCCCAGTGACCGCAGCTTTGGTGGAAGGCCTTAAAGATTCCTCAGGTGCTTGGTAGGATGTCAGCTAACAATTTCGATGAAACGACCAGCTTTAGATAGACAAGTATGGGCACCGAAGTAATTATGGAATCAGTTGCTGGAATATACTTGGTCCAGGTTTGACACAAGACTACTGTTTATAAGTCAGAGAGGTCTTCTTGTCCATTGTGGTCATCACTGGTTAGTACTGACTGTTTTGGGTGGGAATTTCAGGGCCTAGTTTAAATAGACCCTGTTTAAAACAGTTTGCTATCAGTTAACTAGAGAAGGGCTAAAAAAAAAAAAAAAGTAGGGGGCCTAGAACTTTTAGACTATGCCTTGGGTTGTTTGAAAACCTAGTTGTAGCCATTTTATTTTAAGATGGAGCAGTTGAGGGGCGCCTGGGTGGCTCAGTTGGTTTAGCGTCCAACTCTTGGTTTTGGCTCAGGTCACAATCTCAGAGCGTTGAGATCCAGCCCTGTGTCAGGCGCCATGCTCATCCAGTAATCAGGGAGTCTGCTTGAGATTCTCTCTGTCTCTGCACAACCCCCCTCCTTGCCCCCTGCTCGCGCATGCACGTTCTCTCCCTCTCTCTCCAAAATAAATAAATCTTAAAAAAAAATGGAGCGATTGAACCTCACATTAACTTTAAAATAAATAAATTATAGAGGTGCCTGGGTGGCTCAGTTGGTTAAGTGCCCAGCCCTTGATTTGGGCTCAGGTCGTGATCTCGGTAGTGAGATCAAGCCTCACTTTAGAGCCTGCTTAAGAGTCTCTCTCTCTCTCTCTCCCTCAAACCCCCTCCCATGCACTCGCTCATTCTCTCTCTCTTAAAAAAAAATAAACTATATACCTATCTATCTAAATATATAAATAATGGGGACATTTCAGACATAGGATAATAGTGTAATGAATCTTCCTATACCTATCATCCAGTTTCAACAGTTGGATCAACCACCAGCCTTTCTGCTTTATCTCTGTCCACTTCATCCTCCCATTATTTTGAAGCGTATCTCATGCATCGTGGAATTTCATCTATGAATGTTTTCAGTATGTAGCTCTAAAATACAAAGATTCCTTTCCCCTAAACACAGTGATAATGCCAGTGGCACAGACTTCCAGGTCAATATAATTCCACAATGTTGTTGATTTTCCAGTGTTCACATTTCCCCTACCGAAATACAATAAAAATATTTAAATATATGTATACAAATATGTACACATTTGTTAGAATCCAAACGAGATTCTCATATTGCAGTTGGTTGATGTGGTCTTTAAGTCATTTCTTATTTATTACAGGTCCTATTCCCCCATTTTTGTTGAAGAAACTGAGTCCTTGTCCTGTGCAGTTTTTCAGAGTCTGGAGTCTGCTGATTGCATTCCTGTGGTGGTAGCCAGCATGCTCTCTGGTCCCTGTATTTCCTGTAAATTTGTGATTTAGAGGTTTGGTCATATTCAGGTTTTGGTTTTGTTTTGTTTTTTTTTCCCTAAGAAGACTACTTAATAATTGGCATAGTCTTCTGTTATTGTACTTTTTTGGTGTACTTTTGGGTGCAAAGATTTGTATTTTTTCACATTTTTGCTTTTATGCTGATACCTTTTTATAATACCCTTGCTTTGCTCTTTGTCGGGGGTGGGGAGGAGGTGCTATTTTCTTTCGGTTTCCTACTGTGGGGGAGTAACATTTAAATTAGCTAGGAGCCTATTCTTTCTTCTCCCTTTTTCCCCCCCCGTAGCTTGGCATTTGAAGCAATATCCTTTCACCCCAGTTACTGTCTATACAGTCAGTGAGCAAAAGCTCCTTTTCAGATACTCCTCCCTCCCCTGATTTTACTGATAGCTATACTAAAATTGCTTTATCAGAATATATCGTCATCATATATTTTGCTGTCTCCTGTGTTACCACTCTTTGTCCTACCAGTAAATTCGTATTTGAAGCTGGCCCCTGGTCCTTAGGCCCTGTCTTTCCTGGCAGGTTGGTTTTCTGAAGCTCATCCTCTGCTCGATGCCTCAGTAAGCACTCAGGGGAAGTATTCCCTAAATTATTGTTCATAACAGCTCGTCTGTCGCCTTTATACTTCAAAGTCAGGTTGGCTGATATAAAATCCTTGCTTATCTTTTCTTTGCTCAAGTATCTTTAATATTTCACGGTACTGTCTTTTGCCATAAAGTGTTGTCAACTGCTGACAATCTGATTTTCCTTTCCTCATGTTTAACTCGGTGTGTTTGCCTAGCTACCCAAAGGACTGTGTTTTACTTTATCCTTTGAAGTCCAGGAGTCTTTTACAATGCTGGCTGCCCTGCGTTGATTTTTCTAGGGACATGATACACCACTTAAATATGTAATTACCCAGGAAAGTTTTCTTGGGGCATAGCTTTTGCTTTGTGTCCTGTTCTATGTCTTCGGCTTCAGGAACTCCCATTATGTGTGTGTTAGATCTTCTTTGCCTGTCTTTGCCTGTCTTCTGTGTTGGTCCCTTTCTCCCAAGTCCTTTCAGTATCTTCATAATTTATGTGAATAAAAAAATTTCGATCTTCTCCATCTTCCAGTTCTTTTAAGGCACTGTTCATTTTATTTGCTCTTTTTTTTAAGTTACCCTTCATTTCTGAAATGATTTTTTTCCTTTTATGTCTAATTCTTTTCTTAGTTCTTTACCTGAAATCTTCCATTTTCTCCAATCAACTGATTTCTGGGTTTAAAAAACTCTGTTTATGTGGTTCTTTATAGCTTCTTTGATTTAATTTCTTTTAGCTTGTTTTGAAATGCTGGGTTGTAGTTTACATCCGTTTTCTTTCTTTCTGGCATGATTTTATTGTCTGTCCTGGGGGTGTCATTCTGCTTGTTTTTTCTTTAAATAACTATTTGGAATTCAGCTGCGGTTCTTCTCTGTTGCTCACTATGAGTTTTCCTGTACTTTTTCGTAGGGCCCGTATAGCTTTTCTAGTTTCACAATTCTAGAGCACCACTTAGTTGTTTTCATGGAGTGGTGTGTGGACTCTACTTTTCGGCAGTCTAAGATCTTCCATTTTTGGTCCCCATTCCCACCTGCCTACCCCAACCTTTGCCCCTGTTTTGCTCATCTTAGATTCATCTCCAGCAGTTTCCCCTCCCTATGGGGCTTTCTCCTTTCTTGTTCATTCATAAGAATCAGACCTCCCCCGACCCAGAACATTCCAGCACTTAGACAGACATGGGTCACAATTCCCTCTGCACTTACTAGTGAAATTGGAACCTGCAAAGCCATCTGCCAGTTTACATGGGTGTTCTCAGAATGGCTCTCTGAACTTTCCAGTGAGTATCTATTGGCAATTCTTGAAGCTGTTGTTTGTTCTCATCTTCTCATATATAGGGTTCATGGGAATAGCTTATCACCTGGTTCTGTTGTAGGTATTGCTCCTGGGTTTTTGCTTCTGCTCTATTTGTCTGTTTTTATGGTTGGGGTGGGTGCGGGTAGGGAAGATCCAATAATTAGGCTGCTACCACTGTCAGAATCTGCATAGACTTTTTTTTTAAGATTTTATTTCTTTATTTGAGAGAGAGCATGAGTGGGGGGTGGAGGGAGGAACAGACTCCCTGCTGAGCAGGGAGCCTGATATGGGGGGCTGGATCCCAGGACCCTGGGGTCATGACCTGAGCTAGCTGAAGGCAGACACTTAACCAATTGAGCCACCCAGGCGCCCCTACATAGACTTTTTAGCATAAGATTTGGTAACCTTTCCCTCTACCAAATTGGGACCAAAGCAGCAGAGTCTTGAAACATCACTGGTAGCTGACTTAAAAAATAATTTTCTTCCAAGATAAGTTATTAAAAATGTGTTGTAGAGAGAAAAGTTAGTGGTTGTAACCATCTGAAAACTGGAATTGAACACTTTATGGTCTACCTCGCATTAACTTTCTAAGCTTATTTATGACAAAACGTAATGGTTGAAATCATCAGAGCACCAGGAAGCTCCTATCTGACCTGTTGTTTCTGAGGAAAATGTATAAAAAGTGACACACTTTTGCCATTGTTTGGTGTAATATTCCTTTAGTTCTGAAGGAGACAGTGCTGTTTTATGGTTTTAAAAGCATTAACCACATTAATACTTTTAATACCATCTAATAAAGATAAAATCATTACGTGCATTTTTCACTTTCAGCTTTTTTTCTTCTATGAAAAATTTGCATATCTTTAATTATTGTCATTTGAAAAAAATGCTGCCAGGGCTTGACATAATATTAATTTAGATTTCCAAAAATACTAAATTTCTTTCCTCCAACTTGAGTTTCCTTCAATTGGCCGTTGATTTAAATTATCTACTAGAAGGTTACAATTTTAGAATTGGCCTCTTTATACCCCCTGCTTTTTAGGATAGCCATTATTGTGAAGTCATATAAGGAAGGAGTAAAACTTTCTCAATGGACATATTGGAAACTTTAAAAAGAATTCTGGAAAACAGAGTAAGATCATTTCAGACATTTCCTCTTATTTTCTATGAAGAAATGAGAAGAAATCATTTTGAAAACAGAGCTGGTCATTAAGAATTCTTTGCAAAAGGGTAGCAGGCTTAATGTGTTGCTCTAAGTGAATGTCACCCAAGAAAAATTAAGGGAAAAGTGAGCACTCATTAAGCAAATTGACCAGCAAGTGTACTGATGAATGTCGCAACAAATTTGAATAAACTAATTTTGTCCATTAGTGTGCTTTTAGACCAGTGTGATTGTTTTGGTCTAATTATTTTTTATTTTGTTTATTCAAATGTAGAATAACTAGAATTAACTATTGCAGCAATTTTCTGATGAGTAATTTAGAAAATTGGTGGATGGTATCTGACTCCTCACCAAGACATGCCTGTTATTTGATCGGGCCGTGTGCAAGAACACGGACCAACTCGGGAGAAGCCTGTGCTGTTTGCTCTGATTCTGACCCACTGCAAATGGAAGCTCAGAGGCCTGCGCTAGATCAGCATGGGCTGTGGGCTTGGGCTCTGGGCCCTCAGACGGAGTACACCAGATTGAGGTCTGATGTGCTGCCGAAGTTGTATTTGCCACCCAGTGTCACTATTCTGGAGTCCTTTAGCTGTGACTGGTGAATTCTGCAACATTTCCCACTTCTAAAGCTTGGGGATTCGAGAAATCTGTGCCCGAGTGGCTGCCAAAGCTTGTCAGGGGGACCCAGTGCGAGGCCGATTTCTAGGTGTAAAAGCCAGGCAGATTTGCTCACTCAAGAAAATCTGTTTTTTGTAGGTTTGCTTTGACTTCCAAGATACAGATACTCTTTTCTCTCTCTCTCTTTTTTTTTTTTTGGTTTGTTTTTGTTGCACTAATGCTATGATTTTCTTTTGGTAGCTGATGGTGTTGTGGGGTTGGGGAGTAACTGCTTTTCCATGTGTGGTCCTGGACCGCAGCAGGGGCATCACCTGGGACTTCTCAGAAACGCAGACTCTAAATGGGAAGCTCGGAGCAGGGCCCAGCGGGCCATTTTAACAGCTTTCCAGGTGACTCTGGGACAGGCTGAAGTTTGTGCACCAGTCGTCTGCAGTAACTGGGCGTTGTCACCGCGTCAGGGCAGGGATCATTGAGAAGTCAAAGCTCATGTGGCCTCTTGACTGGCCGACCAGGGTGCAATTCTCAGTTCTCTTTCTGTTGCACTAAAAAGATAGATATGAATTTCGGTTAGTCCAGACAGGAAGACAGACAATCGCAGTGTGTGGGGACGGTGCCTCGGTAGGCTGCAAGGGGCCTTCAGAACACGTGCCTGTGGGGGAGGGGGGAGGACGGGATGGCCCCTCTATAGAGGTGTGTTGTATTTCTTTTCTTTTTTGAAGATTTTATTTTTTTTATTTTTTTAAAAAGATTTTATTTATTTATTTGACAGAGAGAGACAGCGAGAGAAGGGAACACAAGCAGGGGGAGGGGGAGAGGGAGAAGCAGGCTTCCCGCGGAGCAGGGAGCCTGATGTGGGGCTTGATCCCAGGACCCCAGGATCATGCCCTGAGCCGAAGGCAGACACTTAACGACTGAGCCACCCAGGCGCCCTTATTTATTTATTTATTTTAGAGAGAGAGAATGCAAGCAGGGGAGGGGCAAAGGGGGAGGGCTAGGGAGAGGGAGAAAGAATCTGGAGCAGATGCCCCACTGAGCAGGGAGCCCCCACGTGGGCTCGACCCCAGGACTCTGAGGTCATGACCTGAGCTGAAACTGAGAGTCGGATGTGTAACCCACTGAGCCACCCAGGCTCCCTGAGGTGGTATTTTGAAAGGACAGGTATGATCGTGTCTTTCTGTGATTCAGTTGAGGTGGATCCCACTTCAGGCATCCAGGGTCCTTCGCATCCCTGTTTTGCACACAGCACCTGCAGCTTCCTTGGCTGTCAGTGCTTTTGTCGCTCCTTACAGGTGTCCTGCTCCTGCGCCCGGTGGCTTCTGCAGGAGCCGCCCCTCTGCCCGAGTCCTGTCCCGGGGACCATGGTGCTCCCTGGTCTAGTGCACTTGAGACCCCAACTGGCATGTTGCCTTTGCGATTCTTTTTGAACCCCCAGGGTGGGTCAGGTCAGTTCTCACTGTACAGTGCACTTCATCGTCCTCATCACATTGTAATTATGTAATTGTATCGTTATTAGTTTACTGCTCATCCCTGGA
Organism: Phoca vitulina; assembly: GCF_004348235.1. NCBI lineage: Eukaryota > Metazoa > Chordata > Mammalia > Carnivora > Phocidae > Phoca > Phoca vitulina. Next base: position 38,124,493 of record NW_022589706.1, read on the forward strand.
GCTAAACAGAAATTCCATGAGGGGGATAGACCATGCTTATTCCCTTGTTGCCCAAGGGCCCAGCAAGGAGCGAGCATTTAATAAATATTTTTAGATGAATGAATGGATGGATTGGGGGGGCAGTCCCCTTTTGATCCCTGGGTCATAGGGCTGCTTAATGTATGCAGTTGGAGAAGGGTGTCACCTAATAAGTTAATTATTTATAGGATCAATTGACACCACCATTGAATCCTGCCACTGGAAGGGCCAGCCCCTTGCCCAGTGGCAGTGGAATCTGAAACCTGATTCTAATTTGGGGTCTGGTTTTTGGGACACCCAAGAGAAGAAGTTCTTGAGTATTACTACCCCAGGATATGGAAAAGGAGAGAAATCCTCTGATCTTGGAGACGTTCATAATACCTGTGTCAGAAGCCAGAGCTGGAGTGGTAAAGGTGGCACCTGAGAAATTTTCAGGGAAATGACCCTTGTCCCTCCCCTCTGCCCTCAGAGCTTCCAAGAAGGGCTGCCTCCTTTGCTCACAGAGTTTGCTGCTGGGGCGCTGTATGTCTCCCCACCCACTTCCAGGTCCATTTACTAGCAGATCAGGGATGGCCTCCTTTGCCTTATTTTAGTCGGTTTGTCTTGACCTGGGTAGAGTCGGGTTTTTCATTTCTGTTCCAGAAGGAGAAAGCATGGCGTTTGCTTCCCCAAGGCAACAGCTTCAAGGTGGGGGCATTTGTCTCAGATAAGACACTAAGTAAGCTGTGCTGATATGTAATAGGATTGCCAATAGCCTGCATGTATGTAATTTATAAAAATACATATATTGAGAACAAGGGCTCAATTTTTTTTTTTTCTTTTAAAGATAGGGTTTTCAAGACCCAGCAGGTAAAGATGCTGACATGCTTATGGGAATCTTTTCATAGAACTGATCTGTTGCCTCTTTGTAAGGTTGTTGATTGTTGTGTTTAGTTGTGTTTTTTTACATTCGAGGCACAACATACTCTCTCATACCTATTGTAAACTCCTTTTAGATTAAGTGAATGTAATAAATGCAATAGGTTTTGGAACAAAAGTCATAAACACAATTTCTCACTCCAGTAGCTGTGATCAGAACAGCTATCATTTGCTGAGCTGGCCAGGAGTGTGGAGAGCGCACATGGCTATAATTCTGTGTTTTGGTGTGTGTGTCCTTTGTCTAGCAGATGCCATTTCCCCTCCTAAGGGCGGTCATTCCACATCCCCCCCGCCTTCTGCTCTCCTGCCCATTCTGGATCCCAGATCCCGGTGTTGCTCTAATGCTTTCCCCGCTACTCCCTTGTCCTCCTCTGTTGCTGTCAAGTCATCATAGCGAATAGTAGTAACAGGGCCGTTTACTGCTGCAAGGTACATGGCGGATTTGGAGAGGAAGTAGGAATCCTGGAATATTTGACCCCCAGTTAGGTGGCAACTGAGGCTTGGAAAGGTCAAAGAATTTCCCCCAAAGTCTCACGTAGTTTGGGCTGGAATCCATGCTTGTCTGGCTCCAAAGCCAACACCTTCTTTACATTCCATTCCTGTTGCTTCCCTTGCTCCCAGAAGGTCAGAGAAGCACCATGATCTCCAGGCTCTGAGCTGGCTTCTAGATTTTAAAATATTGCTGAGTAAGTTCTAGAAATTGCACGATTAGTACAAAGAACTCCAGGATACCCTTCACCTACACTCTCTGTTAACATTTTGACACATTTCCTTTGTGTATGTACATACTATTTTTTTCTGAACTATCTGAGAGTAAATTGCTAATAGGCCTCCCCAAAGAGCCATCCCAAGGAGACTCTGCCTTGTAATTTATGAGAGCATCGAGGCCACCCGGAATGAATGCCGCCTTCTGCCCCCCGATCCAAGTGTGGTTCTGCCCCCCCTTTCCTCTAGCCTGGGACCTCCCTCCAAGGAGGGACACCTCTGAGCTTATTGCTTTCGCCCTCAACCTTAATCTGAGTTTTTCAAATTCAACGCAGACCCTAAAACTCAACTGCCTTCTTGGAAATTGGCTCTCTCTAGCACCTAAAAAAACTGGAACCTCTTCTTGGCCAGGTAACACAAAGGCAAATCAAAAGGGGCTTTCTGCAGGTTTCTACCTGTTCTGTGAAGAGGGGGACAGAGGGGATTCCCCCCCCCCGCCCCGTTACCCAGAGCTGCAGCTAAACTGTTGTCCCCGCGAAGTCCAGTCTGTTTGCAAGACAGTTACCAATGCTGGTAACCTTTTCTCTGGCCACTGCCTCAGATGAAATTCCCTTTTTAAACAATTAACACTTTTGTTCTTACTTCCTTTGGTATAAACCAGCTCTGTGGCTATAAAAGGACATTTTGAAAGTGGAAACCAGAAGGCAAAAATGTACTGTCTGGTCTGTGTGGGATGAAGGGGAAGGTGCAATTTCCCTTATCTGACAGGTCCATTAAAAGCAGGATTTAGAATTTATTCACCAGTAAAATTTGTTGATTTACCCATTATGGTGAAAATGAGCTTAAATATCTATTTGAGCCATGCATAATTCCTAGCCTTTTTTTTTTTTTTTTTTAGAACTAGAAAATCAGGGAGGCCTTTTAAAAAATGTAGATCGCATTTGAAGACAAGATATCTTGGGAAAACAACCCAAATGTCTGGATGAATGGATAAAGATGAATGTGGGATGTACATACAGTGGAATATTACTCAGCTTTAAAAAGGAGATTTTGACACCTGCTACGACACGAAAGAACCTTGGAGACCTTATGCTGATTTAAATAAGCAGGACACTAAAGGACAAATATTTTATGGGTCCACTTATATGAGGTTTCTAGACCAGTAAATTCATAGAGACAGAAAGTAGAATGGTGGTTGCCAGGGGCTGGGGGCACGTGGTGGTGAATTGGGGAGTTTCTATTCCGTGGGTACAAAGTTTCAATTATAAAAATGTTCTGGATATGGATAGCCGAGGCTGTTAGTTGTACAACATTGTAAATGTATTTAATGCCACTCAACTGCATAATTAAAAATGGTTAAAATGGTAGATTTTGTGTTCTATTTTGCCACAACAAAAACAAAATTTAAATGCCCCACTGGCATATATTTGTGTTTGTGTGTGTAAATATGGACAAGTTGGCCCGTTACTTAGTATTGGCATTTTTTTTTTGACATCGTTAGGATTAGATGCTATGGAATTAGAACTAGAGCTTCTGGTTGGCATGTATTATTATTTCTTCAAATTTTCATTTGCTGAAGCACAACCTCATTTCCCTGCCTGAACTGGGGAGCTGAGCATTTTGAGGAATTCTTAGTTCCCGGTGGGAGGAAATGGTACAGCTATGAGTTAGTGTTGGGGCGCTCTGTGCCCACATACTGGCCCACACTGGCCCAGGTGCCCAGGACAATGCTAATGTGAAGGCAGTTTACGCCCAGTAGGTCCTTCCGCAAAATCTTGCAAGGATCAGCTGCAGCCTCTTTCTCTGAAGCATGCAGCCTTGAAGGGTCGGCTTGAGATGAGGCACACACCGGGGCTAGCTTTCCTTGGTGCTTGGTAGGTCTTGGGTTTGTAAAGCTGACCTCTGACTAGTATGGTCGACCTTCCCCGTGCTCTTTTTGCCCTGTTCTTTTCACTTTGTTGCCCCAGTCCTTCTTTTAAGTTAAGGAAGTTAAAGTGGAAAGAAGTCAAGAGCTTCCCCCCACCCCCACCCCAAACTACACAGGTGGCGAGGGTCTTGTGGTGTTTATTGTATTCAAATCCCTAATGCTTCTTATCTGGTTCTGATTTCAGTAAGTGCTTTCCAGAACTCAGAAACACGGAAATCTGCCTATTTACAATAGGAGCTGTGCTGGGCTATTGGGAAAAACCCCCTGGAAATGAGAAAGTTCCTCTTTTCTGTTCAGGGATGGATCCTAATATATTGTGCTTGTCAAATCCAGACCTTATCTGATTCCCCAAAGACCGACTTCATAATGGCGGAGAAGGGTTTCCTCCCCCTGTGTGTCTGAGATCGAAAGAGGAAGTGCTGCTTCCTCCAGCATTGGCTTGTATTTTTCTTAGGATGAGTAGGAAGTGTATTAAGTAGTCCTCTAAAAGCCTCCACTGCCAGGTCGCTACGCATAGCTAGCAGAACCGTGCAAAATAATCAGCTGAGAAGGGCGCTTCTCTCGGTGTTGAATGATACGTACGTCTCCACACTTCCTGTTCACTTTATAAGATGGAAGAGCCAGGGATCAGAGTCCACGTATAGGCCCGTATTCTAATTCTGTGTTCACCCAGTAGTTTTACAACAAAGTACGTGATTTGTTATGTTTATAAGAGAATCACTGCTCCTCATTCTTGCCACAGTTAGCTGAGTCCAGCCACTGGATCTTAACCCTCACGTAGCCTAGGTATTTGATTACAGATCCTAGAGTCCTGGAGCTTTTGATGGCCTCTTCATAATTTTTCAGAAGAGGAGACTGAGTCCTAGAGAACCTCGGCAACTTGCCCACAACTTGTGTATTTCCCCACCATTACATTTTTTCCCCCCTTCACACCCTTCACTAACTGCTGAGGAGCAAAAGGAGGCTGTTACACATTTTATCTAAAGCATACAGATATTGCATATCTTAGCAGAAACCAAACAATTAATAATTTTGCTAGCCTCCTCCAACCTGAGAAAAGCTTTGACAGATGTCGTATCTTTAAAAGGCATTTACTGGAAGTTTGAATCTTGGCTGCCAGGTCCTCTTAGTAAGTTTCCTTAGAAGCAAGCAGAATATTTAACGTCTCCTTGATCTTGGGGTGTGCTTTTCAAACAGCAAAAACGGGGGTGGGGGGGTTCTTATCTTGCCACCAGATGGCATCCTTGTGAATCAGGAACCGGTGGAAGGAAGGCATGGAGGGTCCAACTACAGGGAAGCTCCCGGTGGTCCAGTGCTGAGGGCCCTGAGTAGGGAAGCGCTTTACAGCAGAGGACCAGGTGTGCATGCTTTAGCCAGGGATCCCAATAACAGCCGGAAAAGCAGGAAACGCCAATACTCCAGGAAGGGGTGAGCAACACAGGTGACTTAGCAGTTCTGGGTTTCTCCAAGCACGCACCTTACTGATTCTGTGGTTAAGGCAGAAAATAGAGGAGCTGACTCGGCCCCCAGGAGGAAACCGCTCTCAGTAGCAGAGGCAGGAAGGGCCCAAACCACAGGTGAATCCACCCAGGCTGCAGAGCCCACAGAAAGGTGAGTGGGTGAGAAGGTAGGATGGGGGCGATGCGGCCTGACCCTGCCTGCCCAGAGGAGAGCACCCCTGTTTCTGGCGGGCCATCTCTTTCCAGCGCTGGGGAGCCTGGTGAAGCACTATTCCTTGGCCATCCATGGGGATGCGGGACCCACAGGTTATACCAATGGCCCCTTTGGGCCACAGATATTTTTCTGAAAAGAGGACCCTGGAACGTACTGTTTTCACCTTGGCTTTGGTGCCTTTAAACCCCAAATGGGCTCATGCAGGTACCTCATGGCCGCCTATATCAGCTCCCAAGGTCAGGTGTCACCTGCAGCAGGTTCTGCTTTCCGGCCTTCCCTGCTCCTCACCCCTCTCGCTGTCCCTGCCTCCCATCCCTCTTTGTTGTTCTCCCGCCTCTGTGGCTGCTCATGCCCCCATTCTAACTCGGAGCCCTCTGGGAGCCATGGCCGCCCATGCTCTCCAGCTCCGAGAGCCTTCCCTCTCCCTCCTCCCCCTGCCCCCGGCTGGCCCCGAGGTTGCTCTCCCCCAACAGCCTGTGCAGTCAAAGCTCCTGTTCTCCCACATCCCGGGACTGCAGGACCACTGGGAGATCCTGGTGCCGTGGGCGTGGGGGTGGGGCTGGGATGTTGGTGATTCCCACGTCAGGCCAGGATTATAATGAGTGATGCAGGGTATGGCCTTGCTCTCTATCCCCCTTCATGTCTGTCAGTGACCAGTCCTGTGTCCTAAGGGTTGTGAGGCTGGTTCTCTGTCCACTTCTGCTCCCCTCCCTGCTGCCGTGTCCTTGGAGATTCTGGCGTTCATCTAGAAGGCCCTCTGCACCACCTTGTCTGGAATTCCTGGTTCTCCTTTACCAGAGGCATTGCCGTCTCTGCCCTACTCCAGCCACCTTGCACCTGTCATTTCCTTTCTGGGCTCTCTATTTGTCCTCCCCACTCCCTCCCTGGATGATTTTATGAACACCACTGGTTATCCCCTCCCCCATATCACCAGCTGTGTGCTGGTGAGTATGTTTGTGGCCCTAACACAGCCCCCCCACTCCAGCCCAGTTTCCAGGATGTCCCAGTGCCACCCACTCGTCCAAATATGCTTCTAATCTGTTCTTCCTCCTCCATTCTGTTGACACCCCAAGTTCCCATCACCTAAGCCAAAATCAGGTGTCCCTTCTTCCCCTCGCTTCTTCACTGCCCAGATCCAGCCCACCCCAGGACCCTTACCCATCAGTACTATCTTTCACTGCTCCCTGAGGGGTCCCCCCAAGCACGCATCAGTAGCTCCCCAGCAGGGTGGGCTCACCCCCTTACTGTGACAAAGGGGACCCTCCAGTGATCCTGCCCCCCAGGACCTCTGGCCTCACACCTTGATGCTGTAGTGATTCTGAATGATACTGTGATACTAAGCACACACCTTAACTAGGTCTGTGATATTTGCTCTTGTGGTTCCCCTCACCTAATAGACCTTTCTCCTCCTCTCCCCTTGAACAGGCTTCAACAAGTCACACATACTCTCTGAGCTTTGAGAATCCATTCCTGACCCTCTTCTCCCCACTCCCATTTCCCCATTTGCTTTGCTGGCTTCATTCTACGGCAGTTCTCTGTGTGAGTCCATCTTCCCCCATGCTCTGTATTCCTGGTCCCCAGCCCCACCCAGGACAAATAGTAGGAGCTCAGTTACCATTTCATCAATGAAGACAGTTTCAGAAGTGCTTGCTTTGTTACTGATCTGTCTCTGCCAGTAATGACTAATGCTCCAGCATTTATTTCCCTGTCCTTTGGTTCCCTTCTGTCAATTAGTTCAGAATCATTAGACTGGCATTGACATATACTTAAGAAGCTGCTTTTTTAAAAAACTGCTTCAGTGAAGTCTTCGCTGTTTTGTGATTTTAAACTGACTTTCAAACGCTGCTCATTTTACAATGGTATATTGCTACAGCTTGAGACCGTCCCTGTCTCATACTGTAATTTTGTATAATTACTACAAATCCTGTACCTAACGTGATACCAAGCCCTGGCATGCAAAAAGAAAATTTCTTTAGAACTAGGTACAAATTTGCACCGTGCCAAGGAAGTGGTTTCTGAGTCTGCAGACATAGGAATATTGCAGTGAAAGACTTAAGACAGTGAGGACATCATGTCAATTACTTACTGTTTACCTCGTGTCAAACCTGAGTAGATTTTAACAAATGAGCTCTTTCCAGGTACATGCTTTAATCTCTGTATTACAAGGTTAAAGATCTATCTGAACTCTCTCTTACCCAGAAAATCCTTTGGAAATAGCAGAGTTGTGAATCGGGAATCACGTGATGCAGTAGGACTGCTCTCAAACTTGTCCATGGAGGTGCTCTTAAAGGTTGGGGGTAGTAGGGATTTGGGTGGTATGTTTGGGAGTATATAGCTGTAAGGTAGTTTAGTTTCTTTGAAAGCTCATGTTTTTCCACCTGAATTTATTTTACTTTCTATTTGATGATATGTAATATAAAAAGAGTATTTAAAAATCAGTCACTGACAGAAATCGGCCTTCAAGAAGACTGGTTAAAAAGCATCCAAGATCAGAGAAATACTGCTCTGTAGGGTGATGTCCCAAATTACCTTCCCCTGTCCTGTACCTGTACAGCTAATAAATGTAGTAATTCCTTCATGTATTTATTGTCATCTTCTGTATTCCTGGCGCTCTGTGAGGCTTGGAGGATGGAGGTAGAAAACAGACTTTGCTTTGGATTCTGAGAGCTTACCGTTTTGGGGGTGAGGTAGGAGTGGGGGGTTCCTCATAAGATGAGCTTTTCCTGACCGCCACACACCTTCATACTCAAAGCTTTGCCTTTGCCTTTCCCCTCCTTGAATACACATCTGAATGTGGACGCGTGCAAATGGACAAAGTCTTGCTGGCTCAGCTCACATGGCCCTTCCCTCTGGACCTTTTCCTGGTGCTTCTGGGCAGAATAGTAGCTGCTCCCTTTGAGACCTGGGACGTGTTTATCAACTTTCAATATTTTTATTTCATTTGTATTGGCTTTGTCTTTGAGACTTCAGTGGTTATGGTAGCATGAACTCAGTACAGTAGAGTGGGCGCCATTCTGGGATCCTCTATCCCATGGTTTCCTTCACTTTGTGTGGGTGATCCAGAGTGGATTTACAGGCTCCCCCCCGCGCCCCCGCTGCACCAAGAGCATTTCTTCAGATTTGTTTGGTTTTCACTGAGCTCTCACTCCCCCCACCCCCACCCTAGCTTTATTCTCTTTCCAGTATCATCTACTTGTTAGCTTTATTCTGTTTCCAGTATCATCTACTTGTTTTTAACGCCTCATGGGTGTTGTGGGCAATTACTAGGATGCTTCCATCTTGGTTTTTATCCAGTTTTTTCCTGTGGGGATATAAAAGTATGTCAGAAACAGTAGGATATACAAATCATTAGCTTTTTTTTTTTAATCACGAATTGTGTTTAAATAGTACGTGAACTAAAGAGTCGCCCCACTACAGTGGAGCTTTGAGCTTTGTCTTACTTGCCACTCCTGCGGTACTTCCTCAAAACCAGAACAGGCCTCTCCACGTGGCTTTGCCTCCCCGCTGTTATTTTACCTGGTTCCTTATATTCATGTCCAAAGGAGAAAAGGTTTTGAAATGACTTCCTTACTTTTAACCCCAGCTATAAATCCAGTCTTGGCAGCTTAGACGTTTGCAAAGTGAACAAAGCCCTTAGGAGGATCTTTGAGAAGAGATTTGCAATAACGGTCGACGTGGTCCAGTCACTACTGAGGGGACTGGGGAGCACCTCCAAGCTCAAGCAGGTGTCTCTCACTTGTACTGGTCATTGAGAACCTTCTACAGGACAAGCCCAGCCTGGACTCTTCAATGAGTCTTGATCGACAGAGCACAGAGACTACAGGTGTGTCTTAAATAGTTTATTCTCACTTAAGAAAGATGGACAGCTGCTTTCCTTTTGATGGAGAAGCAGAACCTTGTCTTTGAGCTTTGGTTGACCTTGAGTTTGGGATGACTGGTGGGCGTTCTCAGCCTACACCACACCCAGAATGCAAGCAAGGTCTGCAGTTTCTAACTGCAGTTTCCTTCAGTGTCGTGCCTGTGAAACAGCACTGGGGATGCAGAGCCCCCCGCCCCTGGTGCGTGAGCCCCCCTCCCCCAGTCTTCTCGTGTTTCACCCACATTTAATTGGACACTCATTTTAGTTGAGCCACGATTAGAGTGTTTCTTTGTTATCAGAGAGTCAGCAGCTCTTTCTCAACACACACGCACTCCTATTTCATCAATTTTCATAACATGCACTTAATTTGTATATAAAATAGGCCACAAGTCTAACTTCGAGAAACAGGTTTGAGAATAAGACCACGTGACTCTGACGATGCGAGCAGGAGAGCAGAGGCGCCGGAGAGAAGAACCTAACAGTCACGAGCACTCAGAGTCCCTTGGGCAGGAGTCCGTGTGGCTTGAAACTGAGGGCTTATTTAGCCCAGAAAGTTAGAAGTGCTTTTATGAATGCCTGCTCTGTGTACAGGAGCAGAGGGATGGGGACCAAGATGCCATTCGTGTCCTCAAGCACAACAGTGTGGAACAAATAAAAATAATGACAACAGTTAATTTTTTTAAATGATACGATTTAAAACAAAGTTAGGGGGCTCACAAAGGCTAATACCAGGGGTCGGAGTGGTCAGCTAAGAAAGAGCCAAGGTAGCTGAGAAGGGTTGAGGCTTCACTGGCCAGGGCCTTGAAGAATTGTTGTTTTGTTTAGTATTAGAGTTTTTTTTTTTTATTGTGGTAGAATACACATAATATAAAATGTACCATTTCTCAGTGTCCAATTCAATGCCGTTAGGTACATTCACAGGGTTGTGCAACCATCACCACTGTCCATTTTCAGAACTTTTTATTTTTTTATCATCCCACATGGAAATTCTGTACCCATTAACCTCATTAACTCCCCATTGCTCCCTCCCCCTAGCTCTTGGTAATCTTATTCTACTTTCTGTCTCTATGGATTGGCCTACTCTAGGTGCCCCATGTAAGTAGAACCAGACCACATTTGTCCTTTTGTTTCTGGCTTATTTCATGTAGTATCATGTTTTTGAAGTTCATGGATGTGGTAGCCTAGGTCAGAATTTCCTTCCTTTTCATGGCTCAATGATACTCCATTGCATGCACCTGCCTCATTTTGTCTGTTGATCTGTCGACCTGTCGACGGGCACTTGGGTTGTTTCCAGTTTTGGCTGCTGTAGACAGTGCTGCTATGAACATGGGTGTGCAAATACCTGCTTTTAGTTCTTTTGGGTATGGTTCAATTTTACACGAGCAGAAGAGGTTATAGAGGGTATGTTGGCTTTTATCTTGATATTGTTAAAATCTTGAAACATTATGGACTGTTCATAAGTGCTCCTTTTCTCCCTTATTTATGTTCTTTGAGAGCAAGGACTGCCTTCTAGGTTTGGCACTTAGCCAGGTACCTGGGATAAATGTATAAAATATTTTTTTTGTTTCTGGAGTTCCTAGTCCAGAGCCATCATACACTATGGTGTATTGGTCCCCAGAATGGTAGGTTTTGCCATCTTTTTTTTCTGGCTCATTAATTGACATGTGTTCAGAGAATAGAAAACAACTTTTAAATTAGCCTTAGCCAAACATAATTAGGGAAGTACATTTTCTAATGCAGAGTCCCGATGTAGATAAAACCCAATTCAGCAAACATTTGTTGAGAATTTGCTATGTACCAGATGCATTTTAAAATGGTAATTTCAAAAATATATAAATAAACAAAATGTGTAATTTCAGAGCAATTTCAAAGCTCAGTTGGAATACCTTATTGGTATTGAATTTTAAATATAATAAAGGTAGGTACATACCTTTTAATATGAATCTCTAGCCTTTTTTATTGTGAGAGCATCGTAACAACATTCAGGATAGTTTAGAAAAAAGAATAAATAATACCCAGAATCCCGCTCTAATATAAGCTCTATTTTCATTTTATAGGGTGAGTTTGAGGGTTGAACTTACACATAATTTATTTTGAAAATAAAACCCTTAATGTTTCTGGTGGCAATTATTTTAAAATTTTATTTTTTAAAACCCTAGAAGTAAAGCAGAAACCAGTGATCTCAAATTTGGAGGCTGCTTTTGGGAGGTATCCATAGCAGCTTAATGGATGAATGGAACCACTCCCTTAGTGGTGCAGCAGAAATGACATCTGTCCTCTTTCGGGGATAGCCCAGTGGACTGTTGAGACCCGTTACAGGGGCTGGGTGTTGAGGAACCTAACCTGTCCCTCCTTCGATCTTCTCTGTGTTCAGGGATCGAAGGGAATGTTTTTATGACTTTGCCAGGGGAAAATTACAATTTAAGATCCTTGGAGTAGATGGAGGAGGTAAGCCCTAGATTTAGACCACACGTATCAGTACAGAAGGATGGGTGATGGGGCTGGACGTGTTGGACGGAGTTAGGACAGGTGATCGTGGTTAGGGACCAACACCCATGAAAAGCAGGGCTTTCCGCATGGCAAGAAGGTGAATTGGTGGGGTAGGTGTGTTCTGGGGACACGGGCAGAACGATGGGCCTAGGAAGGAATGGAGCTGCTTACAGGCTCCCTAGCCAGCCAGCCTAAGAATCTGTCTTACTGGCGAGGCAGGTAAGGGTCCAGAGGAAGCCGCTAGAAATTAGTCCCGTCCCAGTGCTTTGTAAGCTGTACACGATGTCGGTGTTAGCTGCTGCCGCCTCTGGTAGGGTTTTTGAGGCTGGGAGTGGGGTTGTTGAAAGATGGTTGTTTTTTAGGCTGGTGGATCTCAGGGCTATGAGGTCTGATGAGTTGGGAGTGGGGTGCCTGGAAGCACGGAGATCTTTTAGGAGAGGATGTTATCTGTAAGTGGCTAGTCTGGGGTGGGGCAGCAGGGGTGGAAAGGCAGACAAGGATGAGAGGCAGAGGCTCCAAAGGAAAGACTGCGAGGATTTGCTGCCAAGGAGGCAGAAGTCAGGCGGGAACCCGTTTGGGAAATGAGGGAACCGTGTATATTCATAGGAAGTGAGTAAGGCAGGACTGACTGGAGGGGTGATAAGAGGTTCTGTTTTTAGAATAGTTGTGTCTAACATTTATTATGTATTTTCTATGTGCCCCCAGACAGTTCTGAGTGCTTTGTATAGTATCCTTATGAAATAAGTTCTGCTACTGCCCCGACTTTGCAAATGAGGAGACCAAGGCACAGTTGATTGGTAACTTGCCTGAGGATCACACGCTTACTCCTTGGCAGAGCCAGGATGCAAATCTAGAGTCTTAACTCAAGAGCCAAGCTCTTCCCGAGTATGCTTTACTGCCTCATTGTAATAGCCAACATCTATTCAAAGTGCCCTGTCCTGTGTTAAGCTCCTTGTGTGTATTTGTCACATCTGATTCCCATAAGAACTCAGGAGATGAGGGTATTTTTATCATTTTCCGGATCTGGAAACTTGGGCACAGAAGTTGAGTGGCCTGCCTTCGTCACACTTCCATTGGCATGGTAGGTCTCCGGAAGTCAGCAATATTTATTCAACTGGATTGTCCTGTCTACATATGCACTCCTGAGAAAGCCGGATTGATTGAAGTATATTGCGATATAAATTCTTGAAGAATTTTTGGATTAAATTTTCTGTCAACATCCCTATTTGCTAGGAACGACTCCCTTTTTAAAAGGGGATTAATAATTGAAATAATAGTGTCTCCAATTATTGCTGTGCCCGTTTCCATTATTTGACTTTAAAAACAATCCCAGGCACTTTGTTTCCATATTCTGGCCCCATCATTTAGATGCTGAGCCTCAGTGGGGACGGATGGTCTTGTCTATAGTACTTCTTACGTTGTTGGTGCTTAATAACATTTGATGATTGTCATCAACCTTGTTGTTACCTCCTGCGACTTGAGGTTTGCTGAGGGTCTTCAGTCTGGGTTGTACTTGGCGTGACCTCGTAGAGCTGCGATTGAAGCCATGGTCAGAAGGTGCCCAGATGCAGTATCTGTCTGGGTAACAAATTGGAATTGAGACCAGTCATCTCTGCACCTGCAGGGGAGAGTTTCCGTGCCTCTTTAGAGCATCTTTGGTCTGTCCCTCTCCACAGGTTCTCCTCCCCCTATCTTCACATGTCAACAGGTCTCTTTTGTAACTTTTAACCTCGTTTGACTGCAGGTCTTTTTCTCTGCCCTCTGGTGTCATCGCTCCTCAGAGAGAGGTCTCCACGTAGAGCCTTTAACCTCGGAGCATACAGAAATTTCCACTCACCTGAAATTGTACTCTTGGGTTTCCTGCCGTCTCTTTCTCACCAAATGTAGTCGGTTCATTCCCTTCACTTTTGTTGTTCATTCCCTTGATCTTGCTCAGCATCTGCCCTCGGACCCACCACCTTTTCTTTGAAACCTTCTTCCCTCTTGAGCTCCCCCCTCCCTCCCTTCCTTCGTGGTGGTGGTTTTTTGTTGCTGTTGGTGCTTGTTCATTTTTGTTTGATTTTTAAGTCTCAAATCTATACCCTCTGAGCTGGAAGAGCTCTCCAAGATTGGTACTCTGTGCATTCCTCTTTTTTCCACAGGCCCTCACCCTTGACTGTCTGATCCTTTCTTTTCACTTCACACATTTTTGCTCTTCCTCCACCATCTGCAATGCAGGCCATGAGGTGAGAAGGGCGTCCACTGGCCAGGTATGCCCTGGGAGCAGGGCACTTGCCCCTCCTGTCCCCATCTGTTTCTGCTCATGTCTCCGCATCCCCAGTCCTGCCAGACTTGTGGGGAGCTTCCTGGCGTGGCTCACTAGCTGCTTTTGCCTTTTACTCCTTCAGAACTCAGGTCACTTCTTGTCTCCGACCTTGTATGAGTGTGGAGGGGATGGATACCCATTTCGCCTGTGACCCTGCGGAAGTGGTAGAAAGCTACCTCCCACCCCCCACCCCAGAGGGGGAGTTCTGTGACCCTGTTGCTCTAGCCCACCTTACCCAGGGACCCTTTCTTCCCACTCACTCACCCAGGTCATATGGGAGTGAGGCTTTGTAGTTTTAATTACACTATAACCTTTAATGTGTTTTTCCTCTGGTAGTTAGAATGCATCTTTCATCTCAGATCCTTTACTGTAGATCTCATTGCTTCTGCTTACCTGAGGACCAGACCTCTTCACAGATTTCCTCAAATCTAGAAGATCTCTGGTATCTTTTTTTTTTTTTTAAAGATTTTATTTATTTATTTGAGACAGAGAGAATGAGAGAGAGAGAGAGCACATGAGAGGGGGGAGGGTCAGAGGGAGAAGCAGGCTCCCCGCCGAGCAGGGAGCCCGATGCGGGACTCGATCCAGGGACTCCAGGATCATGACCTGAGCCGAAGGCAGTCGCTTAACCAACTGAGCCACCCAGGCGCCCAGAAGATCTCTGGTATCTTACTGCACATGTTCCTTTTGTACCGAAAAACATATAGTGTCTCTGCATGGTCTTTGTGTTTCCTATGGTGTATATATGTCCGTGGCACGTGTCTTTCTTCTCTTTCACCTTTTCTGATATGGTCAAGGTCCAGCCCACTTCTTCTTCTTCAGCTTAAAGCTAAAACTTGTACCTATATTTCACTTAATTCTGACACATGAACAGTGTGTTCTTTAAACTCTGGAGTATGTGTAACAACCCTGGTGTTGCACTTACATGCACTCACAAAAGCTCGAAGCTTTTGCAGATCATAATTAATGAACAGATATTTGCATTCATGCAACAGATGGATGAACGAATGAATGAATTGGCTGCCGTGAATTCTCTGAGGTTCAAGTTTCATGTTCAGAGTCTAAAGTTTGCATCTTTAAACTAGGAAACCTGTCTAGGCATTAGTTTCATTAGGCAGCAACCCCACCTATGTCATGAAATATCTCATGGTCTGATCTTTAAAATGGGATTTTTGTGTTCTGCCTTATTGTTTGAAACTCTTAAATAGGTCTCCTTTTGATGAACATCACCATATAAGGAGAATTGCGTACACATAACTGAATTCACAGCCAAGCTATGTCAGGGTCATGTACATTTTGCTAGAAGAGTAACTGGCCAGTGTGTGGTTTTTGTTGTTGTTGTTGTTGTTGTGTTTTTGTTTTGTTTTGTTTTTTATAGCATGGGGTTTTGTTTTTGTTGTTTTAAGCTGGGTGTCAGCATGTCACTACCATTGCGATGGCCCATATTCAGAGTAGAAACTTGACCCAGCTGTGTGTTTAACCCAGAGAAGGCCAGGGCATCCCACAAGTACGGCTCGCATACCCAGTGTGACCCTCGGGATTAACTGAGAGTTGCAGAAGATGATTTTCTAGATGAACTTAAGAAACTTTATTTTATTTATTTATTTATTTTGGGTGCAAAATGGTGGTTTTATTAAAGCACAGGAACAGGACCTGTGGGCAGAAAGAGCTGCTGCCGAACTTAAGAAACTTTAAACAGAACTCTTTCTAACTATAAATAGCAGGGCGGCTTTGTCCTATTTTTATTGTAGAGCACACAGAAGATGGAAATCAATATTGGAAGAAATGCTTTATTTCGCCAAGGAAAAAGATCATACTCAACACGATTCTTATTTTTCTTGGCAGGCTCTTCTCAACCATCTGTGAGTCCAGGGGAACTGTCTCTACCATCCATCCACCCAGCAAAATCAGAGTTAATAGTCAGTGTTGGTGACGAGATTAGGCTGTTATGCACCGATCCAGGATTTGTCAAATGGACTTTTGAGACCCCGGGTCAATTGAGTGAGAACACACGCAATGAATGGATCACAGAGAAAGCCGAGGCCGCCAACACAGGCAATTACACGTGTACCAACAGAGATGGTTTAAGCAGGTCCATTTATGTGTTTGTTAGAGGTAAATGTGTGGCTTTCTTTCATGCTATGCTTTAGAGAACTTAATATCCTGTTCTTAATTATGGATGACATATAGATGGCTGAGCCAGAGAGAAAATATTACTGGCTGGGTCTCAGATGCCTAAAACAAATTTTTCTTTGTTAGTTTCCCCCCATCTTTTGATACATCGTGGCCATGGGTATGACTCCAGCTGAAGGTCTGCAAGGCTGCAATACTCTTCCTAATGAGATTACAATATGGTTAGCCCATTTGTCCTGGCACTGTGAGTAAACCCTGAGAATAAATTAGGCCCTTTGGGAAAGCTGCATTTTAATGCCTTGAGATCCTAGATACTCCCACTTAGTAAAAACACTTCAGGAAACTAAAGGCCTCTGAAGTCCTAAACAGACCAACACTTCAAAAGAACTGACCCACTTTTAGGGAGCAAATTCCAGAAAAATAACGCAGTCAGCTAATCACCCCATGTCCCCTCTTAGGTTCTTAATAGTTGTCAGTTGTTTCATTAAAAAACAAAAAACAAAACTGTGACCTCTTAGAAACAGAAGAAAAATATGATCGTTGGATTTCCGTATCCCATTTCCTATGATAAACTCAGTGATTCATCTGTGTTTGTGCTTTTAACATCCTTGTCAAGAGGAGGTTTGCTGACAGTGGGAGGCAGGAAGAATCTTTCTGTTGATGTAAAAACAAGTACTTAAAGCTTTAAGAGACAGACCCAGGTTATAGGAGGAGAACTAGTGTCCGGGTTCTGGTCCTGAGTTTGTGCCTGGACTGGAGCTATCATTGAAACAGGCCAGCGTAGGAGTCCTCACCCATGATACTGTGGAAGAATAGTGAATAAATTTGTCCTAGATGGCAGATCTGAGCAAGCTCTAGAGTTTCAGTTTCTCACTGAAACATTCGGATAAGATCATCAGCTCTGTCGTCCTCATGTAATTGTTGTTCAGGAGACAGAATTGTGCAAATTCGAGCTCTATCAAGGGTTAATAAAGTTGACTCCCATAGTGTTCACTATAAAGAAGGCTGCTGGGAAATTGACTCTGCCTCCCCTTAGTTTATCTGTTATTCTTTCCTAGGTGGGTAGCTGAAAAATACACATGGATAAGGCACAGCTTAGCCTCGGGGTATGGTTCCATAATGGTTGGGCTAACCTGGGTGCTGTTCTTTGACATTCAAGAAGGTACTCTGGAATTTCCAGGTGGTCATGAAGTATCATTCTGCATATTAACACACTGGGTAGACGACTGACTAAATGGGGAAAACGGCTGAATTAGCCAAGTCAGTCTCGCAGAGTTCATGGATTTTCTTTAGAAGGGAAGTCTTGCTCAGTAACTTAGCACTCCACTGAATTATTACTGATTTAAGATGTTTGGATACTTAAGTAAGTTATGTTACAGCCGTGAAGGAAATCGGGGCATTGTAGGAGCTAGCATTAAGCAACTGAAAGAGTAGATGGGAAAATAACCAGCGATGGCCTTGGATCTTAGTTCCGCCATCATGAGGGACTTTACTCATAGAACAAATTAAGCTGGGAGGTGCATAATTCACTCTGGAAAAAAAAAAATTTTTTTTTCCAAAATTAAATGGTAAGTATATTTCAATGATGTCAAATTGATTTTTGTGAGACACCTGAATTCCAGGTGGAAAGGACAATTAAAAACCATTTTAAACATGATCTGTTGGCCCAGCCATCTATCTGTATTATCTTAACACAGCAGAGTTGGCTGTACATTGTGTATATAGAATGAGGTTTGTCTTTGCTTATAGGAGGTCCCAGTCTGCCTGAGGCCTTTCCAGTCCACACCTGGTGTCCTGGCATAATTCTTAATAGCACTCCTTTTCACTCACAAGTGTCCTGGTTTGGATGATACTTACTACAGTATTCCTGAAACTCATAAGCTCCCCTTGGGAATATGGCTTCATTTGATGTCCAGAAGTTTATATTTATACATACCTTTCAAGGAATCTGAAGGGTGAGGCCCACATGACGTTTGTACAGGGTGGCCTGCTAATAGTTTTGCAGATTTTATGCGGAAGCTGCAAGATCCTGGAGACTGGGGGCTCTGGAAAGGGGCCCCCACAGAGAGGGGTAGAGGAAGAACCCTAATAGGTATCATCACACTGGCTTAGTCTTGGCCCATCCTCCTTAGAGTATTCCCTGTTGTAGAAGAAGAGTAACTATTGTAATAAAATATCCTCAGAGTTTTAAGAGCTCAAGTTGCAGTATCCATTGGACTGTGGTATGTTCAGCCTTTTCTGGGCCGTGTCACTTTTTAGGAGAGTCACTTTTTTCAGACTTCGGTTTCTTCATCTCTGAAATGGTAACGATAGTGCCCATCACATGGGAGTGTTTTGAGGATTAAATGAGATAAAGCATAATGGTCTGAGCTTAGTGTCTGACACGTGAAAGGGGTTAACAAATGTTCACTGTTGCTTAATTAGTACTACTTGGATGAATTCAACTTTAGCTTGCAAAGAAAAAAAGATCAGAGTCCTCTGAGATCTTTTAAAAATGTTTTCAGTACCTGTGACCAGCCATTCGAACTACTGATTTTTTGATGTGCTTTAGATCCAGCGCAGCTTTTCCTCATTGACCTTCGCTTGTATGGGAAAGAAGACAATGATACGCTGGTCCGCTGTCCTTTGACAGACCCCGAGGTGACCAATTACTCCCTCAGGGGGTGTGAGGGGAAACCTCTTCCCAAGGACTTGACGT
Source organism: Phoca vitulina (assembly GCF_004348235.1). Lineage (NCBI taxonomy): Eukaryota > Metazoa > Chordata > Mammalia > Carnivora > Phocidae > Phoca > Phoca vitulina. The sequence continues at coordinate 38,143,220 of NW_022589706.1, forward strand.
TTGTCACTGATCCCAAGGCTGGCATCACGATCAGACACGTGAAGCGCGAGTATCACCGGCTCTGCTTGCACTGCTCTGCAGACCAGAAGGGCAAGTCCGTGCTGTCAAAGAAATTCACCCTGAAAGTGAGGGCAGGTAGGGGCCCTTTCTCTCTTTCCACTGGGAGGCGGCGCCTCCGTCGAGGGAGAGGCGCCTTCTCTCTTCTCCCGGGTGCATTTTAGTATCGGCAGTCAGGCAGCTGGCCCTTCATCACTTGCCCCAGCTCCCAGCTCCCAGCTCCCATCAGCTGCTTGTGAATTCTTCGTTTCGTAGCCCCCAGTCCCCACCACCAGTCCACCCCCACCACCAGTCCACGGCCACGTCTAGCGGAGACTGGCGTTCAGACCACACCGGGGACAGCTGTGAAAACCGACCTCAGGACACGCAGAGTCTCATAACTGCATGAGGTGTTCCTTCCAAGAGAACCTCACTGGGAGGCTTCCCTTCGGCTGTTTGAAAAGATTAGCATATACATGGTTCACTCCTTGATTGACTATTGATAGAGGGATTGACTTTCTCCTCCATGATTTGATTTTAATGCATTCCCAAGCTATTCCCAATCTGAAGAGGAAAGTACCAGCTGAGTATGGACCTTGTTATTATGGGGGCATTATGTAGATTATTTTCATAGCTGGAAGATGTCTAGATTTTGTATCTCCGAGATCATCAGATTCAACACCAGTTGGCATACAGCTACCGAGTAGTTTTTTATGAAGGCTTTTGAAAAAGTATGCTCATTGGGATTAAGGAAAGTTTGATTATTTAAAAAATGGAGATTATCAGGGGCGCCTGGGTGGCTCAGTTGGTTAAGCGACTGCCTTCGGCTCAGGTCATGATCCTGGAGTCCCAGGATCGAGTCCCACATCGGGCTCCCTGCTCAGCGGGGAGTCTGCTTCTCCCTCTGGCCCTCCCCGCTCTCATGCGCTCTCTCTTTCTCTCTCTTTCTCAAATAAATAAATAAATAAATCTTTAAAAATAAAACAAAATGGAGATTTTCAGAAATGAGCAAGAGGTTATTATTATGGCACATGGGAAAGATGTCTGTTTGGTGAAAAGAATATGATTAGTCGTAGGTCACGTCCTCGTGAGACCATCAAGGTTGTGTGAGGTAAAGATTAAAGCTGTTTCCCTATGCCAGGGTTTCTCCCTATTTCAAAATAGCATTGTCCAGCAGCATTATCATCTAATGCAGACATTCCTGTCGTTTTCACTCGATGCTGACGAATTTGTTTGAAGGATGCCAGATTTAATTGCTGACGTCTTCAGATCTGCAAGTAATGCAGACCGGTTAGTGCCACACTTGATACCTTATTTGAAAGACCACCAGTAAGGTGTGTGCATTTGCGGAAATGTGGTAAGTGAAAATGGCCCAGGATCGTAGAGCACGTGATTTGAGGGCCCCGTTTCTGTTTCTTCCAGCCATCAGAGCTGTCCCGGTTGTGTCGGTGTCCAAAGCAAGCTCTCTTCTTAGGGAAGGGGAAGAATTCTCTGTGATGTGCTCGGTAAAGGATGTGTCTAGTTCTGTGGACTCCATGTGGATCAAGGAAAACAGCCAGGTGAGTTGAGTGGCTTGTTGCCTTTGTTTTTCTCGATACATCGTTCTCGCCATGTGGGAAATTGGAAGGTTTTCCCTTAAACCAGTCTATTCATTGTCCTGGGGAGGCTCAGCTGGAGCGTCTGTGTGAGGTGGGGCTGTGTCTGGGCGTGTGTCGAGATGCACCCTTTCGTAACACCATATGTGGATGTGTACATTCATTATTCGTGACAAACGCGTGTCATTTTGTCAGTTTATTTTGAGAAAATCGAAGAGAGATCTTGAGACTCCTGTTATTACCACATGCTGTTTAACTTTCATAGGGAAATTTTTAAGAAAACTTCTGATTAACCGCATAAGTCCTTTGACTTTTAAGACTATTAAAACCATCCAGGCCAGATTATTTAAAATAGTGGGAAAACTTGTCGATTTTTTTTCTCTTCCATATATAAAAGAGTAAATGGTCTCAGATAACCAACCAGGGAGCTCTTTCCTTTCCCACAAAGTGGCCTATCCATTTGAGAGATGGGTTTCTTTTTGTATTGATCTGACTCCCCCCCCCCCCCCCCAGGCTGGTTACCTGAGATCAAGTTGCTAATGTTGCTAATGGTTTTCTATTTGTTTTAGTCACTATTAATAAAATGGTTATCTTTAATCTGAAACATTTGGACATGTTTAAGTTCTCATTCATTTAACAAATGCATATTGAATGTCTACTATATGTTAACTGCTGTGTTAGGCATATCTTAAGTAAATTTTAGCCGGTTATATGACGTTTCTTTTTTTTTCTTTCTCTAAATACACATTAGTAGCAAGGTCTTTCAAATGTCTAATTTCCCAAATATTTCACTTTAAAATTTCCATCGACTGAATATTCAATAATCTTTATTTGCATAATCTTGGCCATCTAGTTAATTAGCTGTCATGGTGGTTTTTCTTCAGTACACATATATTCACTACATTGGAGAAAAGAAATAATATATTTTCCTCCTCCTCCTCTTCCTCCTCTTCCTCCTCCTGCTCTGTATTTAACATTGGCAATTTCATGCCTGTTTAAAGAATTCTTTGCTAGATAAGTAACCATGGTGATTAGCGTAATGCAAAGTACTGCGATAGTATTCACGTAGACTTGTGATGGATGATACCTTGCTAATGAAACCTGCCGTTGACTAGGAGAATGGATTGTACTAGAGACTTGTTCTTTCAAACCAATGGATCAGAGAAACAAGTTTTAGTTTCCGTATCATATAATTTAATAAAAACAGTAGCTTATGTATGAATTTTTGACTAACCTTATAGAACACAGTCCTGTATTAATTGGCTTTCTATAATCCTTGATTTCAGATGAGAGAACAGTTTAGACCATGTGCGTATTTGAGCCTCTGCATAACTTGAAAATTAGCCTTTTTTCGATAAGAAATTAAATTGCCCCAGGCAGTTTTGTTCTGAACCATTTTTCCCAGGAGTCCCGCATGCCATTCCCAATTAATCCACTGGCGCTGGAAGATAAGCCTTCAGTGTTGGGAGCTCTTTGGGGAAATCCCAGTGTGCACCTCAAGGGTTAAGGAAAACCAAATCACATGCAAACAATATGTAATGTGTGACTTGCAGATGGGGCTCATGGCTCTATGCCAAGGTTCATCCATAAATCTTTTGTTGATATCCTTTGGCTTCATTTGGAATACTTAGCACCATCAAAATTATCTTAAAAATCCATGGTATTTTATACTGACCATTTAGAATAAGTTTAACTCACGGTGAAATTTAGGATAAGATAACTGTTCTAGAGTTTTTGCAGTCATTTGTTTTAAAATGTTAAGAGAGTCTTAGAGTTGATTCAACACTTGCGAATCTTGGTTAGCTTTTCTACTGCCTGCTACACCCTTGTATTTTTACTTTTTATTATGATATTTGACAGTATCCTGAATTACGGTCTTCAGGGTTAGGCGTTGGTATTGAATCACTTAGGACCAAGCTAATCCTTCTCGCACTGATGTGTTCATTGTTCCTATTTAGCTCCCTATTGTAGACCCTTGGGCTCTTGCAAGAACTAGAAGGAAGACATACCAAAAATCTAGAATGTGTTTATGTTACCTGTCCATTGTCACTCTGCCTTTGCAGAGACGTCTGTGACCTGATGGACTAGGAGAGGACAAAACAGTGTCACTTCACCCTGCTATTGCATCTTCCTCATTGCTCTTGTGCAGTAAAATGGCAGATTTCTGCCAATTATTAGAAGAATCTCTTGGAAGAGAGTATCTTCATCTCTGCCTTGTGCTTCAAACTGGAAAGGCCTTTAAAGACCTTTCTCATTCCCTTTTATTTATTTATGTAAAGATTTTATTTATTTATTTATTTGAGAGAGAGAGAGAGCAAGGGGGAGAGGCAGAGGGAGAAACAGACTCCCCGCTGAGCAGGGAGCCTGACATAGGGGTTCGATCCTAGGACCCCCAGTTCATGACCTGAGCCAAAGGCAAACTCTTAACCAACCGAGCCACCCAGGCGCCCCTCTCATTCCCTTTTAGAAACAAAAGCTGAGATTAGTGGTGTCCTTGACTTGCTCAAAATCTCAGTTACTTAACAAAGCAGGTTTCTCTTCTTTTTATTTCAAAACATTCAGTTTTGGCAGTCTGCTCTTATGTATGCTCATTTTAATGTAAAAAAAATTTTTTCCAAAAATATAATAGCATGAGGGAAAAAAAAGAGAAACAGATATAATTCCACCATTGCATGGAGCAGTGCTGTGCAATGGAAATAAAATGTGAGCCTCCTATGTAATTTAACATTTTCTAGTAGGCACATGACAGAGTAAAAGTAAAATTGATTGTAATACATTTTATTTAACCTAATATAGCTAAAATATTATCATGTGATAATATAAAAAGTATCAATGGGTTATTTTACATTACTTTTCTCATACTATGTTTTCAAAATCTGGGACATATTTTATATTTACAACACAGTTTGGACCTCAAGCATTCCAGGAGCTCAGTAGTCTTCATGTGGCTGGTCTTTATAAATGCTATATTGCCCACTTTTTTTTTTTTTTTTTCATATTTCTTTTCTCTCTGCCCCCATGCATATGTATTATCACATGTTTGCAGTTTTAAGGTACATTCAATTTATGCCTTTTAAGTAATATAAACATTTTTCTTATTTTCACATTTATAATTTTGATACTTGGTATATACCTTTAGGTCATCCCCGAGATTTCTCTGCAATAAATATTTTGGAGCTTTTTTTAAAAAAAGGAGTTATTTCCTTGAGATAAATTTGCTGGAATTGATCAGGGGTATGAACAAACTGCCAAGTTGCTTTCCTAAGGATTGTTCTGATTTACAATAATGTCAGAGTGATCCTAGTGCTGATAGTTCACCAAAGCCTGGCCAGCGAATTACCCTTGATCTATTCCATGTCAATATCAGGTCCTGTTTACTTTTTTTAGTTGTTATTTTTTTCAATAGGAATGTGTTCATATTACAGAAAATTTGGAAGATGCAGAAAGCTATGTGGTACTCCCTTTAATATTTTCAGAGTGGCTATAGTTTATGTTTTATTCCCATGATGTTTTCCATACAAAAAAATCTCTCCATGTCTTGTCTGCAGACAAATCATACGAGTAGAATGTAGAATGGTGGTATCACAAGAGCAAATTTGCAACTTTTTCTCTTTCACTCATGCTTAAATAATTTGGGGCTTGATCTTAACATGGCTCACATACTTTGGAACCCCTCTTAATAGTTGCCAAAATTCCGCTGGGTAAGAGCTGTAGGATGAATTTCCAAGTGAGTTTTAGACATTGTGACTCAATTTTTCTTCATGAAAATAATATAAATGTTAATAAAATAGAGTATTATTATTAGCGAGGTGTTTTCTTTCGATCGTGGGGATATAGAATAAAAAAAAAAGTGTAATAGGAGATACCGACATGACCTCACTATGCTGACTCAATGTAAAATATCAGTATTCTGTAATATTTCTTATATAGTAACTTTTAAAAATTTGGCACTGCTAAAAAAAAAAAAATAGTGCCGCAGAGAATTTGGAATTATGCATGCTGCGGTTATTATGAAATGAATTTTCATGTTTTTTCCAATCATTAATAATGACTATCTTTCAATATAATCCCGTACTATGAAGTACGGGACTTGTCATGACAAGTGCAGACTCCAATGACAGACTTGTCATGATGCTTTATTATTCTTACTTAAGGAGCGTATAATGAATGTTAATATGGAGAAGTTAATTGCTGCTATTTTTAATTTACGAAAGATCCTGAATCTAAATTTTATGGTAATCTTTGATTTTTTTTTTTTTTCCCTCTCTCCTTCTGAAACCAGCAGACTAATGCACAGACTCAGAGTAATAGTTGGCATCAGGGTGACTTCAATTTCGAACGTCAGGAAAGATTGACTATCAGCTCAGCAAGAGTTAATGATTCTGGAGTGTTCATGTGTTACGCCAATAATACTTTCGGATCAGCGAATGTCACAACCACCTTGGAAGTTGTCGGTAAATCTCTCTATGGGAATGTATAAATTACTGACAGTAGTGAAAGAAGAAATTGCTAGATAGTTGCCTTTTTATGTTAATAGAATGTTGAAGCGATGACTGGAAATTTGTCATCACACGAATGAATGAATGAATGAAAATGATCATTGTCGCCTTTTCCAACTAGAGCCCAACAGCAAATTCTACCAGTTTTAATAAAGGGGAAGTGGTAGGCTGTAACCGAAGTTGTTTAAATGGGTCATTTTCTGCTGTCCACCCCACCCTCCCTACCAAACAAAATGTTAAGTGGAACTTTTTCAAAAATTCTAGGCCTTGCTGAATGACTTGAGCTTGGAAATGGATTGTAGACTTGCTGTATGGAGGAGTACAGATGCTGAGAGCCTAAAGTATTTCTCTGAATCTTTTAGGGAGGCCCCTGAGCCTTTGGTGTATCTTTTTACCATTCATGGGGCTAGTTCATTTGTTGCATTCGGAAGGGCTGAATTGGGCTGCTTCTTCCTAGTACAGCCCCCACTTTACCCCGTCCTCCAACTTTATAGGCCGTAGCTTAAACCTTCAGGAAGGAGATCCACTGGGACCTGACTCATTGGTTCTACACAGCATAAACCGGATCATGGTTCCCTAGAATCCTAACCCCATCATACCTGGTATGCACAATCCATTTAGCCTTTTCTTCCCTACTCTGGAAATCTCACTAAATACTTACTTTCCAAGGTCTACTTAATGAGAGCAGAACCTAGTGAATGTACTGGATGTTTTTGATTTACTGGAAATAATAATAATTTTTAAATTACGCATTTTTTGTCTTTTGAGTATGTGAATTTCATCTGTTTTCTTGCCTTTTAAATGCAATTATAGTCTTAGTGCTTGACTTTGATTCTGTACTTGTAGGGTGGCAAATTTCTTCATCATGAGCAATAATAAAATGATGTGTGATATTTGTTTTCATTTCTCCTCTTTCCCCCATGTTTCTTCAATAATTTATGAAGCAGTGTTAGAGGTCTGTGATTTATCCCGCAATAATCTCATAGAATTTTGGCATTTCTGCCCATGTCGTAATGGAAAGCATCTCACCAGGCTAAACGTGGAAAACACCCTTTCCTTGCAATTATAGAGTCAGCATGCAGAAAGAGTCTTACTTCTTTCGTAAACGTGATTGTGAACCATTTATTAATTTGAATAGAAAGCTATGCTTTTAAAATATTAAACTCCATAAGTGCTAATTTGCTAAGTTGATTAGGGAGCATGTTGATATATCAGCTTCAGCTCCAGAAAGCAATTAGTAAGGATGTTTTGAGCATATTATTGTATGTAATCAGATTTTTAAAACCCATTCATCAATTTCCAAGAATATAACTGTGTAACTGGAAGGACTTGTGGCTGGGAAACCTGAATCTGGTTTTGTATTGTTTCGGGATGGGTTGGGATGGGACAAGAATAGGAGGAGACAAAGAGAAAAGTAATTTCTTTGGGGGCTGGGCATGGGAGGCTTGGGGATGGTCCCCACCTGGTTTTCAGTCAGGGTTGTGCCACCTAACTTTCGAAGGCACTCTCCTTTACCTCTGCCTGCATTTCCTCTTCTGAGAAACACAGCCTCTAACTCCAGAGGCTGCGGAGAGGAGAAAAGGCAATAGATTTTCTAGAAGTGCCTGGCATAGTGTTTGTACTTGATTAAATGTTAATGCATCACCAATTTCTTAATGCAGAAGAACCTGAAAAAGATCATACCTTATGTTAAGACAACTCTGATGGGGTTCTTTGATCCTAATAATTCTTACACGTCATGAATTTGAAGCTCTATTCCACTATAGGACATAAAAGTATATTGAGCCAAAGGACTCTAGAAAACTCAGGAGGAACCTAAGTATTTTATATATGGTGATGATGAGAGAATTCATTTCAATGCAAATATTGTTGTCTGTAATATTAGAGTATTTTGCATTGTGTGGTATCTTGGAATTTAGGACCTTAAGAACCTGAAAGTGTAACGTAGCATTCAGATGAAACATTTATTCCCTCAAAATTAACCTAAATTTGCTTAAAAATGGCAGGAGGAGTTTCATTTATGATGCAGGTATTAGAACAGGGTGGTAGTTTCCATCTCTAACTTTCATCTGGATGATTTTTTATTCTCACCTGTCTCAGATCCTTTTCCATTGGTGTAGTTGGACTCCTTTTATTCTGAATCTATAGGAAACTAAAGGGCATTAAATACTAGAATGACAACTCATGTGGGACCTTAATATATTCAACCAAGTGGTGCCAAAAATAATGAATAACAATTTTAAATTTTATAATTCTTTAATTTTGAAAAAGAAATGGAAGAATAAAATGAAAACTCTTCCATAATCTCACTAATGTGATATAACTGTTTTTAAGATTTGGTATATTGCTTATATTTTTGTACTCAGCAGGCTTTCAGTTATACATAGGATTTTTTTTTTTTTTTTAAGATTCTACTTAACTTATTTGAGAGAGAGACAGAGCACGAGCAGAGGGGAGGGGCAGAAGCAGGATCCCCTCTGAGCAAGGAACCCGATGCGGGACTCGATCCCAGGACCCTGGGATCATGACCTGAGCCGAAGACAGATGCTTAACCCACTGAGCCACCCAGGCGCCCCTATACAGATGATTTTATTCTTTCTCTCTTACTGAAAGTATATAGAGAATCTAGGGTATATGAAGAGGCCAGCCTTGCTTCTCACAAACCTGTGTTCAGATCTGGGCTCTGCCTTTGGGTAGCTAGCTATTTAGCTTTTCAGGACTGGAAATTTTTCATCTATAAATTAGTTACAAGCTTTCTCTTTCAGTATTGTTAATAAAATTAAATATCTGTCATTATTACTAATTTAAGTGTATGCTAAAGTACTTAGGGCAGTTCTTGGCCCCTAGTAAACATTCCATAAATGGTGGCTATAAAAATTATATTGGCAGTTATTTTATTACATTTTTTTTCAGGCTCTTATATTATTATTATATAACCATTTCTGAGGGCTGCTTTATTAAGCAGTTCTCTGATTTAAAAAATTAGTATGTCGAGGGTAGATAGCCATTCTTTTTGTATGTAGCTATCCACTGAGAAGAGTTCTCAAATGGGAATTACAGGGTTAAATGGGAGAATAGATAATTATAGAAAATCTATATTGCTAAATGCTTTCTGAAAGAGTTGTGCCAATTTACAGTGTGTAATTCAGCATTCCACTTTTACCACACTTGCAAAATTATTGAGTTTCTTTCAAATTAGTTTTGCTGTTTTTCCATAGGATGGATATACTTTATTTTTTAGCAGCTTTATTGAAGTTTTGCTATTTTTAATAAGTGAAAAGTGAAGCCTTATTTTAATTACTAGTTTAAATATTTTTCCGTCTATATTTTCATGTTCTTTTTCCTACTAAATTTTACTGTATAGACATTTAAAAATGCTTATGTATTCAGATTCTTAGGATTTTTATGATTTTATGATTTTTTTTTTTCTCTTCTGTTGTTCCTAAAAAGCCTAGAAAACTGCTGCCCCCTCTATAGAAGTTTACTAGGAGTTAAATCTGTTGTTTAGTTAAAAATACGGTGTGGTTATTAAAGTGCTGTCCTTGATTTCATCTGTGATATGGGATGAGAAGATGTAAGTTTATTTTTCTTTAAATACTAAATGGTGTTCTTTCAGCATCTTTATTGACCATTAGGGCTCTCTCCCCTTCTTGATTTATGACAGCTTCCTATCACATATACATTTATATTGGGTCTGAGTAGGGGCTAGCTATTTAGTCCAAATGCTTTTTAACCTAGGAAACATCAGGACTAGTCATTCTAGAAGATTTAGGACATGGTGCTAGACCTTTAAGAGAGTTGCTTGACAGACAGAGATGGGAGAATAAACATTTCAAGTGTGCCCTTTCTCACTTTATGACCATGATTCTACAAGAGCAAAAAGAAAAAAATAGGTACAGTGGCAACTGAAAATATTCTTACTTGTTATTGCCAGTTAATACCTGAAACCAGTAACCTTTGTAATCCAAAGATGTAGTTGTGTTTTCTGTTGCGTAGTTGTAGGTAATAGTTTCTTCCTGTTTTGTCCTGTTATAATTAGATAGAGGATTCATTAATATCTTCCCCATGATGAATACTACAATATTTGTAAATGATGGAGAGAATGTGGATTTGATTGTTGAATATGAGGCATATCCCAAACCTGAGCACCAGCAGTGGATCTATATGAACAGAACCTTCACTGATAAATGGGAAGATTATCCCAAGTCTGACAATGAAAGTAATATCAGGTAAGAAAAGAAAGAGCCTTGACCTGGGGATTAGACATCTTCCCCCTCTTCCCTGGGCGTACCAGATCCTGTTTCTGGGACCCATAAATGTGGGAGAGGACACCTGATAGAAGGAAGCTTGGGGCTCTTTCTTGAGTCTTCAGACCAGCATTTCCTTTTGCTTTGTGTTTAAAGCACACACAGAAGTCTGTGCATCAGTTTTTGCATTTCTGACACGGGGGATAGTTCAAAGCAGGGACAGGCATATACTAGGGACACATTAAATAATTTTTCAGAGAAAGAGGAAAGTTAGTGCTTTGAATCCTTTTTTAAAAACTAAGAAAAATAGGGGCACCTGGGTGGCTCAGTTAAGCATCCGACTCTTGATTTCAGTTCAGGTCATGATCTCAGGGTCCTGGGATCGAGCCCTGTGTTGGGCTCCCCACTCAGCAGGGGGCTGCTTCTCTCCTTCTGTCCCTGCCTCTGCCCCTCCTCCCCTCCCCCAAATTTCGCATGTTCTCGCTCTCAAATAAATAAATAAATCTTAAATTAAAAAAAAAAAAAAAACCTAAAAGAAAACTTAAGTCTCATTCAGTAGCTTTGGGCCAGGCAGTGGACCCAAGTTCTGTCACATCACACCTGTCTTTTTTTTTTTTTAAGATTTATTTATTTTTGAGAGAGAGAGCGCGCGTGCGCACACAGGGAGGGGCAGAGAGAACCTTTAGCAGACTCCCCAATGAGCTCAGAGCCAATGCGGAGCTGGATCTCAAGACCCCGAGATCATGACCTGAGCGGAAATCAAGAGTCGGAAGCCTCACTGACTGTGCCTCCCAGGGGCCCCAACACCTCTCATTTGATCCTCAGGACATTTATAATGAAAATAGTAATAATCTTAAAATAGTAAAAAGTAAAATAAAAATAGTAAATAAAAATAATAAAAAAATAGAAAAATAAAATCGTAAAGGTAGCTTTCTCTATGTAGGCTACAGGTGCTGTTGCCTGTGTGGCCCTTGTTCTAAGGACCTTCCATATATTAAGTCAATAATTTTAGTCCTCACAAACCCCATGGATAGGTACTCTTTTTCTGTCATTTCTATAGAAGAGGAAACTTGAGACACAAATGAGTTAGGTAACTTGACCCAGATCAAAAGACTAACAGAGGTAGATGCCTAGATAGACTTCGTATTTTTTTCCAGTCAGGAGCTATGGGCTGTTGTAGGGATGTGGGTGAGAGAAGACACTGTCCTGGGCCAAGGTGCAAGGGCTGGAGGGAGGAGGATGGATTTGGGAGGCGTCCAGGCTACCTCTTGAGTAAGACTCAGTGATTGGGGGGGGTGGGAGAAAGAGGTAGGAGCTGAAGATGCCCCTTCGGATTCTGTGTCTGTCAGCCACATTGGATGGTGAGCGGTGAGGCCATTCAAGGAGGAGGGAAGGTCGTTGAGAGCAAAGACAGTGGGTTCGGCTGGGGTTTGTTAAATTGGAGGTTGACCATGGGCTCTCGAGTGGAGACGTTCAGGTAAGAAGTATCCTAGGTCAGGTTCCCTAGAAGCAGAGCAGAGGGATTCTGGGCCAAGGGCTTCATTAAGGGAGAGAGAGACCTGCCAGGGAGTAGGAGAGCAGGGCAGGGAGGGTAAAGGGGAAAAGAAAGGATGGGTGGGTGAGCAGCAGGCCGACCGCAGGGGCCCTCTGGAGCTGGGCTTTTGTCCCTCCCCATGGGCAGTCACTCTTTGGCTGTAGACCTGGATCGGCAGTCAACTTCCAAATGGGGTCAGGTGTCCCAGGGCAAGACTTGGGAGGAGGACGTTGCAGGTGTGAGTCATTATCAGCTGTCCCCACAAGGCAGGGGGATGGGGCATGAAAATAACTGTAGATGAGGCGTAGGTCCGAGAAGTCTGAACTAGAGGTAAAGATTTGAAAGTTGTGAGCAAACAGCAAGTAGTCCAGTGGGAGAGAGAGTAGATTGCTCAGGGGTGGGTGCAGTGTGAGAGGAGAGGCTGAATAGGCCGCTATGTATGTCAAGACAGTTGTACAGCTCAGGCGGGTCGAGGGCTGCCCAGGGCGCTCCATCCCCACCAGCGCCCATGTCAGAACTCCCCTGGCAGGCCTACGTGCTCAGTCCACACGGCCATATCTGCTGTCCCTGCAGGAAAAGAGAAGCCCGAAGAGCAAATACTGCAAAGGACCCTAGGAAGAAGTAGTGGGGGGTGAAGGGAGAACCGGGAGACTGGTCCTTGCAAGAAGGAAGCTGAGGGCCACAGTGTTGGCCTGCCGCGAGGGTCCTACACCTCCATGTGGACACCTGCCAGTGTGGCTAGGTGCTTGGTGTTAAAGCGCAGCAGGGTACGTGAGTTCGGGACCCTGGTGAACGACCTTGGGCAGAAAGGGACATGGGCATGAGGACAGCTGGGGAGGGGGTAGAGGCTGAAGTCTCCACGAGGTTGCCTTTATGCTGAGAGAGCCGCTCAGCCATTTGTCCCAAATTAAATACATGTGTGTATGTTTGGATTCGTTAACATGGGTCTTGTTAATAATACTGAGTAAAGTGAGTCTTGTTCTTCCTCGAACAGGCATGTATTTCCAGAGAGAAACTGTGGAAAAGACTCTCACTCGAGGCACACTGTTCCCGGGTGATTGATTCTTTTCTTTTTTTCTTTCTCTTTTTGTAGATATGTGAGTGAGCTTCATCTAACCAGATTAAAAGGGAACGAAGGAGGCACTTACACATTTCAGGTGTCCAATTCCGATGTCAATTCTTCCGTGACATTTAATGTTTATGTGAACAGTGAGTAAAGCGAATGGTTCCTTATCTTTTTAGTCTTAATAATTTTAAGTTGTGGCTCGTGTTTGTAACAGCTGCACAACTGAGCTCATTGTGTACTATGTAAATAATGTCTCAGGATAATTTTGACCTTAACAAAGACCCCGCGGTTTGGTGGTTGGAAGAACGTGTACGAAAACCAGTTCCTTGGCCTACATTTCATTGACCACACGACCTTGTAGAGGTCACTCAGATTCTGGGTGCTACCTTTGAAGTAAACAGAGGAGCCATAGAAGTGAAAAATAACAGTCGTTTGAGGGAAAATGTATTATTATTGATTGTTGAAATGGGGAGCCAGAGGTTGAATAGAACCTGGAGTGTGGTGTTAGTTGGGAAAGAGATGCTATCAAGCTCTGACATGATTTCTTTGTCACAGTGCTTTCTCTTTCGGGGTTGTGATATTATTTGTGTTTAGATTGTTCTCCCACTAAGACAAATGTAATATCGATCCAGCTCGACGGGACCCTACTGCATGGCATGTGGGTGCTGTGGGAGAGGAGGCAGGTGCTTTAGGTGGGAGGAGAGCTTGGGGCCTGGGAACTTGAACACCTGAGTCCTGCCCTGCGGTGGCCCCCACAACATCTTAGAGAAATGTTTTTGCACAGAGATTGAGGCCAAGGGAGCACCTTCACCAGCTGGGGCTTCTGCCCTGTGCAAAGCTCCTTCCTGGCTCTACTCTAGGGCCTATCTGCATGTCCAGGAAAGGACAACAGGTGTCTGCCACACCACACCAGTCGGGGCCAGGGGACAGGAGGCCTCCAAAGACACAGAATTCCAGGGGAGTGGTCGACAAGATGACCATTGGAATTAGCTATCCTGGGTGTGTGTTGGGGGGTGGGAGATGAGGAGACAGCCTTGCTGAGTGCTTTGTGTGTGTTGGGCTGCAGGAGGGCTGTGGGAACAAAGGATGGGTGCCAATCTCTTGTCCTCAAGGAGCTCATTTGCTGTGAAGTTGTTGTACAGGTTACTTGATGCTGCCGCTCGGTGGGGTGGGGTGGGGTGGGGGAGTGTGATCCAACTAAAATGAAGACAGGAAGGTGATACTCAAGGCAGGTTTTTGATCGCTAATCTGGAGTCTTTTAACTACACCCTCATTTCCAAGAACAGGGTGTTCTTAAGTGTTGAGATAAAGAGGGTCACATCTATGGGGCTAAACAAGTTTCTTCACTCCAGGCCTTGTCAGGATCCTTAATGTGCTGGTGTGTATTATGCCTCCCCAGGAAGGGGGTGTGGGATGAGGTACAGAGCTCAAACTGCTTTGACCACAGGACTTACCTTTTTGGAGGAAATCGTGTTAATTAACATCGCAGTTCCTCAGAGCAGTGTTGATTATATGGTATCTCATTGGCCTGCATTTCAAATATCTCTAGATTAATTCAGATGTTAATCAGAGATGCTTAGCATATTATACATGGGCAAAATTATCTGCTTCTGAAAAATCTCAATATTCAAGTAACTTAAGAGACAATTACAGGGTAAATCAATATCCTTACAAGCATCATATGCATACTGGCCACACAAAACTGGATTTTTGGGTGCTCTAGCGCAGTGCTTCTCAAACTATCTATGGTAAAGGACCTTTTTTTTTTTTTTAAGTTTCCAATTTATTCTAGATCAGTACTTGCTACAAAATATAGTAAGAACCAATCCCTAGGAAGGTGAAATGAGTAAAAACAGACATATGCAAAAATCTAAGTTTAAATTTTTTTTATTATGAGATTCAATAGCTAGAAAAATTACTCTGTCAAATTGCTCCTTGTAAATGCTTATTGTCAATTGGTTGCACTTACCTCTTGCGGACCAGTAAGAGCAGATCATGGCCCTTGCCGACTCCACAGACCTCACTTCGAGAAGCTCAGTAGTTGGGAATTTTATAAAATTCAGTGCCATTTGCATCTCTCTTTCCCTGGCTTCAAGGTCAAGGAGTCATGAAGATCTGTCTCTTTTCCCCCTTCTCCTGCTTCCATTTGCTATGTGGTCTGCCGGTTGGCTGTGAGTCACTGACCTTAGAAAGATGTCTCTAAAGTCACTGTTCCTTTTCTCTGGTGACAGAATTTGCTGCCATTTTCCTTAGCAGGCCAATTTGTCATCCAGCAGGATCAGCATTAGTCACCTGCTGGTGAACTCATGCCTATTTGAAACTAGATAGGAAACAGCACTAAGCTTCCCAAATGATGTTTTTGTTTTTGTTTTTCGTTCGGATTCCCTGTTGGGGCGGGGCAGAAGGCCTTTTGTTTATTCTGGGGCTTGGGTCTCAGACACCCACCCAGCATTTACTGAGGTCCTGCTTCATGGCACCAGGCACACAGATAAGGGTGGTCTAGTGTCTCCCCACTTAGGTTTTGTTTTTTTTTTTAAGATTTTATTTTTTTACTTGAGAGAGAGAGCATGAGCGAGAGAGCATAAGCAGGGGAAGCAGCAGAGGGTGAAGGAGAAGCAGGTTCCCCACTGAGCAGGGAGCCCGATGTGGGGCTCAATCTCATGACCCTTAGATCATGACCTGAGCCCAAGGCAGAAGCTTAACCGAGCTACCCAGGCGCCCCTCTCCCCACTTAGGTTTTAAGTCTTTCAGGAAGTCTTTCGTTGATGTCAGTTTGTTACAAACACTTAACCGACAAAAGGCATTTCTTTCACTTACCTAACACGTTGGATTTCTCGAGCTCCAAATGCTTTGACAGAGGTGGTATTTTTGTGCGAAACTTAAAAACATCTACCTCTTGTGAAGTGTGTCCAATCACTCTTTACAGATAAAGGTAGCTAATTACTTTGTTGATTTTTTTTTTTAATTGAAGATTTTATAATGCTAAATTTTAAAATCAAAAGCTGAAAATAGTCTTGAAATTTAAAATTGGAGCAGTTGTGTCTGTCCATTTTGACATAACGTTTTAGCTGAGCCAAATAGGTACGTAGATCTGCTGTGTGATTTATTCTGTAAATAAGCTTAGCCCCAAGGATGAAAGGAATTTGGCTGTGCAAAAATTAGAATTGAAAAAAATCAGAATAATAAATGCATAATATTAGTGCAGAAATTCAGTGACTTTTACTCAGTGACATTGATGCATAATTGCTTAATAGATTCAGCGCTGAGAAATGCTTAATGAAAATCCACGATTTTGAATGGTTAAATGTTTGATGGCTGAAAAATTCATTTGTTTAAAAAACTCCACATGTAGATTAGAGTACATTGGGTGTGGGCCTGTTGTGTGTGTGTGTGTGTGTGTGTGTGTGTTTTAATTGCTTATGTGGGAGGCTTTAAAAAATACCATATTCTGTCAGTTTGTGTTAGTGAAAAATATGTAGCATATTAAACTTGAAAATGTTTTAAGTCTGTTTTTAACTTCTCTAACCAAACCATGATTTCCATGGGTCTGTTCGGTTGGCTCCGTGGCATTAAATGTGATTTATAAAGGCCATCAGCTATATAACATGTTTGCTGTTTTTGAGCAGAACTTCCAGTGGAAGTTTTTGGGGGTTTTTTGGTTTTGTTTAGAGAGAATGAGAGAGAGAGTGGGGTGGGAGTGGGGAGGGGCAGAGTGAGAGGGAGATGAAGAGAATCTAAAGCAGACTCCACATCCAGCATGGGGCCTGATGCGGGGTTCGATCTCACGACCCTGAGATCATGACCTGAGCTGAAATCGAGAGTCGGATGCTTAACCCACTGAGCCACTCAGATGCCCTTTTTTTTTTTGGAAGGGGACGTCCCGGGGAGAGTTTCCATTAAAAAACAAACAACAAAGCCAATGATTCTTCGCACTGAATTTGCATTACTGCAAGCCTTGCCAGGCTTATTGAAGATGTATACAGAAATCAGATTCTTAGTTCTAAAAAGAAGTTTGAGATCTTCGGTGAAAATGTCCATTTGTTTCCTTTGCAGATCAAAATTTGGAGGAAAGTAGAGTTCTAAAAGCTACACAACCACCCAGAAGTGCTTTCCTTTTTCTTTTTCTTAAATATATTTAGCTACAATGACATAATACAATAAAAGTGCTTTCCTGATAGGACCTACTCTTTTCAAGATTCTTGGAGGTATTAGAAAAAGTGACACCAACCGAGATTCTATAGGGAGCCTGTGATACTCGGTTAGAAATCTATGGACTCTTTGCTTACAATAACTGTCCTACAATAAAGGTTTTTTTTTTTTTTTTTTTTTTTTAACCAGATCCAGGACAAATAAAAGGCCAAATGTACATTTAACTCCAAATGATACACTTGCTCTTTTCCCTCTCCACCCTATATTTCTTGAATACATTTTAAACGTTAGAGCGGATTTAAGTGTTAATCAGTAATGTACATATTTTACAAGTTTATTTTGGCATATAATTTCAAATAATCCCATGTGAATCCTAAAGTAATATACATAATTGTGGAAAGAAAGTATGATTAATATGATAAAAGCAGTTGTTTTTCAAATATGGGGAATGATTTTAAGAAGATCCAATAAACTTTTTTTTCCAGCTTTATTGGGGTACACTTGACAAAATTGTAAGATATTTGAAGTGTATACATGATGACTTTGATATATGTAAACATTTTGAAAGGACTCCCCTGTCCCCCCCATTGAATTAATTAACACATTTGTCACCTTACATGTTTACCCTTTTTGGTTTTCTGGGTTTTTGGGGGTGAACAGGGTGTTTGGTTTTTTTTTTGGTGGGAACACTTAAGTTCTACTTTCTTAGCAAATTTTGGTTATATCATACAGTGTTATCAGCTATAGTCACCATGTAATTCATTAGATCCTCAGACCTTACCCATCTTACACCTGTTTGTATTCCTTTAATGCCTCTCCCTATTTCCCCCACCCCTTAGGCCCTGAAATCCACTTTTCTGCTCTTTTTTGATGAACTTGATTTTTTTTTTTCCCCAATACTCCATTTGGTGATACCATGCAGTATTTGTCTTTCTGTCTGGCTTATTGCATGTCACATATTGCCTTCGAGGTTTATTCATGTTGTCACAAATGGCAGGATTTCCTTCTTTTTAAGGTTGAATAATATTCCTGTGTGTGTGTGTGTGTGTGTGTGTGTGTCACATTTTCTTTCTCTATTCATCCATCGAAGGAAATTTAGGTTGTTTCCATACCTTGATTATTGTAAATAATACCGCAGTGAACATAGGAGTGCAGATCTCTCTTCAAGGTAGTAGTTTTGTTTCCTTAGGATATATATCAAGAAGTGGGACTGCTGGATCATAGGGTAGTTCTATTTTTAATTTCTTGGGGAACCACCATGCTCTTTTCCACAGCGGCTGTACCAGTTTGCATTCCCACCAACAATGTAGGAGGGTTCCTCCTCCTCCATCCCCTTGTCAACATTTGTTCTTTCTTATCTTTTTGGTAATAGACACACTAACAGTGTGGGTGATAGCTCATTTTGGTTTTGATTTGCCATGAACCTTAAAATGCCTTTTTAAAACGTTATCTGATAACATTTCCTGATCAGCATTATGAATCTAAAATTTGTGGTAAATGGTCTCTAGGGGCTAGAAATAGGCCTCTCTCCAGCCTTAAAGGTCTACCCTTTAATGGCAAACCTAGCCAGTTGAGTCAGAGGACTGTGGTGCTCAGGAAGGCAGGGAGCACACGCAAGATAGAGAGAATCTGGGGGCTTGCCTTCACCATTGGGCTTACGTGGAGCGCATGTAATGTTAAGCTAGATTGGCTATCCAAAATGACCGTTGAACTGCACAAAATTAACTCTCAAAGTCACCGACTCTACTTCATTTACAGCAGTGTTAAAAGGGGGTTGAAACGATTTGAGGAAATGCTAAATAATGCATTATTTCTAAATCACCATATCATGTAATTAACATCCTGTCTGGTATGAGCAATTATTTATAGATCATACAGTGTACCCGTATCAGTCAAAGTAATAAATCATCCAGAATGAGGCCTCCTGATGAGAAAGTTTCTCTTTGACCACATTTGCAAGATCTGGGCTGCCTTTTATGCATTTTTGGTCATAGTTAAATCTAGTTATGGGTGGCTAAACTCTCCTTCTAGGGAGAAGCCACTCTGAAGGGTAACATCCTGCAAAGAAAGCAGCACATTTGCCGAAGGTGAGGGCAGACCTCAAGTCGGCCACGTCTGTAAATAGCTTAGACTGCCTATCAGCCAGCCCTGTAGGTCACCCACCTGGCTGGAGTTCTCAGGGACCTTCACCCAGGTTTAAATGGTAATGTGGGGTGGTCATCAAGGATTGCTTAGTTTGGGGGCTTTAGGTCTGTGCCTTTCACGATCCCTATTACGTGAGAGCAGAGTTACTAGAACTTTGGAAAGTAGAAATGTTTTCTACCTTCTGTCTCCCTTTTTTCAGGGCTGATAGGACCTTCCAAATATTTGGGTGTCCAAGCCGTACTTGCATTAGAGGCTAAACATTTTAAGGCTTACGACTAACACACTTGACTATTGAGTTTTGCTTGAGAGGCTTTGCTTTTTAGTGGGTTTTTTTTTCCTACTAGATGGATTCTATTAGATCTACTCTAAAATTATTAGAATTTCTTTTCTTTTCTTTTTTTTTTTTTAGAGAGAGAGCGCGCGCAAGCAGTGGGGAGCGCAAGCATTGGGCAGAGGGAAACAGGCTCCGTGCTCGATCCCTCGACCCCAAGATCATGACCAGAGCTGAAATCAAGAGTCGGATGCTCAACTGACTGAGCCACCCAGGCGCCCCCAAATTACTGGAATTCTTAAACATTAAATAAAATCAGTGCTAAATAGAACTCCTTTCTGATTTATTTACTTGCTTTTGAGAATTTGCTGTAAGGCTATCACAGTAACCAGAAATGTAGCTTGGTGGGGCGCCTGGGTGGCTCAGTCATTAAGCATCTGCCTTCGGCTCAGGTCATGATCCCGGGGTCCTGGGATCGAGCCCCGCATCGGGCTCTCTGCTCAGCGGAAAGCCTGCTTCTCCCTCTCCCACTCCCCCTGCTTGTGTTCCGTCTCTCGCTGTGTCTCTGTCAAATAAATAAATAAATACATCTTTAAAAAAAAAGAAAGAAATGTAGCTTGGTTTGTGCAAACATTTGTATACATGTGTTTTTAAATTAAAACAATCTTTTCTTACTATGAAAATGTTACGTGAAGGGTAGAAAAATTAGAAAATGTAAATAAGCAAAAATAAGAAAGTTTTAATTTTACCTTTTAAAGTTTATTCACATTTTATGGATTACCATTGCTGATATACCCCTTATTGTATATGTTCTTCCTGAGCCTTAAACTTTTTTTTTTTTTCCCCCCAAAAATGAGGTCCTATCGCTTCATAAACTCGTGTTTTGGTGCTGAACAATGAATGCATTGTGCACACCTTTCCGTGACTCTTCTGCAACCTCATTTTGGTATCTCATTGCATGAATAGTGCATAATTTTTTTAACCCATGTCTGGTGCAGTTTTGAAACACTGTGGAGTACGGATTAGGTCACAAATGATGTGACTGGGGTTTTAAAGAAACCCATCAGATGCTTATTTAAGGTTTATAATTATCTTGTTTAATCTCAACTGAGCGACCTTGCCTAAGTGCCTGGCAGTAAATAAGGTTATCATCTGTCATTATCTTCCATGCTCCTGTGTCTTAAACATATGTCACAGAAGATACACTGTGCTGGCTTTTGGGACAGTTCTAAATTAAGGAATAATTTTCAGATCTTCTTACTGGGGTTGCTAATCTGTGTAAAAATAGGCACTTGTCTTTTTACATTAATATTTTTATAGGTAGCGTGTGTTCATTTGTGATACCTGACAGGGTCTGAGCTCTGTTTTTATTCTCTGTTACTGAATTTGAAATGAGTTTTTGTTGTTCAGTTGCTTGGGAGTTATGAGTGTTGTTTTGATGTGACACTTTAATATCTCCTTCTCCTAATAAAGATCTCTGTGGCTGCAAGAATTG
The DNA here is from genome assembly GCF_004348235.1 of Phoca vitulina. Classification (NCBI taxonomy): domain Eukaryota; kingdom Metazoa; phylum Chordata; class Mammalia; order Carnivora; family Phocidae; genus Phoca; species Phoca vitulina. The sequence goes on from NW_022589706.1 coordinate 38,164,257, forward strand.
CCGGAGACATGTGAGTTGAAAGAAAAAAGGGATATCATGGCAACCTACTTTTATTTTTTATTTATTTATTTATTTTTAAAGATTTTTATTTATTTATTTGATAGAGAGAGACACAGCGAGAGAGGGAACACAAGCAGGGGGAGTGGGAGAGGGAGAAGCAGGCTTCCCGCGGAGCAGGGAGCCCGATGCGGGACTCGATCCCAGGACCCGGGGATCATGACCTGAGCCGAAGGCAGACGCTTAACGACTGAGCCACCCAGGTGCCCCGTGGCAACCTACTTTTAAAGTAGGATTGGATTCTCTTAATTCTGAAAAAACATTTAGGAAATGTGTCAGTATTCTTTTCCCCGCACGTCTCATGAGAAAAGTTGGTCTGGTGTTGCTAATTTGGGGGATCTAGTAAAACGCTGAACCTTATTGAGAACAGGTAACCTGTCTAGGTCGTGAGCGCTTTGTTGATGTGGTCTGGCCAACGTTTCATGGTTATGGTAGCAAAGCAGGAGAAATAGGTTTAAGTTCTATAACCATGTCAACTTCTGCCAGAAATTGACCCTGAACTGGGGGGCATCTTTTTCTAAAAACAGTACGAGTACTCTCTATTAGTGGAATTTGGACTCTATGGAAATTTCCTTTCCAGTGGAGCCAGATCTGTTTTTGCATCAAATTAGCCCCCTTCATGGATACATGAACACAGGTTCGCCTATAATTTAGTGTAAATTTAAATTAACCCAAGAATAGATGCATAATTTTTCCATGGGTATTATGTCAATAACTCTTACCCTCCACTTTTGAATTACGTAACAAAATGAATTCACTGCTTTTCCTGAGTAGAAAACTAGCATTGGACCCATGGCTGCACTCCACTTGTGTGTCCATACCCACCCTCTGCGTGTCTGGGTCACATGCATGCATTCCGTGGCGCCCCTGGACATTGAGCATGGTGATTCTGGCCGAGGAAGGCTTTCTGCAGGTACTTGTATCCCTAATCTCAGGACTGGGAGATCTTTAATGGCTCTAGAGACAGAGGAGCCCTGGGGCCAGATTGTGCCTGCAGCCGATTCTTGAAGGGCGCATAAACAAAGACCTTTTTTTTGAATGGTTGGAAAAAAAAGAAATCAGAAGATTTTGTGAAACATGAAAATAAAATTCAAATGTCAGTGTCCATAAGTAAAGTTTATTGGAACACAGCTGTGCACATTGGTTTGCATGTCTGGCTACATTTCTGGTTCACAGTGACACAATCAAGTATCTGCAAGACAGGGCGCCTGGGTGGCTCAGTTGGTTGGGCGACTGCCTTCGGCTCAGGTCATGATCCTGGAGTCCCTGGATCGAGTCCCGCATCGGGCTCCCTGCTCGGCAGGGAGCCTGCTTCTCCCTCTGACCCTCCCCCCTCTCATGTGCTCTCTCTCATTCTCTCTCTCAAATAAATAAATAAAATCTTTAAAAAAAAAAAAAAAAGTATCTGCAAGACAGACCCTAAGGCCCACAAAGCCTACATTATTTACTGCCTCACCCTTTACAATAAAAGTTAGCTTACCCCTAGTTTAGAATATCACTTCACTAGGAGGCTGTTTTTTTTGTTTTTTTTTTTTTGTTTTTAATGGTAAACACTCCCGTTCAAGACACCTGGATACCGGCGACTATAGTTGAAGTTTTGTTTCGTTTGTTAAACAAACTTCTATCAAAGTGCCCATATGCCAATTTCTGTCGACTTTTATTTATTTATTTATTTATTTTTTTAGGGAGGGGGGGGTCGGGGAGAGGGAGGAGGAGAGAATCTTAGGTAGGCTCCACGCCCAGCATGGAGCCTGACGTGGGGCTGAATTTTACGACCCTGAGCTCATGACCTGAGCCGGAACCAAGAGTCGGATGCTTGACCGACTGAGCCACCAGGCACTCCTCTGGCAATCTCTAAGAATGTGTAAAAACAAAATATATTTTCAAAATATCTATTCCAGGGATTTTTTTTTTGAAGTATACTTTTATATAAGTAAAAGTTAACCTGAACAATGAATCATGGAACACGACATCAAAAACTAATGACGTACTGTACGGTGGCTACCATAATATAATTATAAATAAATAAATAAATAGTTAAAAAAATGAAAAAAGAAGAACAGAATTAATGTTGAACTCTGCATCATTATGGTAATAAGTGACTTCCTCCTTTTGAACTGCCTTTTTAAAAAGCCCTATTCATCTTATTAAGAGATGCAGTCCAATAAAATGTTACTTTTTATGCTCAATAATAAAACGTTAACCTGAATATTTTTATACTCCTGTTTTAGCTGATTTAAGTTCCTTTATCACAGCAGTGTTGTGGCAGGAATGTAGATTTGACCCAGGCCCAAATAGTGCCAAATTGCTACAGAGCATTGCTTTGTGGCCATTAAATACCAGCAGACCTACAGTCATAAAAACAAAATGTATCCTTATGATCCCTCTTCATTAGCCTTTGTTTGGAGACTTCAGTCTGTGTTCTTTGCTGATTATAGCTGTGGGAAAATGTGCGTTTATAGCAGGAGCTGGTCGAGGTGGTCAGGGACAAGAGGAGCTCAACTCAAAAATGCTTCCCCATCCATTACTTGTGCATCTCCTCCCACCCCCACACCAGCTCTTATTATCTGTGCTGTGTTCTTAAAAATTTGTTTTGTTCTTGCCTTCCGTATGGACCTGATGGTGGCAAAAAGGAATATTTTTCAAGATCACATATCTTTGGGGTAAATCTGCAAATGGTTAGGATTTTTAATTGCATGAGCCATAAATTCTCAGTAGAGTCATAAGCACTCTGAAATCAGCCTACGAGTTGATCATTGTTGTTGGAGACCCTGGAATGACTCAGGTCCACAATGCTTTGAAAGGAGAAAAGGCTATTTTCTTAATCTCCACAGGAAATACGTAACTCATGCACCTCTTAGGCTTATCTAAACCTCCAACTTGGGAGGAATTAGGGAATGTGTCATTTGGTATAGTGCTGATTGCAGAATATCTCCGAAACCACAGCTCAGATTTAACCTGGAGAATTGCAGAGTTATGTATCTTTAAAAGCAAAATGCATATTTAATGCCTTACACAGTGCATTGAGGCACTTACAAAATGCAGATGAGCCCAGATTTTCATTTTTAGGAATCAGATTTATACCTAGCTCATTCTTTATGCATTAAACATTTTCATAGTGCAACTTGCCATGTAGAGCTGAAACTGTACTCGTGTAATTTAGCCTTTTCAAAATGAGGTCTGTCATCACCAATGTTAGGGACACGTCTGGGATTAGGGTGAGGCGCCTGGAGTGTAAAATTTAAGGAGGTGCTCACTCATGGTGCCAGCCCTGTATTTGCGAGACCTTGAGGAAGGTGGTTGCCTTCTTAAATTCCACACCCTACGTGCTTCTCTTGCCTCACCCTTGTCCTGGCCCTGATCAGGGTTTTTTGTAGGTACGTTAAAAAGGCACATTGCTGGGGCAGATCCTCAGCATACGGGGGACAGGAATGTCCGTTCTAATTTTTTTTCTTAGTGCTTTGAATGCACATTAAAGTTTAGAGACCTTCTGAGCTTGGTTGGCCAGGCTAAGGACCAACAGGACAAAAGCTGCTATGCTAGCCTCGGGTTACAACCGGCCTGAAACAGTAGCTTAAAAATCTGCCCAATTAACCAGCACATAGGAACAAGTAGGCCAGCCGGACTGCGCCACTTGCCAGCCCTGGCCGTTGTGTAACTGCCACCAGGTGTCATGCTGGAAGGCTTGGATCTTGAGAACTTGTATAGCCAGAGCGAAATGTAACTGATTATGTAATTTTGAGCTATTCCAATTTTTTTAATTAAAAAATGTTTTATTGGTTCATTATTAGCTAGGTACATATTCATTGTAAAAAAAAAAAATTAGAAAATAAGGCAAAAGAATAAAATAGAAACTATCCATAACCCGACTACCCAGAGATAACCATTGTTAACATCTTAAGGTACCCTTTCAGCTTTTTTTTTTTTTTTTTTTTCTATTGAGTTAGTTAATTCCACTCTGAAAAATCTGTCCTGTGGCATTAGGAAGGAATGTCGATGTGAGAGAATGTGTCTTAGGACCTTGATTCCCGTCTAAGTCCTGTCCAATTATCTTTGCCATCTCTGTGTGGACCCTCTCCCCTTTAATCTCGGTGTTAAAGCAAAAGTCATAAGACCAGGTAGACATGTGGCTATCTGATTGGCCCACTATGATAAAAGAGTGAAAATCGTGTCCCTACCCAGCAAAATCAACCAGCAGGTCCCTTCTTGTGATTCTAATCGAATTCCTTTGACTCTGAGGAACTTGGTTCTTTGGAGGGGACTTCATCGTTCAGACAGCTCTTACCGTGTGTCTGCCACAGGTCAGACTCTGCTCCGAGTCAGAGGTACCACTGGTAAGATGTGATTCTGCCCTTGAGAACATAGAGTCTGATGGAGGAGGCAGACCAGGATGTTGTATAAGAGGGTCAGGTGCTCTAACATGCTGCGGGAATAGGGAGGAGAGACCGACCAACTTGGCTTTGGAGAGTTGAGGATGGCTTGGAAAAGGAGATGACACTTGAAAAGAGTCCAGAGAGACCTGCCTTATGGCGCCTGCCGTCTTCAGCAAATAGCATTCTCCTAAAGTTCTACTGTTTTTTTGTGTTCTGTCCTACTTTTCCTCCCAATCACACAGTTGCCCATGATAATTAAATGAGACTTGCCAGATGGATGCTTTCACAAGACGATGGCTCGTCTTCTTGCTCTATTTGTGAAAGCTGGCATTGGACCCAAACTCTCAAGGATGCTCCTACCTTGAGATTGCTTTGGAGTGCCGCTCTTTTGTATGTATGAGCCAAATGGCCTGCCCATCCGCGGGACCAGGCTGAGTGACAGGTGGGTGTGCCATGCATGTGGGCTCTGCTCCCCGCCAAGCCGTTTTGCCTGCAAGGAGGTGAGGTGCTGAGAAGTTGTTCTACAGTGTTCCCTTGCTTTGAAGAAATAAGCTCCTAAGCTTCTGATCTGTTGGTCCTGCCGCCTTCTCACCACGTACGTTTTTCTTATCAGTTGCAACATAATCGAGGTCAGATTCCCAATGCATCGGGTTAAAACACAGGCACATTAGTTATCACACTATCTTAAGCAATTTCTCGATCACTGAAGAGACTGTTCAGAGTGGCAAATACAGTTAATTTAATTGGTAGCAGACTTGATTAACTAAGGGTAGGTACTCTGAATTGAAAATAATAGCTGAATCATTAATAAGTTAATAATCTGTTTCCTATCTGTGAATCCTTTTTCCTTCTTTGTGTACTCCATCTCATTTAATTGTCATAGCATCGTTATGGGATGGGTACTGTTGTTATTCCCACGTGACACCCGAGGAGACTTGATGGAGGGCAGAGGATTGATGAGCGTGGGAGCCGGTGTGCAGGTCCGCCCACCCTGTGTGTGGCTCCCAGAGTTCTGTCCTGATGCCATACTGAGGTTTCGGGGTGAGCGCATCCCCCACCCATGCCATCAGATCCTTACGGCTTAGCTTACTCATTCTCAAAGGGTTAGAATCCTTCAAATATATTTCCAATAGAACAACTGAACATAATAGGGACACCTGGGTGGCTCAGTCAGTTAAGCATCTGCCTTCGGCTCAGGTCATGATCCCAGGGTCCTGGGATCAAGCCCCTCATCGGGCTCCTTGCTCAGCGGGGAGTCTGCTTCTCCCTCTGCCTCTGCCCCTCCCCCTGTTTGTGCTCTATCAAATAAATAAATAAAATCTTAAAAAAAAGAACAACTGAACATATCAAGTTCATTTTCCTTTCACATTAGAAAATAATCTCAAGAATTTGCAGTGCTTTAGGGCACTCTTGATTGAATACCAGTTGATTATTGTCGTTACCCAGAAATGTCAAATTAGAGCATTCCTGCTGATACAACTTACTTTTTCAGTTGATTGTACGCAGGTTTAGATATATGTATGAATAAAATTCTTGGGCTGGTTTCCTGTTATAATTTTTCTGTCCATATTTTGCATTTGAAATACAAATTTGGAGTTAAAAGCCCATATTGTATTTTACTCTTATGTTTTGGCTTCTCTGTAAATAGGGTGATTCACTTCTTTTATTTCCACCCACTCCCTTCTGCCCCCCCCCAAAAAAAGACATTCCTGTGGGGGGGGGGCAGGGAGAGTTTCTCTTTTCCTGTAAGTGCTCTTAATTTTATCCACTCAAGTCTGCGCCATAACTTGAGATTCCTATGGCAGATTCAGTAATTTGAAATTCTGATGGCAGGAATCTTAAATAGGATTTCCACCTTCACAACAGTTTGGAATCGTAAAGTTTGGGTTAGAAGCAGTCTTTCACGTTCCCCCTCACTGGAAACAGAAACCTGGCCAGTGGTCCTGTGAACCCTGCTTCAGTCTTCCCTGAACAGGAAGTTCTCAGGGACCCCCCACATCTGCAGTGTGGACAGTCTACACTGGGGCCGGGCAGCTCTGTGAAAGCCTTTCCTGGTCTGACCCTCGCCTCTGTCTCCCTGTGCCTGCCACTCAATGCTTCCAGTTCTCCCCTTTGAACGTGTTCCTTCAGGGTCCTTTTCAACCTCAAGGAAAGTTCTAAGGATTCGAAAAGAGTGGAGGCGGGGAGTCTTGAGGTTTTCCAGCAGTCTGACGTATGGCCGTTTCTCTTTTCCTGCAGCAAAACCAGAAATCCTGACTCATGAAAGTCTCGTGAATGGCATGCTCCAGTGTGTGGTAGCAGGATTCCCAGAGCCCACAGTAGATTGGTATTTTTGTCCAGGAACCGAGCAGAGGTGAGAGGATTATTTGGGGTACTACTGACACGAATGAGGGAAGGACTGCAATGTAGTTGCATGTCAGATAGGTTGTCAGATTTTTTTTTTTAAAGCTTTGTTTGATTATATATTTTTTCTGTGTAGCTTTTTATGGGGGCATAATTGCTGTATTTTTCGTGGTAGACATTAATTTTGTTTGCTGAAAAATGATTATTGAGTGACTTCTCTATTTTGGTGGTTATCTTTTGGATTTATCATGCAATTTCTAGCCTGCAGGTAGATAAAGCAATTTTCCAGGACAGGGTAATTAGATTTCCATCCTATATACAGGAGGCAATGTGTGTGGGAAATGTGGCTGTAGTTATCATGAAAAAAAAAAATTACCTCAGAAGTTAATTGCCAAGTTACCAAAAAGTAATGATCGTGCAGTTACAACATACATACGGCATTTGTAAGCTCCGTGTTTTTAAAAGGTTTTCTCCTTGATTAGGCGCCCGGCCCCTGAGCAGAACACATCTGGCGTTGTGCTTCTTCTCCCTCCCAATCTGCACTTAAGCCTTAAATTGTCCTTTCACATTACCTGAAGATGAAAATGGGGTCACCATGGCTGTTTTTATCCATCAAATGCTATTTTGTGCTCAGGCTTTAAAAGCCCAGTGTAACATCACAATTGAATAGGATAATAATAGAAATCTTATTTTTCACAGAATAGTCCTTTTTATCACAACAAGTTGGAAGAGGTTACGTAGGATTGTTGTTTTCAGCGGGGTTTTATTGGAATGTTTTCTTTGGGGAACGGTAAGAAGGACTCGAGACCCCTGGAAAAGCCCCTACCGTGGAAGCAGCCCTAGCAGTTACTGTTGTTCATACAGCAAACACTTAGGAGCACCACCTGTATACCAGATGCCGGTCTAGTGAGCAAAATGCACCTGAGTCCCTGCTTTGTGAGTTTCTATCTCATGGGTAGAGGTGAGCTAAAGACGAAATGAACAGTTAAGTGCAAATGAGGACAATAAAGCGAGGTAAGGGAATAGGAAAGTATTAGGTATATGGGGGACGTAATTTAAAATGGGATCCTCTGGGTCCAGCCCGTGATGGGCTCTGCCTTCCGGAGTACAAGCCAGTGGTCCAGCCTGTCTCCGTCGGTAAAACCTGGAGCTACTGGGGTGTTGGGGGCCGCCCTGTCTTCATCCTTGTAGACCTGATTTCTTTCCTCCTCTAGGCTCTTTTCTTCAGCCCTCATGTACCCTTTCACAGTTACTTTTATCAAGGGCTACTGTGTGCCAGCCATCCTTTCTTTCATTCATTTCCAGCCCTTTCGGTTACTCTCTAACGTGGGTCTTACCATCCCCATTTTCTAGCTGCAGGAACTGAGTCCTGGAGAGTTTTAAGTATCTGGTCCACAGAAAAGGTGTTTGAATCAGGAGTCAAACTCCTATCTCACTCCCTCTTTCTTCTTTGCCGCCATGCCCTTCTTGCTCGCGGCACACCAGGGAAGTGCCCATCCCTCCTCACGTTCTTGGTTGTAGAAGGAAATTGCTGATAATGACCCGCTAGCTTTGTTGTAAAAGTATGCCAAATCCAGTGTGTTTGATTGAGTGATTGGTTTTCTTAGAGTAAATCCGGGTTGTTGTTTTCTTCCCTCTAGATGTTCCGTTCCTGTTGGGCCAATGGATGTGCAGATGCAAAACTCATCTGTCTCACCGTCTGGAAAACTCGTGGTTCAGAGCTCCATTGATTACAGTGCATTCAAGCACAACGGCACGGTCGAGTGTAGGGCTTACAACAATGTGGGCAGGAGTTCTGCCTTTTTTAACTTTGCATTTAAAGGTAACAGCAAAGGTATATTTCTTTTTAATCCAATTTTTAGGGGATGTTTAGGCTCTGCCTGCCATATCAGTCATGATTTTAAATCCATTCCATCAATGGCCATGTCATTTCTGGTAATTTCTTCATTGTCCCATGCTGTCATCGAACTCACTACGTTTCATTCTGTACTAGTTCGTTAATAACATGTATGCAGTGATTTTAACCACATACGTATGTATTTACGTGTGTGTGCACATATGTATGTATGCATGCACGTGTGTGTGTATGTATATATAGTGAATTGTGTATTTCCAGTCGTTCTCATTAAAAAGGGAGTAGAAAGAGAAAATAGGGAAGTGTATTTGCCTCGTAGCCAAATATAACCAGAATTAGGGCAATTTAAAAACTTAAATTCAATTTAAAATTTTAGTTATTGAAAATCACGTATTTTAACACATTGCCAGACACCGTATCAGAAAGTTAACGCTGCTTTTTACGAAGTTATGTCAGTGAGCTATTTCTTTAATGTCTGTAAAATTTGATTCATGAGGGACTTACCTCTCCTAACATAAGTTAAATGATCCTTGTGGATAAATTGATGAATTGGTATGAAGTTAGAAGACAAAGAAACTGGGCACCTACCTGCGTAGGGCTTAGTTTTTGTTTTCTCGAGTTGGCAAAGACGTGTGCCAATAAGCGGTATACTTTCAGTTTTTGAGTAATGAGGGGAAGAATCCTACATTGTTCTTTGTCACAGTTTTTTTTTTCTCAGACAGGCAATGAAAAGAACACTTTAAAAATGTTTTCTTGGTTGTAGAAGAAATTCTTGCTCAGTGTAGAAAATTTGGAAAATACAGGAAAGCATAAAGAAGAAACGATAAACCATCCATAAATTTAGGAAACTTCTTAAAGTTGTCCAAGGCAGGAATTTGGTTGAAGTAGGAAGTTCATTCCTATGTTGCTTTTTATGGACAAAACAGCGTAAGATTATTCTTGTGCTGCAGAAGTCTCTGCTTCCTCAGTAGTCTAGTTTAAAGTTGTTAATTCAAAGGATTCCTTTGAATAACCAGAGTAAGGTAATATTAGCAAGGCAAGGAGCTGATGAGATGCCCTGGGCTTTGAATCCTGCTTGGGCTGTAAGATGGGGGATGGGTGAGTTTGGGGTTAGGTGGTTGTGGTGAAGATCCATCCCTGCTGATAGCTTATGATTCCACATTCTCCTTTCATTTTAGAACAAATCCATCCCCACACCCTGTTCACACCTTTGCTGATTGGTTTTGTGATCGCGGCTGGTATGATGTGCATTATCGTGATGATTCTTACCTACAAATATTTACAGGTAATCATTCATTCGTTCTCAACCCTAAGGGCGGTAATGATTGAAACATTAATCATTAAAAGATGATGTATATCTCTCCCTCTCTCCCCTGACCAGAAACCCATGTATGAAGTACAGTGGAAGGTTGTTGAGGAGATAAATGGAAACAATTATGTTTACATAGACCCAACACAACTTCCTTATGATCATAAATGGGAGTTTCCCAGAAACAGGCTGAGTTTTGGTCAGTATGAAAACGGGCTTTCCATGTAACCTTTTTGTGTACACATATAACAGTGACTTTAGGGAACCCCATTAGCTTCCTTTGTTCTGTTCCACCTGAGACAATAAGTATTTTCTGTGACATTTCACCACCTTTGATAGATTTCGCATAAAGCACATTATAGAGAAACGTCTCTAGACAGACTTGGCCTTAATTCCTTAACAATTCCTTAATGGTTGACTTTGAAATTACCCAGGTGGTTCGTCGGTCCCACCGCCATCACTTACTGTCTTCTCCTCCTTTCTGCAGGGAAAACTCTGGGTGCTGGTGCCTTCGGGAAGGTCGTTGAGGCTACTGCATATGGCCTCATTAAGTCAGATGCGGCCATGACTGTGGCCGTTAAGATGCTCAAACGTAAGTTTCTGCAGGCTCCTGCATGCCCTCAACATTGACTTGCCAAATTTGCTCTTCGCTAAGATGAAACATTTTTCTAATTTTAGCAAGTGCCCATTTAACCGAACGAGAGGCCCTGATGTCTGAGCTCAAAGTCTTGAGTTACCTCGGTAATCACATGAATATTGTGAATCTTCTTGGAGCATGCACCGTTGGAGGTAAAGCCATGACCAAACTAACTTTTATTATCTTTCAAATTTATCAGAAGAGGGGAGATTTTAATACATTTTCGACAGTGCTTGATTATATCCTCTTGCCAGATTTTTACGGGTTGTTAACCTCTTGCTAGATTTCACACCCCTGCCCCGAAAAGCTGTTGTTCTTAAGAATGTATATTTCAGTTTTATCATCATGGGGTGGGACAGCCCAGGACATACCCTAGTTACTGTCATGGACGTTGAATTGACACTGACCTCTTGAGTATCTTGAGAACGTCCCCTCTCATCCAGAAAGCTTTTCTTTTATCTTGCAAGCTTGATGTTTTGCCGGATTATAGTCAGTCACTAAAGGGTTACTATTCATTTGCATACCGTAATTAAAGATAGACTTTGAAGCCTACCAGTTCTCAAATACACACCAAATGAGGCAAACACTTCACTTCTGTAAAAAAACCTAAATATCCAGTTTAAAGCAGTTCTGAAGTAGAGCCTTCCATCAAGGATGTCTGTGATGTTTCCAGAAAGCATTTTGGTCTAAAGGAACAAAGATGTGTAACACGAGCTCTTCCTCAAGATGTACAGGGATTCACGGTCAAGTTGACAGCTTAGGGAATTTCTTAAAACAGCCTCCATACATGTGGCTTCCACATCATGACTTGTTCATGAAAGTTTCTGCCCAAGTCAGTTCGTTGCCTGTGAACTTCAGAGCGGTAGCGTGAGGCGTATTCACCATATGGAGAAACCCTGGCGACCGGTCGCACTCAGGAGGCAGGTGATGCCCTGCCACTCAGGTGTTCACCCGCTCTCCGGGCTCGTCTCAGCTGGCCGTTCCGTGCCATTGGTTTTCCTATTATGCCGCACTTTGTGCCCTTCGTCATTTCCATAATAACATTGAGAGGGCGTGAAGCCCCGCTACAAACAGAAGTGACTCAAAGGATTCATGCAGGAAATTTGATACGAGTATAACGTCGAAAGCAGTAACTCTTGTGTGTGAGACGGGCAGTCGTGCAGGGCCCCGGGCACGGACGTCACTTAGAATGAACGTCAGGTGCAAGGGGGCTTACTTGGGGACTTGTACTCTACAAAATGCTGGCTTTTAGTTGGCTTAGCAATGAACCAGAATGAAAATGGTCATGATCACCCCTGACAGGTGTATTTATGGCAGGATTGTTTATATAGCTCACCTCTTTTTAACCTTCTCTTATATGCCTGTAGGGCCCACCCTGGTCATTACTGAATACTGCTGCTATGGTGATCTTTTGAATTTTTTGCGAAGAAAACGTGATTCATTTATTTGCTCAAAGCAGGAAGATCACGCCGAAGTGGCACTTTATAAGAACCTTCTGCATTCAAAGGAGTCTTCCTGGTAAGACTGATTTACATAAATAGCTGTTGACAGGCAGTTCGTGGGGTCATAAGGGTTTGCAATCAAGGCTGATTCTTTAAACAAATGAACAGAGGTACTTTGAGGCGCCAAATCAGAATTATTAAATCATTTAGATGTCATCAACAATTTAGAAAGTTTGAATAGTGTTTGTGAAGATTTAAGTAGTGTTAAACTTAGATTTTTATTGATTTTTTTTTTTTAATGCATCTTTAGTTTTTTTTCAAAGCGTTAGTTCTGTTCAGTGGAATGAATTCTATACCTGTTTCTCTTATCATGGCTCTATTCTTGTGTGTCATTTCATTTATTCTGTTGGGCTTGGTACTATATGCATCTCTACAGTAAGACGCTGCTTATAGAGAAAATGCTAAAGCCTGTCAAGTTGTAAATTTCTTGAAAACCTTTAACAGAATGACAAAAGAGCTCTGAACTTTATCTCTGCACGTAGGTTTCTCACCATCTACCTCTGAATTATTCCTGTATACCTTGCCCCTTTTTTTTTTTAAACTCATCACGCTATTAAAAGGCACAACGACTCTAGCACATTTTTTAAAATTCTGTACCTTATTTTCATCGCTTTCGTCTTTAATACCGTTCTGAATTTGAATGGTGTATAAAGAGCTTCAGATTCCTTTAAGAACAGTTAGTGTGGCTTATAGCCAGAAGCATTCTTCTCTGCCATGCCTGGCCTGTTCTTTCCAAAGGTTGAGATCTACCATTGATGAGGATTTTCTAGGTTCACCCAGCCCAACAGAAATCATATTCATCATGCCCAGTCCCTTATCCTTTATATTTCTGAAGTTGTGTGCTGGATTTCTCCTCTCCTTCTTATTCATTCTTTCCCCTACATTTTGAGATGGCAGGACTTTGTTTCTTAAACTTAGCTCCAGGCCCTCAGGAAGACCTCTGCAACTATTACTGATGGGCAGTTACCTCTTAAAGCCCTTTTTTGTACCCCTGGCTAAAGTTTTAAACCCCAGGTGAAGCCTTTTTATTTTACTTTTTTCTAGTCCTGTAGATGTGGGTGGTGTCAAGTGGTAGTAAAATACAGAACAAACCACCTTTTGTTAGTTTCTCCAGAGCATATGCTCTTTGTATGAGTAAATGAGCCACTTTGCCTTATTTCTAAAACCTTGGCCCCATATCTCTTTCTCAACTTTCTGAAATAATGTCCCAAATTGTTCAATCCGATGTGGTGTTCTTTGTGCTTTGGGATCCCATATGGGACTGGAACCACCAGCATACTCCGAAGGAGATTGTTGTCATAGTGTTTCTATGCTAATCAGAAGCAGGAAGTACTAGAAATCTTGAAGACTTTCCAGCCAAATGTTGCAGATTCAAGAGGTCCAGATGGTTCAGAAAATCATCCAAATTATTGGTGTTTATCTGAACTAAACTTGGTTTTTTCAAACCTTCTTCCATCAGTCGCTATATGTTAACGATCCCTGCCTTCCCCCCCATCACACATCTCAGAAGCTCTTGTTCTTTGTGTCTTTCTTGTGTCTTTCATCTTGTCTCTTGGGGCTAATTTAGAGAGTTTGAGGGAATGGGGGATAATGTTTTTGGCTCTCTGTTTCCCATTAAATCCCTGGTGTCAAGAAATGGGAAATTCTAACCTGAGTCCCATCTATGATTGAACACAAAAAAGATGGTCTCATTCCTGGGCATTGGACCCTAATGTTGAATATTAAAAACGCCTATCTTATGAACAAGATTTTCTTCATTCAAACTTGGCAATACTTTCTTTGAACAAAATCAGCCTCTTGTGTAAAAAAGGCAGTGGGGAGATAGAGCCTGCCCCATCGGTACTCCCCTGTTTCCCATTTTATTCAGTCCTGATTTGATGGATGGATATTTCATCTCTCACAGCAATGATAGTACTAATGAATACATGGACATGAAACCTGGAGTTTCTTATGTTGTGCCAACCAAGGCAGACAAAAGGAGATCTGCGAGAATAGGTGGGTACCTATGAAACTATAAAAACAACTTCATTTACAGAGGATTTCTCATACCGCTGTGAAATATACTAGTGTTCCCCAGAGTGACTGTTTCTTCTTTCCAGTAGGGACCAATGGCAATGCCCACTGGTCAATGGCAGTTAAGGGTTCCAAGTGGGTATCAGAGCATTTGCTTATTGTATAGGAGCATCTCACTGCATAGATGAAAAATGTATGTGTATCAGATATGTATTTTGCATATTAAAAAAATAGGAGATTTTCTTATTTATCCCCCGTCCTTCTCCCCAGAAGCCCCAGATGGTGAATATTAGCTTTGTGCTGGGGCATTTACCTTTCCTCAGTGCTGGGCACATGACTTGCCTGCATAGTCACATCAGTTCCTTCCTTACCAACCTTTGGTATCCTTGTCACTGTCTTCTCTTTTCCGCGCTTTGAGGTTTAATTGCTAAGAAAGTCCTTCTCCTAACAGGCTCATACATAGAAAGAGATGTGACTCCCGCCATCATGGAAGATGACGAGTTGGCTCTGGACCTGGAGGACTTGCTGAGCTTTTCTTACCAGGTGGCCAAGGGCATGGCATTCCTCGCCTCAAAGAATGTGAGTGGGTGTGGTTCTCGGAGCAGAATGCCCCACCCCCCAACCCCAACCCCAATGGAGCATTTTAGAGCCCTAGTTAGAATACACAGTCTCATTTGGAAGTGTGGTAACCCAAAACAGAGGAAATTGAGTTTCTTCATGTTCCAACTGCTGTCTCTTTGGAATTCCTATTCTCATTTATAAGCTTTAAAGTGCAAGCCTGTCTAAATGAGCTTTCTATGAATATTTTTTTTTATGCAGTGAATTCATTTAAAAATTTTGGCTTTCAGGGTACAGGAGCTGCTCTTAGAAAATAGAGAGAGAATGATTTCATCAGCAAAAGGAGGGGGTGCCTCATGCAGTTGCAGTGCTTGGTGAAGCACGTATTTGGGTTTTGTTGGAAGTTAGACCTCAAGTTATTGTACGGGTTCATGAAGTATGGAGGAATAAGGAATCAGAGAGAATAATAAGCATTTGGGAAAAAAGATAGGGATGGGAAGAGAATGATGGAACCAAAACAAGGAACATAGTCTCTGGAAGGGTGAGAGGAATTCCCTAGCATACAGGACTAGCAGACTAGCAGGAGATAACAGACCCTACCCTTAAGTGTCATTGGTGACATTTCCAAACAATTACCAAACCGAGAGAGTATGGTATAGGATGGCTGAAATAAAGAGCCTCTTCCCTGTGTCCTTGGGAGACATCAAATTGGAGTTGCAAAGACATTCTAAAAACTCTATAAAAGGACATTCAAAGAGAAGCATGCAAAATGAGTGTTCGGTTTAAAAGATACGATATGACTATTTATAATGTATTTTCCTATGAATGAAAGCAGTCCTAAGGAGGGAAAAAACATTTATTCGAGTTGGTTTGGAAAATGATTATCGTAATTATGGTCCTAACGATGTGAAATACAAATTTTGAACATCATTCAAAGCATAATTTAGATCTTTATTTTTGGTGCACCAAATAGTTTCAAAGCAAAGCCAAGGTACTGGATTTGTGTGACAGAGCGGCACTCTAGTGTTGAACATAGTTTTCATTCTTGAAGAGTTTAAAATAAATGTAAATGGTTTTCTTTTCTCTCCCACTCTCCTAATAGTGTATTCACAGAGACTTGGCTGCTAGAAATATCCTCCTTACTCATGGTCGAATCACAAAGATTTGTGATTTTGGTCTAGCCAGAGACATCAAGAATGATTCTAATTATGTGGTCAAAGGAAATGTGAGTACCCACTCTCTGCTTGACAGTCCAGTGAAGGATTTTAGTTTCAAGTTTTCCTAACAATTGCTTCTTATGAGTTTCCTAATGCAAATCCTACCTTTGAGATAGCATGCATTTTAGCAGTCAAATTAAGGGTACTTCAGCAAAATTTGCATGGTATGCTGAACATTACTACAACTAACATTCCGATAATAGAATTCCTAATTCTAATTGTGTAATTATGGGGCATGTGAAAGAAACAGAAATAGCCTTAATTTTCATTATAGCCTGAGAATAGCAATGAACTCTATTTTGTTCAAGTGAAACAAATGTGGGCCTGAAGGTCACAGCAGGGGAATTTTATTTGGAGATTGACATGCCATGTGAAAAAGATTAAAATCTAAGATGATGTTCAGAATTCGGTATGTAGAATGTTGGATCTTACAATCAATGGAGAGCATATGAAATAGGTTCATAAGTAATAATTGGGTTAGAGAACATAGTGATTTTATTTCAGTGCTTTATTTCCTTGCCAGTTCTCACTGTATCATCAGAACAACCCCCTGCCATGTCTTCACATTTTCAGAGTTGGAGAAACTAAAGCTTAGTATATTTTATGTATTTTAGTAATAAACATCACTCATTCAGAGATGACGCAGGTCAGTAAAGGCTGAAATCAGAGCCCGTGATCTCCAAAGCAGAATCCCATGACTATGGGAAGCCATGTAGTCCTGTGTATATCTTCTTGCCCAGGCCCATTTCCCCAGGCTGGATTTATTCCTGGAGGTGGCTATTTATGTGCCTTATGATAATGTAATATTTTCTCTATCACCATGGCATCTCTATGGGAAGGGTGTACTTGACTTGGTTTTGTAGAA
This sequence comes from Phoca vitulina, assembly GCF_004348235.1. NCBI lineage: Eukaryota > Metazoa > Chordata > Mammalia > Carnivora > Phocidae > Phoca > Phoca vitulina. The sequence continues at coordinate 38,180,986 of NW_022589706.1, forward strand.
ATGTTGCTGGCTTTCCTTCCTGATCAAACCATGTATTTCTTTTTTTTTTTTTTAAAGGTTATTTATTCATTTATTTATTTGAGAGAGAGAGCAGGGGCAATGGGGAGGGACAGAGGGAGAGGGAGAAGCAGACTCCCCGCTGAGCAGGGAGCCCGATGTGGGGGCTTGATCCCAGGACCCTGGGATCATGACCTGAGCAGAAGGCAGACGCTTAACGGACTGAGCCACCCAGGCGTCCCCTCAAAGCATGTATTTCTAATAAATCTCTTCTAAGACTAGATTTCATCATTATGAGGGTTAATAGAACCAAGTTCTCTCCATCCCGGTGCATGCACTATTGGAAGAAAGAACGAGGGGTGATTCCTTATCGAGGCCTTTGAATATTGACAGAAGGGCATGAGGAGGAAGACAGCAGGTTCTGGACCCAGTCTTGCCAAGTTCGAATCTGATCCCATCATTTGGTGGAGGTACAATATTTAGCAAGAATTACCCAGTGCCTCTCAGCCTTGCTTTCTTTCCTCCTCTTGGGAATGATCCTGTCACCTGCCTCATAAAGTTGTGTGGATTAAATGAGTTCATCTATGTGACGTGCTTAGGACAGTGCCAGCCACACTGTGGCTAATACAGCACTTGTTCTTACTGTTATAGATGTCTTGATTTGGAATATAAATAATCATGACAGTGGTTATGCTGCAGCTTCTTAATAGCTTGTTACTGGTTAGGGACCTTAGTTGGAATGAACAAGGATGGGTTAGGTCCCACCAGGCTTCTAGATTGGGGGCTCCAGCTCAGGCCCATTGAGCTAACCAATGACAGATCTCTCTTCACCAGGCTCACACAACATGTTACCACCCCAAATTTACTCGTCATGTGACATCTCCCTGTGTCAGCTTCTCAGAAAGTTCTTCCACTCCACATGGGTTCTTAGTCATTTTTCTGCCGTGGCCCCTTCCCATGTCTGGTGAGGCCAGTTGGAGCCCTTGTCAGAATGTTGTCTTATATGCATAAAATAAAATCTATAGGATTACCAAGAAATGCAGTTCAGTTGGAATATAGTTTTCACATTATTAAAAAGTCAATATTTGACGTTGATACCCGTGCTTTTTTGTTACACAGAGTAACCTATTCTAGCCGTGGGTCTAAAAACTGCTGTAATTTCGAAGTGATGGTGATGTAAACACTAATAACGATGAAGGTGTCTGTGGTTACAAAGTCACAGGAACTGCTAAGATTGCTGGGCTTTATTGCCTTTATTCACAACTTAAGGAAATGCTAAACTTTACTTAGAAGTTGGTGAAAACAAGAATGTCATGTTTTTCCCTTCCAAGTTCACAGGCCCCTGAATCCAGGACACAGAGCTCAGTAGAGCTCAGGTTAGGAGCCCCTGTTGGAGCTTTAGCATAAATTCTGGGAGGAGATACTAGAAGGCTGGCTGGCTTGCTTGCTTTTTTTCTGCTGGCTAAAGTAACTTTAACACTAGAAAAAAAATTGTCTTCCCAGTTTTCAATCCTAAATGGATTAAGAGAAGGATTGATCTAGTTTTTTATGGTAGACTAAGATCCAGGAATCCAGAATGTCTGTAAAAGGAATAGTCACAGCAAGTTTAACTGGATTTTAGCAGAAAGGGTTCAGGATGTGAAGTTCAGCTGTTGAATTTAAAGCCCGGTCTGCTGCTCACCACCTTGGAATCATCATGGTCACCATAAGCCGCTACTGTCCATTGGGTGCTTGCTTAGGCAAGGCAGCTGTTCAGAGATTAGTGAGTCAGCAGTACTGTGCTAAGCACTTCTGCCCACATGATCTCATTTAACCCACAAAACAGCTCATGAAATTTGAAACATTATTTTTGCTTTACGGAAGAACATATTGAGGCTTAATTACAGATACTTAAGTGACATTTCCAATGTATTTGTAAAAGATAGTTTGGGTGTGATTATGACAGAAAACCCCAAAGAAAAGTAAAGGAAGTATAGTAACAGTAGGCCAGGGCTGGTGCAGAGCACCAGGATCAGATCCTTCTACTCTTCCATTTGCTCACCGTTGCTGGTGTAGCCCTCATTCTTGGCTCGAGATGGCCTCTGGATAGCCAGGCACCACAGTCAGAAGGCAGGATGGAGGAGGGACGAGAAGGAAAAGATCAAAGGGCACCTGCCAGCTATGTTTTTAAGAAGGCTTTCCTACAGCTACAATATTATACTTCCTACTTAGTGGCCAAACCTGAGTCACATGGCGACGCTAAGCTACAAAGGAGCTGGGAAATGTAGTTTTTATTGTGGGAGGCCATGTTTCTCTTGTTGGGGAAAACATATTCGGTGGTAACTAACAAATCTCTGTGTTACTCAAGGCCAGTGATGGAGCTAGATTAGACCCCATGTGTCTGTCCCTGACATCTGTGCTCTTAACCACCACGCTGTATTGACTCAATGTCGCCATCTTTTTTTTTTTTTTTTTAAGATTTTATTTATTTATGTGAGAGAGAAATAGAGAACATGGGGGGCAGCAGAGGGAGAAGCAGACTCCCCACCAAGCAGGGAGCCCCATGCAGGGCTCGATCCCAGGACCCCGAGATCATGACCTAAGCCGAAGGCAGACGCTTAACCGCCTGAGCCACCTAGGCGCCCCTCAGTGTCCCCATCTTGAAAATGGGGATAGTACCGTGTGAACCACCTATTTCAGAGGTGGGGAGAGTCATCTGAGTCATAGGGTAAAAGGCCTTTGTGAGATGGCAGTCACCTTCTCACCCTCACCCTCACAGCGGGAGCGATACCTGTAGGAATATTTTCTATTCAAATTTTTTTTTTGAGCTTCTTAATTAACATCGCCGAATATGTTGTGCTTGTGTTACAGGCTCGGCTGCCCGTGAAGTGGATGGCACCTGAAAGCATTTTCAACTGTGTGTACACATTTGAAAGTGATGTCTGGTCCTATGGGATTTTTCTGTGGGAGCTGTTCTCTTTAGGTAAAACGCCTTGCAAAGGCACCTTGGTTAGACTCTGAGCATCTTCTTTAAGGTTTTATCAGTGTCCTGCTTATTAACACTGATTTGCGAACCATTTGTGCCTCAGGAAGCAGCCCCTACCCCGGGATGCCGGTTGATTCTAAGTTCTACAGGATGATCAAGGAAGGGTTCCGAATGCTCAGCCCTGAGCATGCACCTGCTGAAATGTAAGGGCCGAGATGTTTTCCTTCAGATCATGCTTCCCCTTTTATTTTCCTTTTCGAAGACAGAAACCCAGGTGTGGGGGGGTTTCACTAGTACCATCTGAAATATCAACGTCTCCTGGTTCCTTTTTATGACATCCTGGTCAGATGCCATTTTTGTAGCTTATTTTCATAATCTTTTGTCACTAAATACGCAGAAAATTTCAGCAGCCTTTCATAGGTACAGTGTTTTATTTCATGCCCGTGCCATTCCGTATGCCCAGTTGCACGGCCCTGGAATGATTTTTGAGATGGTCACATGAAGTACACTCTGAGAAGCCAGGACAAGGGCGTTGAGGGGTGATTGGAAATGGCCCTTGCTTTGCAGATATGACATCATGAAGACTTGCTGGGATGCTGATCCCCTAAAAAGGCCAACGTTCAAGCAGATCGTGCAGCTCATTGAGAAGCAGATTTCAGATAGCACCAATCATGTGAGTACATTCCGGCCCGCTCTCTCGGACCAGGTGCTTCCTTCTCAGGCTCTGGGGGCTCTGGGACCCTCCGTTCTGTCCTTGCCTTAGGCAGCTTGGGCTTCGGGTAGGCAGGAAAAGCAATGGAAACAGGTTCTTTCTGCCCGACCCCGGTTCTGCCGTAAAGACGTCAGATGAGGAGGAAAAAGAGTGGAGGGCTTTGCACACAAAGAGTGGAGGGCTTTGCACACAAAGTGTGGAGGCAGAAGCTTCCATACGGATTTGCTGTGTTTCCTCCCCCACCCCAGATGCTGGTCATGGGATCGGCGTGTTCTCTGTCTCATGTGTCTGGCCCATTCAGCCTCTGGATGGCTGGGGTAATGTGAACTAGAATAAAAGCATAGAAGAGACAACTTGTTACGGCAGGGAAATAAGCCTTCTGCTCAAACAGGCATAGCCAGAAAATGGCATCTAGCTGTCATGCCCACAAGCCATATAGAATGAGGAGCTTTTTGAGGTTGGGAGATCCCTGCCAGTGATTCGAGGAGGTGGGGGGTGCTGGGCATTCAAAACTCAAATCCATTATTTCTTCTGCTCTTAAGGAAGAATTGGTGATCCTTTAACTCAGATTTTTTTTTTTTTTAAAGCTGCTTTTTGGATGGATTGTGTGCTTGGAACTATCGTTTCTAAGAGCATATCACTGATATTTTTGAGTTAAAGCTTGCTCTTCTGGGTGTCAGACCATGTTTCAAATTAAACAGCATTTCCCACCCATGTGTTTAATTCTCAGTGGAAGACCCCTGGAAGGGCCACCGATTTCCCAGCAAATGACATCAGCCATTGGGTTATAGTTGTCCATAGCAGTTGATAAACGCTTTTAATAGTTTATTTAGATAGTACTTGATACCAGATATATCTCAGCAGAAAAGCACTTCTTTCTCCCTCCCCCCCCATCACTTCTTATGTATCAGAGTTTGGGGGAAATGAGGGATAAAACAAAGCTTATGTTTTCTTTTGTCCATATGATTGGGGTTTTGGCCGTGAAAGTCTTGCCAATCTCCTCTCTTTCAAAGAGGCTTTGTAAGTTACTTGTGATCCCGAAGCTGCAAACACGCGCCCGTGCTCTGTCGCTGTGTTCGTTGCGGGGACCGGCGTATTAACCGCGGACTTGTTTTCCTCAGATTTATTCCAACCTAGCGAACTGCAGCCCCCACCAGGAACGTCCTGTGGTGGACCATTCTGTGCGGATCAACTCTGTGGGCAGCAGTGCGTCTTCTACCCAGCCTCTGCTGGTTCACGAAGATGTCTGAAGCAGGAGGCATGCCGGGGGAGGGGGGGGTCCTCCCCCAACAGGAACGATCCCTGTTCTTTTGGTTTCTATACTGGTTGTTTTGTTCTCCTTCAGCTTGCATCCTATTCCAGAGTAGTGGACACGCCGCTGTAATCCTGTCTTGATGCGCACACTTTAGTGACCAGTGATTTTTGTCACCAGCCACCATCCTGTTGTAAGAGTTCAAACTGCATCTTCTACTCCCCAGAGCCAGGCAGCCCCCATTAATGAAAAAAAAATAATAATACAGACTTGGGAGCAAGGGAGGGTGGGATGGCCTGGACACCCGAGTCCTTTCCAAGGCTTCTCCGATTTCTGTTTGAAAAGCATCGCTGATAGTTTATTTGAATAAATGGCAGTAGTCGCCTTCGGGCCTCCTAACCATCCGTAATGATACGATGATGCCGCAAGATTAGAAGCTGAAACCTGATCTCTCGATGTGGAACATGGAATGTTATTAGAACAAAGGGCAGAAGTCTGTGAATATCTGGGCTTAAGAAATCTACTATTTCATGCTGGGAATGAGACATAGGCCATGGAAAAATGCTCCCCGAGCATGAATAAAGACACGCTGCTGTGCATGAGCCTTTGTGCTACTGACCGGGTTTGTAAATAGCGTTTGCTGTTAGGACGCTGAATTGGAGAGAAGGCCTCCCCAGCCAGCATTTGTATATACTCATCTATACATCGTACATGTTCATATATTTGAGGGGGGAAAACCCACACGGTGTTGTTTCTGGATATGACCCTGGCTCAAGTCTGCTGTGTGTAGAAATAGATGAAGAGCCAGACAAGTTTGAAGGAAACAGTGTTTTTTGTTTTGTTTTTAAAGAAGAAAACCGTAATTGCCAAGCACAATCTTAACAAAAATCTCCTTTTGTAGCCTATGAACTTGCTCCCCAGATTCTCCAGAACAAGCCTACCAGCTTCAGAATGGCATTGTGCTCAATGGATTCGATGCCATTGGAAAAAGTGACTGATTCACTGCATGACTCCCGCGGGAGGGACAAAACAGTGCTGTTTTAGTTTGGATTCTTCGGTAGCCAGAAATTAAATTTAGATTCAGCCTCCTCTGCAGGCATGTCCTGGACGCCGGGCCAGTACCTATATAAGAGTGTGTGTGTGTGTGTGTGTGTGTGTGCGCGCGCGTGCGTGTGTGCGTGCATGTGCTTATAGACAAATATTTGGGGGGTATTCTTGCCTTGATCCCAAGAGGGCCCTTCAGTGCTCAAGAAGTAGCTTGGCCTTCATCATCAGTACTGCTCTTGTTTCTCTTCACCTAGCTGTCTAGAGGAACTTGCCAGAAGCTTACATAGCATCCCCATAGGAAGCAGAGTACTTAAATATTTATTTGCAATCCACCTACACCTCAAGCACCCTGTTGTTTATACTCAACATACTACACGCACTCCTTAGACCTAAGGCTACTCTTCTGCTAAAGCATATTTAAATTTTACCCTTTAGGCTGTAGCCTGGATATTATTCTTAAGAGTTCACTTTTTTTTTTTTCCCCAACTCACTGCCTAACTGTCAAGAGGTCCCTGTGTGTGCCGCAAGGTTCGTGTGTTGTCTCGCGAGATTCAAGTATGCTGCCTTCACGGTTCCCCCTCCTGGGTCCCTTAGACTACATTTAGAGAACTGTGGTCATTTATCTGGAAGTAACCATTTGCACTGGAGTTCTATACTCTCGCACCTTTCCAAAGGTAACAGGTTTTGGGGTTTTGTTGTCACGTGAGAGATCGTCGCTGTTTGCCATCCTTTGTCGGAACATTTCCTTTGTGTTTCTATTGCCTTTGATTATAGTCAGAAAAGTGGTTGTTAATTATAGTTGTCTAGGTACTTCAGGGGCACTTCACTGAGAGTTTGTCTTGGATATTCTTGAAAGTTTATATTTTTATAATTTTTTTTTTACATCGGATGTTTCTTTTCAGTGGCTTAATGTTTGAAATTATTTTATGGCTTTTTTTGTAAATATTGAAATGTAGCAATAATGTCTTTTGAATATTCCCAGGCCCATGAGTCCTTGAAAATATTTTTTATATATACAGTAACTTTATGTGTAAATATGTAAGCGGTGCAAGTTTAAAGGATGTTGGTGTTCCATGTGTTTTTTCCTGTTATGTTGTCCAATTGTTGACAGTTCTGAAGAATTCTAATAAAAATGTACATATATAAATCAAGTGGAATTTTTTGATTATTTCTTCAAGCTTTAGTGAAACTCAACTTCGAAGTGTTAAAGTGCATTCACTCTGACGTTAGAAAGTTTGCTCCTGGTATGCCTAAGATAGAAGTAAGACCATCAGATCACTAGGATTTATATACTTGAAGATTCAGCAGATATTCATTAAGAATTTAGTGTGTGCTGTATTTCCTCATTTTATTTTTACAACCCAAGGTCTCCATTTAAACTGAAAAAGAAATATAGGAAACATTTTGAGAAGACTACACATTGCTATCATTATTACTAGGTTGATTTGTGTGAAATGACCGTTTTTGTGGGCAAAATGATAGCTAAATAGCCATTTCATGTGGTTTAGTCTAATATAACTGGCATGTTTCCTCCTAAAAGAGATTGTCTAAAAATGAACATGAACTGTAAAGTAATCCACGGGGTTGACATGAGGACTCCCAGGAAAGTGGTTTGTGTTCTTGTTCGCTCGGATTTCGAAGAGATACAGATTAGTCCATCGTGAGATGTTCATGCTCTGCCCTTCAGCCGTTATTCTCGCTTGCTTCTGGAACGGTTGAGCTCTATCACTTGCTTGGAGGAAGGTGATTTGTGCCCATTAGTTGGGTCCTTTCTTGTGGCTGGAGCATCCTTCATGATTTGGAAGTGCTGTCCAGACCAGCGGAACCTGCCCAGGGCCTGAGAGACCTCCCAGCTTGAAACAGCAACCCTGAACCACGGAATCCTATTACAAATGAGTTAGGCGCATAAAACACCGTCAGTTTTGATTGTCTTTATTGATGTGGCATCTACACCTGCCGAAGTAGTATCTCCAGAAAGGAAAGGGGAAGGAGGGGTGAAAGGTGTGGCCTACAAGGACGAGGAATCCTTTTGCAATCAGGAGGGAATCTTGTGGCCAGGAACACTTCAAGAGTCAGTGAAAAACAGCCATATTTCGGCCAAGCGTTTTCCATTATTATATTACAGGAATGAATGCCAATTGACCACAAAACAAAGAAGTCCTTTCTTGCTGAAGGTTTTCAATGCCACTGAGACTTTTTCATGTGGTGAAATCTTGAGTTAAAAGCAGTCAATGGGGGCTCCCTGCTCTGCAGGGAGTCTGCTCCTCCCTCTGACCCTCCCCCCTCTCATGTGCTCTCTCTCATTCTCTCTCTCTCAAATAAATAAATAAAAAATCTTTAAAAAAAAAAAAAAAAAAAAGCAGTCAATGGCCCCTGTATTATTAGCCTGTAGTTAGTTCCCTTGCTGGCCCAGCTTTTAGTCACAAAGTAGCATCAGGTGCTTGGTGTCCTGGCTCAGACGGGGTTCAAATCCTAGTTCCAGCCTTGTCTCGAGACCACTTACTGCTGTGTGATACTGGGCAACTGGCTCTTGAAATCTTAGTTTCCATAATAGCATAATCTGCCTCAGTGTACTAATATGAAGCTGTCAAGACCACATTCTTATGCCTAATACCTGAATAGTGCTCACAAACAGTAACTTTTACGTGGCTATTAGGCTTACTAGGAACAAAGAAGATGCTCCCGTACCAGCGTAACCCAGTTGGTATCCCATGTGGAACTGTACGGTCAAAATTTGCTTCTAGTTGTTTCTCTCCTGAATGCAAATAATATCACACTAGTTTGCTGTGAAACTTGACTTTGCTATGGAGATTTCTGTCGTTTTATTAAAATCCCAACTTTTTAGCCAGGAATTCAGGGCTCCCTGTTGACCAAGCCCTCCTTCCTGGCTTCTCTTACATTACCATAGACCCATGAATATGCCCCACTCTTTCTGCTCCCTCCTTTCAAGACCAGGGAAATGATCTCAACTGGAAGTTGCCTTTCAATTCCCATGGCATTCTGTACCCATACTTCTTACTGCTCTTAAAATCTCTTCTGCCTTGTACTGTAATAATTTTGGTTCTTGTATCTCCTCCCCACCCCCACTCTGTCCTATCTTAAAATCAGGTAACCTAAAATACCTATATGTGCTAGGATTGCTAGTTTTATTGGTTATCATATACTTGTTAAAATATTTATCCAAACGCTCAGAGGTTAAATTGCTCAAGAGGCTGTGAGAGGTTAAGACTTGCCTAAGTTCACTTAGTAGACATGGAGCCAGAATTTGGATCCAGATCAGAGTCTATACTTCGGTGGTGGCAAGTATCATGGGTCTTCCCATGCTGGCATCCCCCACTGCATGTCCGTGTAGACATCACTCATCTGTCACTCTTTCTCATGGAGCCAAGATGATGCCTTAGAAATCCCAGTTTTCTCCAGGAAGCCCATACAAATCTATTGGACTTAGCCTAAGGAGAGACTTACCTGTGCCCCTTAGATGATTACCACATTTTGGCTTTTTTGAGACACAGGTGGTCTCTGTCTCAGACACTCCTGAAGCTTCTAGCACAGTGCTTCATGAGTGATTAGTTAATACTTTTGAATGAATAATTAAACATCGCATCAGCATGGGTAAGGGAGAGCCATCTGGGAAGACAGGTCCAGGAAAAACAGGAAATCGCAGAAAACACAGCTTTTACCCAGAGTGGGACCTGGGAGGGCGGCTTCATTTTACACACGCTAGGGGTGAGGCTTTGGGGAGAAGGGGAAAGGGGAACTAGCAAAGTTCTTTTGTGCAGGCTTGTCGAGGCGTGCACAGCTGGTTTGTGGGAACGAGGAGATGAGAAGTAGACGGGGGACTTGGGTGGATGGGGAAGGGTGGGGAGGAAGGGAAAGTGGCGGAAGTTCTCTTTCCTTAGGTGGAATGGGGAAAGACACTGAAGCTGCCAACAAGTCCCTGGACTGGAAGGACAGAGACTGCAGGCGGGAGACCTCCCCCATTCCAGGCTTGATCTTGGGAGAGGGTCAGTGGGGGCAGCGTCTGCATGAGGGGTCTTGGGGCCAGCGGGGCTGTAGCAGGAAGTACCAGCTGGTCTGCATTCGAGAGAGTTTTTGTGAAGGGAAGTATTAGTCTTCTGGGGCTGCTGTAACAAAGCACTGCATGCTGGGGGGTGTAAACAACAGAGATGTCCTGTTTCAGTTCTGGAGGCCAATGTCCAAGAACAAGGTGTTGGCAGAGATGGTTCCTTCTGAGCGCTGCGAGAGAATCTGTCCCATGCCTCTCTCCTAGCTTCTGGTGATTTGCTGGCCATCTTAGGCATCCCTTGGCTTGTAGACTCTGCCTTCTTCATGTGGTGTTCTCCCTCCATGTGTATGTCTGTGTCCTAATTTCCTCTTTTTATAAGGATAGCAGCCGTGTTGGATTAAAGGCCCACCCTACTCCGTAAGACCTCATCTTAACTAATTGCATCTGCAATGACTTGATTTCCAAGCAGGGTCACATTCTGAGGTACTGGGGCTTAGTTACCATTATGACTTCAACATAAGAATTTGGTGAGACATAATTCAAGCCATAACAGAAGGGCCTCAGAACCCCTCCATGTTGTAGCAGGTGACCTGGTCCTCACTAGAGTAGTAAAATTGGCTCTCTCAAAACTTTTTTTTTTTATTATGTTATGTTAATCACCATACATTACATCATTAGTTTTTGATGTAGTGTTCCATAATTCATTGTTTGCATATAACACCCAGTACTCCATGCAGAACGTGCCCTCTTTAATACCCATCACCAGGCTAACCCATCCTCCCACCCCCCTCCCCTCTAGAACCCTCAGTTTGTTTCTCAGAGTCCATAGTCTCTCATGGTTCGTCTCCCCCTCTGATTTCCCCCCACTTCATTCTTCCCCTCCTGCTATCATCTTCTTTTTTTTTTTTTCTTTTAACATATAATGTATTATTTGTTTCAGAGGTACAGATCTGTGATTCAGCAGTCTTGCACAATTCACAGCGCTCACCATAGCACATACCCTCCCAATGTCTATCACCCAGCCACTCCATCCCTCCCACCCCCCACCACTCCAGCAACCCTCAGTTTGTTTCCTGAGATTAAGAATTCCTCATATCAGTGAGATCACATGATACATGTCTTTCTCTGATTGACTTATTTCGCTCAGCATAATACCCTCTAGTTCCATCCACGTCATTGCAAATGGCAAGATTTCATTCTTTTTGATGGCTGCATAATATTCCATTGTATATATATATACCACATCTTTATCCATTCATCTGTCGATGGACATCTTGGCTCTTTCCACAGTTTGGCTATTGCAGACATTGCTGCTATAAACATCAGGGTGCACGTACCCCTTCGGATCCCTACATTTGTATCTTTGGGGTAAATACCCAGTAGTGCAATTGCTGGATCGTATGGTAGCTCTATTTTCAACTTTTTGAAGAACCTCCATACTGTTTTCCAGAGTGGCTGCACCAGCTTGCATTCCCACCAACAGTGTAGGAGGGTTCCCCTTTCTCCACATCCTCACCAACATCTGTCATTTCCTGACTTGTTAATTTTAGCCATTTTGACTGGTGTGAGGTGATATCTCATTGAGGTTTTGATTTGGATTTCCCTGATGCCAAGCGATGTTGTGGCTCTCTAAAAACTTTATGATCTCCAAAGTGCAAATTTCAGGGCATCCTTTTCAATTTTTCTATTCTTTAGGATAGTGTCTAGAACATTACCTGGTCTGTAGCAGACACTCAGTACTTGAGTGAATGCAGCCTCATGCGACAGGAAACCCCTCCTCACTGGAACTTTTCTTCTGGCCTGCCCTCCCTGGTCCTCCTCTTCTCTGTTTTTGGTCATCACCCTTTGAAGGTTGGAATGCTGGGGCTGGTTCTTCACTGTCTTCTTTTCACCTGACATGGTCTCACCAAGCTCTGGTCTATCTCATCCAGTCCCCACCCTGGGATGTGGGTGTCACCTACAAGCTGACAATTTCCAGTGCTATCTCTGACATCCCTCCCCTCAGATAGACTGTGGTTGCCAGGTAAAACATACGACTCCCAGTTAAATGTCCTGTGTGCTATTTGGGACACACAGATACTAAATATCATTTATCTGAAATGCAAACTAAACAAGGTATCCTGTATTTTGTTTGTTAAATCCAATAACCCTTGTCTAGATTTGGGATATCTTGAAGTTGGGGACTGCACCTAATTACTTGTTGACTATTTAAGGCCCAACCCATGGAAAGAATGTAGAGTTTCAGTGATAGGGGGGAAAAAAAAAAACAGGAGGAATTTAATTTTCATGAAGGTCTGTAGGTGGCAAATCTCCTTAGTTTTTGGAGTCTAAAGGTGTTATCTCACCTTCATTCTTTTTTTAAAAGATCTTATTTATTTATTTTAGAGAGAATGTGTGAGAGCAGGGGGAGGGCAGAGGGAGAGAGAGAGAGAAGCAGACTTCCTGCTGAATGCAGAGCCCAGTGTGGGGCTCCATCTCAGGACCCTGAGATATGACCTGAGCCGAAACCAATTCAGGAGCTCAAGCGACTGAGCCACCTAGGTGTCGCTCATTCTTGAACAGTATTTTCACTGGAAATAGAATTCAAGAACAGCAGTTATATTCAGTGCATTCATCTCAGCACGGTTATTTCCACTCTTTTCTCATTTCCATCATCACTGTTGAGAAGTCAGATCAGTTTTATTCTTTTGAAGAAGTTATCTTTCTTTCTTTGTTGATTCTAACATTGTCTCTTTGTCTTTGGTCTTCGTAGTGTCACTATAGTGTGTCTAAACTCGAATTTCTTTCCATTTATCTTATTAGGGATTCTTTGGTTTCTAGAATCTGTGGACTGGTATCTTTCATCAATATTGGGACGTCCTTACCCTTTTTAAGTTACCTCTACCTGTCGTGTCATGTTTCTCTTCTCCTTCTGGAATTCCAGTTCAGTGCACCACAGAGACTCTTAACTTTGTTCTCAGTGTCTCTTAATCCAACTTTCATATTTTCCTTCTTTTTGTCTTTTTATGCTGCACTGCATGCAAGGCAGTTTCTGTTCTTTCTGTCATCTGAATTCCCCTTCAGCTCCTGTCCATGGAGAATTTTTTTTAGCATTTTTATTGAGGTATAATTAACATACCATAAAACCCACTCATTGTAATTCAGTGATTTTATTAAATTTATAGAGTTGTTCATCCATCCCTATGATGCAGTTTTAGAACATTGCTATCATCCCCCACAATACTCTCATACCTGTTTGTAGTTAATAGATATTAAATTGATTTCAATGAATTAATTTTCAACTATTCTTGCCTTGTAAGATGACACCACACACCTGACTCTCTATTACAGCACACACACGCTCATTGAGTCTCACTTATTGTCTCTGGGATCTTTCTAGATGTTTTGGTCATATAACTAACAGTGATAATTGATAGATTACCTTGTTTGGATCATTACCAGTGATGATGATGATGGTGATAATGATGATGATAGCTATTGAATGTCTACCATGTACCTGGATCTATATTGGCTGTTTTACACATATTTCTTTATTTAAGCCTCACATTACCACCAGGAGGTAGCTACTACTTATCTCCATTTAAAGATGAAAAAACTGGGGTGCCTGGGTGGCTCAGTTCAGTGTCTGCCTTTGGCTCAGGTCATGATCCCAGGGTCCTGTGATGGAGTCCCGCGTCAGGCTCCCTGCTCAGGGAGGAATCTGCTTGTCTCCTTCTCCCTCTGTCCCTCCTCCCCCTGCTCATGCTCTCTCTCTCTCTCTCTCTTTCTCAAATAAATAAATAAATAAATAAATCTTAAAAAAAAAAAGATGAAAAACCTTAGCCTCTGGAAGGCTCACTGTCTTGCCATAAACCTCATATTTAAGAGCACTGGAGCTGAGAGGCAAGCACTAGTCTGTTTGACCCCTGAATCCTAGGATTTTAAACAGTAATGTCACCAATCTAGTTGGTATATGGGCAAGCCCTTTCTTGTCCTTTTCTGGGTTTTGGATGATCTTTTAGGCATTTCATTCGCCTTCAAAAATGTAAGAAAAGATAAATCAACCACTTTGCTACTCATACCAACTCTTCTAAATGTTGGTGAGAATGGTGGTTGAAGTAAAAATTAATGTGAGGTTCCAGAATTATCTGTTGATCTCACAGGTTCATGATCTGTCCACTCCCTTATGTACCATGCGAACGTCCCCATATCCTCCAGGAACATTTTCCCCTTTATGTTTCAAAGAACAGTCTTGTTCATTTGAGCCTCTTGAGAAAAACAAAATGTTGGGTTTGCAGAGGGCGTGGGGTCTATAGTGCAGAGAAGAGCCTTAGAGAGAGGGCAAATCAAGAATTTTGGTTCAGTGAGAGTGGGGGGTGAAAAAGCACTTTGCCTTTGTTTCAAACAGTTGTTATTGTGGGTTATAAATTAACAAGCTGTTATGTCTCCTTCGCTGTTGATTCCACTTTTGTTGGTTAAATGCAGCTTTTATGATGTGGGTTCTTCTATGAGGGGTTTAACCTCACAAGGACTGGGTCCTTGGGGGTAAATGTTCCTAGTTGAAATAAATGTTCTCGAGTGGTTCGCCTATGTGTCTCCATCCATGGTTGGCTTTGAAGTGTGCGTGCTTTTTCAAGCACATCAGCAGGACTGTGGTGTATTTCATGAAACTGACCTTTTTCTTTGTGGTCTGTGGCTTAGCAGCCGCTCTTATTCTATAGCAAATGAAGAATGAGGACAGGCAAAAGGGACGTTTTCATGGCTGCTTGTCTCAGGATGTGAATAAGTATTCTAGGGCAGCTGAACACATTTGTATCCACACAACAGGCTGACTGGCCTGACTGCCAAATCTCCCTTGTATGGCATCATTTGCCTCTAATAAGAATACATTTTTACTTTCGTGCAATGTTTGGTATAGAAAACTGGAATGGGTGAACTGACTTTCTCTACTGCTTACCTCTAACTATTCCAGTTGGCTTTATAAGATGATGTGAAAATAGTTTTCATTTGGTGATCTACCCAGTTAACAACTGCATGGAGTGGCTTTGTTCAGAAGGATACAGAGACCTCAAAGAGATTCAGTGAAAAAGAAGGCTGTCATTGATTTATGTCTGTGTGGACACGGGTATGAGAAATGTAGCATATGTGCTAACTCTCAGCGCACACGTACATGGCTCTTACTATGCCCTAAGTGCCCATACACGAACTAATTGGATCCTCGCAACACACGAAGGCACAGAGAGATCAGGTAACTTAACCAAGGCCACATAGCTGGGAAGTGGCTGGGGCAGGATTTGAATCCAGGGCGTCTAGTTTCAGAGTTTGCGTTCTGAACACTATGTCAAACTGCCTCTCTGTGTATTTATTGTCCTGTTTTGATCAAGACAGACTACCTGGGTCAGTAAGGGACTTGCATTTTGTCCTGGCCTATGATCCAAGAAGGGGTCTCACCACCATGATCGCCACATAGGAGCTTCCTGTCCTATTGGCCTTCTTTCCTCCCAGGCTGATGAGCATTTTAGGTAGGAACCTTGCAAAATGAGACGACTTTTTCAGACAGGGAAAGAGGAAGTCCCCAGGATGAACAGGTGCTCAGAACACATGTTGGTGACCATTTCACCCAGGTCTCTGAAATGCACAATGTCTAAAGGTGACAGGGAGAGGTGAAGACAGCGGTACAGTGTAGGGCATTCCAAGCCCACCACTTGCCCTGCCTGTGGCTCTATCTACCATGGAGGTGACCCCTTGTTTTTCTCTTTTACGTGACCATATATTAAATGCTAACGGCATCGCTTCACCTTATGCTCATAACGGTTCTAGAAAGTGTGAATTTATCTGCATTACACAGATGAGGAAGATTAAGAGGGAGTGTAAGAGGGAGACTGAGTAAATTTTATTTGACTCCAAAGTCCCTCTCAACAGAATTAGAAATTTCCAACTTCTTTTGTTGCTGCCTCTGCTACAGCCCAAGGTGCGTGAAAATCCCAGAACAGTGGCAATGGGGTCCCGGAAGTCCGCCTGCCAGGCTCTTCTTCCCCGTCCCACAGCTACCCCCAGACCCTCTCCTCTTACACAGACCACATTTGGGAAACCACTGAAAGTCCCCCCCAGTTCGGCAGCTTAAAATCCCATCCCACCTGCTGTGGTTGACTGTAGCTCATGCCTCCTCTTGCTGGAAGACTTGCAGGCCTGCAGCGCTTTGGGGGCGGGGCCCAGCCACTTAACCACGGGCTCCCCTTTTGACTTAACACGGAGATAGGGAAGGAAATACATCTTCCTTGCCTGCAATTTTCCCAAACTTCTCCAGCACCAATTTGTTTGCAAATTTTGTTTTAATTTGTATGTCATATACTATTATTTTGAAAAGACTTGTTTAACTGTTACTCCCCCTTAGGTAATCCATGATAACTTTGGTATGGTTCCTTCCATACCTTTACACACACACACACACACACACACACACACACACACACACACACACACAGACACATATTCCTGTTATTTAAAGAAATGGGAATAGAGGCACCTGGGTTGCTCTCTTGGTTGAGCATCCAATTCTTGGTTTCAGCTCAGGTCATGATCTCAGGGTCAGGGGATTGAGCCCCGTGTGGGGCTCCATGCTCAGTGGGGAGTCTGCTCGGGATTCTCTCTCTCACTCCCTCTGCCTCTCCCCCCCTCAAATAAATCTTTACAAAATTTTAAAAAATGGGAATTTTATTAGTACTACAACTTACATTTTTAACTTCCAATATATTGTGATTATCACTCCAGATCATCACATATAAATTAAACTTATGATTTCCCATAGGACGGACATGCCAAAAACCTGATATTTTCAGATAAGAACTTGTCACACTGGCTACTGGAAGTCTAAGACCTAATATTTTTGGTCCACCTCTAACAAAATGTAGAGGATGCCATGCATTTGTTTGTTTGGGTTAAAAGCTAAATCAAGGGGAAGTATGTGATAATCGATTTTAGTCCGTTTATTAAATAAAGATGATCCATATGAGAGGGTACAGAGCAGTGCTGGGCAGGTGCATGCATTCATTACCAAAGTCTGAAAGTATAATATCCTTTAGGTAAGTACAAAAGGACAAAGAAAGTAGAAGGAATATTAGCTTGCTTGGATTGGTTTTTATTCAGTGTATTTTAAAAGTAAGATGACTAGCTTTTCTTAGATGTCTAAGGGAAGTTGAAAGAAAGGAGTTATTTCTCAATCACACACATGCTTCTATAGCTCAGTTGCCTATGAGTAAAATAAAGCCAAACCACACCAGGGTTACGTTAGATATGAACTGGTCAGACTACAGTAGGCTATCACCTGGTCTTTGACCTGCAGTCCAATGATCGCAACTCCCCTACCCCCAAGAATGTCAATCCTTGCCCCACTTTGGGCTCATTAGTAAAGCATTAGCCTACTCTTACCCAACAGTGAAAATAGCTGCACTCCAGGTATTTGTCAGGCAGAGTAACCTCCAACCCCCTGACATTTGGGATCCATTGAAAACTTCATTAATAGAAACGATGCTTATGCACAATTGTCTCAAGTATAATTAGTTCATCTCCCCTCTCATTTGAAAGTCAAGTTCTATCCATGAACAGAAGAAAGCTATGTGCACAGACTAGGTTTATATTGCACCGTAAGCCCCAGAAATGCTTTTGCTGAATTGGACTTTGGGGTATTCCATCAGCTTTCACCTTACATTAAGGATATTGTAAAAAGAACATTATTGTGGTTAATGTTTGGAGTTGAGAAGACCTGAGGGTTTTTGTTTTTGTTTTTTTTTAAGATTTATTTATTTGAGAGAGAGAGAGAGCAGGGGTAGGAGCAAAAGGAGAGGGAGAGAGAAACTCAAGCAGACTCCCCGCTGAGTGTAGAGCCCATCTCGGGGCTCAATCTCACCACCCTGAGATCACGACCTGAGCCGAAACCAAGAGTTGAATGCTTAACCGACTGCACCACCCAGGTGCCCCGAGAAGACCTGAGTTTTAATCCCAGCCCTGCCATCTGTTAACTATAAGACTTTAGGCCAGTCCTATCATTTTTCTGAGTCTCAGCTGCCTCATCTGTTAAATCGAAATAGAATAGCTCCTAGCTCATAGGCTGTTTGTCGAATTAAATGAGATCATCTGTGTTAAGTGCTGGCAATACAGTACTCAATTCACGGTCTTACTTGAGCATGATTTTCACCAGAGCCCTCTGGACCCTCTGTGAATCATAAAGACTGATGTCCAGACCCACTGGACACTCTGGGCCAATAGGGTTATTCCCCAGTCTGCCCACCCACTTGTGCTCACACCAGCCAAGTTGTTTTGTTCCAAACATATTTATGTCAGTTGAACTTATCATAATAATATATTTTGATATTTATATTAAAATACTCCAAAAAGTATGACTGCCATTTATTTCAATAAAAATCAAGGAAAATATTTGGAAAAACTTCATAAAGCTGTGACCAAGAAAAATCGCTCTCCAAGTAGATACGGGTATAACAACTCTTAAAAATGGGGAAAAAACTATAAAAAACCCAGAAGAAATACACACTCAAAATGCTTCACAATTTGTTTAATGTCGCACTCCCAATTTAACTTCAAATCCTACATGATGTATTGTGGATTTGGCTTACAGAGGAAAGATGACACCATAACTCAAATCAGAGGATTCAGAATCAAAGAAAGGGCATGGCCCTACAAAAAGATTGGGAAACAAACGTGTATTCATAGGATTGATTTAAATAAAAGGAGTAAGGTGTGCCTGTACCATGATGTTTTTGTAAATAATTGCCCCCACTTTAGACAGTGTTGGGTTTTTTTGTTTTGTTTTTAAATCACTTAGTGAATTACTGTGCCCAGATCACTTCTACTATATTATTATCATTAACGGCATTTTTATTTTTATTTATTTATTTTTTTTTTTTTTTAAAGATTTTATTTATTTATTTGAGAGAGAGAGTGAGAGAGAGAAAGAGCACAAGAGGGGGGAGCGGGAGAGGGAGAAGCAGACTCCCTGCTGAGCAGGTAGCCCGATGCGGGACTCGATCCCGGGACTCCAGGATCATGACCTGAGCCGAAGGCAGTCGCTTAACCAACTGAGCCACCCAGGTGCCCCATTAACGGCATTTTTAAGACCCATGAGAGAAATCTCTTTCTGGTCCTGGAACAAATGGTGCTTTTCCATGAAATGGAATGTTTTGGCTTAATGAATTTTGTAAAGCAAATACTTCTTTTTTCTCTAGAACCAAATTAGTGATCTACCACTTGCAAATGGAGACAGTTTGATGATATACACTTTGTACTGATCACATGGCTTGCTTCCCCCTTATTTCATTTTCCAGGATATTTTTCTAAGGTTTATGTTCTTTTATGGAATTTATGTATCATTCAAGGTACTTATACAAAACCCATCACTGTTCTATTTCAGGCAGAGAGGGATTTAATACAGGGGATTCGGTGCTTATGCAGGGTTTAAGGAGCTAGAAGGTGGGCTCTAGACTAGTCCTACAAGTATGCCTCCTGCAAACACTGCCGAACTGACCCACCAAAGGAGCTGCTGTCTCCAGCACAGCCAGGAAATGAAGAGCAGGAATTGTTGACTTCCAAAGCCCCCCCTCAGAGCTGCAGTGCAGGGATGAGGACCCGGCTGTTGCTGAGTTGCGGCTACTGCCTTTCACACCTGGGAAGCTGGGGGCCAGGCAAGGACACCACTGCAGGAAAACATGTCCCCGTGCCCATGTTGGCCCATGTTGGCCAACGGCAGCAGCTGGGGCTGGAGGGAAAAGATGGCCCTGCCTCACTGTCACCTGCTCCACCTCCCATAAGCACTTTGAACAGGTGGAATCTGATTCACAGCCAGAACACTCACGTCAAGAGGGCTTAGGAAATCCTTTTAGCCAAGTACTCCGCAGGGCTGCAAATCACAGAAGAAGGTCGCAATGAATGCCGAGGGCCAATTCCCTACACTACACTCTAAGTATTTTTGCGAGTCATCATGCAACCCCTCTGGTACAAGCTTGGGGGAATCTAATTAGAAAAATACTCCCATCCCTTTATTGTCTTTTTTTTTTTAAGATTGTGTTTATTTATTTGAGAGAGCAAGATTGAGAGTGAGCATGAGCAGTGGGAGGGGCAGAGGGAGAGGGAGGAGCAGATTCCCCACTGAGTGGGGAGCCCAACATGGGGCTCGATCCCAGGACCCCGAGATCACGACCTGAGCTGAAGGCAGGCTCCCAGCTGACTGAGCCACCCAGGCGCCCCTCCCTTTACTTTCTTAAGAGTAGCACGTTCTCCCATGACATCATATCCAGTATACCTTCTCTTTCCGAGACAAATCTTGGAAGTGATAGTTGAAGGAAAAAGGAGAAGACTCTAAGTTCCACCTCTTAGTAGCTGTGGGACACTAAACCACTTGAGGACCCAGTTTGCCCATTGAGAAAATGAGCGGAACAATATCACCTGCCCTAACTACCTCACGTGATAGTGTGGAGATCAAAAAAGATAATGCGTGAAGCATATTTGGCTTCCTCAACCTTGTCTATGACGAGGATCTCAGCATTTTTGTCTCTAAAAGACAAGTCACATTTCTTTTTCCAAATCAGATTTTATCTGCTCCACACCCCGCATCCTACTAAGCTGGCAAGACATTAATCTCAAGTGTTCGCCCAAAAAGAAAAAAAAAAAGGAAAGGAAAAGGAACAATGTTCAGTGATAGATGTGTGAATTCACTCAATAGTGAGAATCCTTCCACAACATACGCATATATCAAATCATCGCGTTGTACACTTTAAATATATCACAGTTTTATTTGTAAATTATACCTCAATAAAGCTGGGGAAAGAAAAGTCACGCACGCACCCCTGGAAGCCAGGCGCGCTCGCGGCTTTGGTGCGGTCTAGGGGACCTGACCTTTGTCTTGGGTCTGGCTCTCTATGTCGGTTGAGGACTTGCCTCCCGCGGGCGTGTGTGGTGGTGTGGAGCACGAGTCCTAGCTACTTGCTGTCCCACACAGCTCCTAGGCCCTGGGAGTCTCAGCAGCCTCCCCGGATACCCCGCTAGCGTCCCCTACAGGTGCCAGTTGCCGTCTTCCCCACACCGGGCAAACCCGCATAACGCCTTCCGTGAACAGCCCTTAGAAAGTGAAGGCGACAGAAGGGAGAGGATGTCCTCTTCTGGCAACATCTGCCTGTCACGCAAATTAATCTTTCCACAAATTACACCACCACATCCGAAAAAGAGTTTTTTCTGCCTGTCAAGTGTTGCATAAGCGCACAGAGTACAACTCAGGGCTCCCCCATTTGTCCAGTCTGGCTGTAGGCAGGTTCTAACAAGCAGCAGTGCGCCAGGCTTCGGGGAGCGCCCTGAAAACGACACCCTAGCAAATACAGAGCACCATTTTCATCTCTGTGTTTAGTGGATTTGTATTTATTCTAAAAGAAGTAGAGGGACATAACGGGGGAAACTTCTTCAGATCTGGTAAATCCCACCTAACTGCTACTTAGCACCTAGGTCACTTCCTATGGGTCATCTAAGCTCTGTGGGGGTTGAATTCACCACCTTTGAAACATCAGTGGTTTTCAAAATACTCAGGGAGCGTGAAGATGGTGGAGGGTGGGACTTTGAGTCTTCACCCCTGCTTTACCCAGAGCGGCCTGACATTTATCTGCCGGGTATATCTGGTTAGAAGAGAGAGTCCTGCTACTCAGAGCAAGAGAGAGGTTTTACAAACCACTGAACTGGTCGATCGCTGGGGTCTGTGATTCTGTGAATGCAGCAGAATCTGCTGAGAACGGCCGATGACCTTTCCCTCTCATGCTGTCCTACCTAGGCCCTCTCTTAGACGCAAGCGATGACAGCTTCGGCCCCCGCCATCGGCTCGCATCCCAGAGATGCCACGTCAGCCCCGGACCCTCCTGGGGTGTGCACAGCTCCTTGGGGGACTTGAGTTGCTGATGCAATGCCTCCTAGCCTAGTGCTGCTGATTGCTCTCCCTTGCTTCCCCAGACCCCGCCCGGGTCTTGCCTTGGGTGGCACAAGCTTGAGGTGAATGAAACAGGACACAGATAGGCAATTGCACACTGCCTTTCGGCTGCCTCAGCTGCAGCTTTGGCATTTCCCATACTAGCCCAGTGAAGCCGACAGCGCTAGAATCTGAGGCACTAGCTCCAAATTCACAGCAGATAATAGTAATAAATCAATCATTCGCTCTCTATTACCCAGCAAACGTTTTCTGGGGACCTGCTCTGTATGAGGCGCAGGACTGGGTGCCAGGCATACAGTGATAGTGAAGGCAGAGCTAGGGCCTCAGGCAATGGAAGGGCTCTGGGGGAGGCAGATCATACAAGCACAATTTATTACGCCGGGACCACGGGAATACATAACACCTTGGGAGCACAGAGAAGGCAGGGATCGGCTTTGCCTGGGGAGGTAGAAAAGACGTTAGGGGGCCTGGAATAGAGCAGCTCCTCACTATCTACTGAATGAGGGGATGTTTGAGAAAGACGGACTCTGGAGCTCGACTGCTTGGAATCGAACCCCAGTTCCCCACTTCATCAGATGTGTGACTTCGGGCAAGTTAACTCAGCTCTCTGGGTCTCAGTTTTCGCATCTGAATAATGGGGCCACAAGCACTGGCCTTCCATCATAGGGTCGTTGCAAGGATTAAGGGCCAATACAGGGAAGGTCTTTTGAGCTGTGTTGGGCACTCTGTAAATGCACTGTCTGGGCTTGCTCATCACTGTGGATGTCGGACTGGAGTCCGTTGGGTAGAGAGAGGAGGGAAAGATAGTGCACAGGATCCAAATTAACCACACAGGAGTTCCTTCCAGTAACTCACTGAGGGAAATCACTCTTACTGGAATTAAAAAAAAAAAAAAAGTGGCATGGGATCCATAGTTTTCTGTGCCTGTCCCACCCCTTGGTCTCACGCTCTCTTCTTCCTCTATCCCTTCCTTCCCTTTCCCTTCTGCCCTTCTCCTTCCTTCCTTCTCCTTTCCCTCCCTCCATCCTTCATCTTTCTGCTGCATTCACCCCTTCCCTCCAGCTCACTTCTGCTCCCTGAGATCAGCTCTTTTCCTCCCCTCCGACTACCCTCCTGATTTCCCTGTATCTGGGTCCTCCTCCCCATGCCCACCCCAAACAGCCTGGCTCTCTAAATATTCCTCCAAAAGCCTGAAAACCCAAATCCTCTTCCTCCCTGGGCCCCCCTTCTCCAGCAAGAAGCATGCTAATAGGATTAGGACAGACCAGAACAAAGAAATAAATTTTTTTTCGTTACTATTGCTTCTCAGTGAAAAGTCCCAGTGGGCGCCCTTTGTTGCCAGCCCAGCCAGGCCTCTCTTGATGACATTTGTAGCTTGGGGTGGTCGGGGCTTTTGGCCTTCTAACTTTTTCCTGTCACACACTCTAGCAGTTTTCAGAGTTTAAACGGCAATAATCGACATGGACAGCAACACCCCTGCTGGCGCCCTGAGGGGAATAAAGCCTAGATCCTCAGAAAGAACAAATCTGAGAGTTTACTACAGTCACAAATTAATGCTCGGGCATGAAGAGTGAGCCCTGGAGCAGGGCACAGGACCCCCGAGAAGTCTGGCCTGGGCCAGACACCATTCGAGGTCCTGGGGATGCAGCAGTGACAAGGCAGAAAAGGTCTCTGCTCTCCTGGGATCACTTCTTTTTTTTTTTTTTTTTAAGATTTTATTTATTTTTTGAGAGAGAGAGACACAGCGAGAGAGGGAACACAAGCAGGGGGAGTGGGAGAGGGAGAAGCAGGCTTCCCGCGGAGCAGGGAGCCCAATGCTGACCTCGACCCAGGACCCTGGGTTCATGACCTGAGCCGAAGGCAGACGCCTAACAATAGAGCCACCGAGGCGCCCCTCCTGGGATCACTTCTAATGGGAGAGGTAGACCATAAACATGTAAAACCATGAACAAGACACTTCTAGGTATTTGCAAGGGCTATAAAGAAAATAAAATCATTCATGAGGCTATCTTGGTGGGGAAGGGATTGCTTTCGGTCACACAGTCAGAAAAGTCATCCCTGAGAGGAGCTCTTTGAGCTGAATCCTCAATGACAAGAAGGAGCCACCATGTAAAGCCCTGGGGAAGGCCGAGTGCCAAAGACCCAGGCGGCAGGAGTTTGGAGGAAAAGGGTCCAAAGAGAGGGAGCGTAGGGACCCCGTGGGAAGGGTGGGATATGATGACACCGGGCAAGGAGGTAGGACTTGTAAGGCTTATGAGGCACATTTACAAGTCCCTTTGCAAGTCACAGAGACCGACTGGAAGATTATATCAGAAAAGGAATTTATTGAAAGGCGTTTAGGTAGGATTGCCAGGGACAGATATGGAAGCATGACAAGAGAAGGGGGGTGGCAGCTGGACACGGACAATGCTACCTCCCCTGCCGGCCCTGGTCACTGGACCCTTCACTGGATGGCGACCAAGCTGCTGCAACCCACCATCAGGACAATTCCTCGAGGTCACCGAAGCTTGCGCGTGGTGGGTCTATTAGGGTCCTTCACAGAACCAGAACCGATAGGATGGAGGACATGTACGCATATGTGTGTATAGATAGATAAAGAGATTTATTATAAGGAATTGGCTTACATGATTATGGAGATTGAGAAGTGCCAAGATCTGCAGTTGGCATCCGAGAGACCCAGGAGAGCCAATGGTGTAAGTTCCAGTCCCCGAGTCCCAGTTTGAAGGCAGGGGAAAAAAAAACCCTACATCCCAGCTCAAAGACACTCAGGCAGAGAGAGCTAATTCTGCCTCACTCCGCCTTTTGTTCTATTCAGGCCTTCAATGATCGAATGCGGACATAAAAAGCCTGGAAAATGAGTATCTGAAGTATTCTGGAGTGGGAAGTAGACTCTACCACCTATCAAAACTCAAAAATCAGGGAATTTCCCAAATGTAGCAAGCAGGTTAGGATCCCGAATAACCAAAGAAATGACAGATGTCCACTCTATCATGACAAGGGTTAGCTTTTTATTGGAGTGCGGTCAGAAGTCCTTGGAGGTCCTTAACCGGGAAAGTGGTGGGATCTGATTTATATTTGTCAAAGTTCACCCTGGCTGCCAGGTGGAGATGGATCGTGAGGGGCAAGAGGGAAAATGGGAGGGCTACTGCAGGGCTCACGTA
This sequence comes from Phoca vitulina, assembly GCF_004348235.1. Lineage (NCBI taxonomy): Eukaryota > Metazoa > Chordata > Mammalia > Carnivora > Phocidae > Phoca > Phoca vitulina. Next base: position 38,206,082 of record NW_022589706.1, read on the forward strand.
GCCCTGATCAGCGTGGTCGCAGTGAAGGCCCCAAGACATGGCTAGATTGAGGATTCAGTTTGGAGATGAAATGAGCAGCACTTGCTGACAGATTAGACATAGGATTGGGAAATGGGGATAAGCTGGGGTGACTCTAGTTTTTCAATGAAAAAATTGGGTGAACGGTGATATAAGTTATTGGGATGGGGAGTCTGGAAGGAAAAGAGGGGGATCAAGAGTTCATTTCTGCCATGTTAATTTTGACATGGAAAAGATGCCTACGCATCATCCAGTCACACTCTAAGGTAGAGAGAAGTTGGCAAGACAGGCTTTGGAGCCACTCAGCTTTGCCTTGACTTTTGGTTCTGCTAATAACTAGCTGTGTGAACTCGAGCAAGTTGTGTAATGTCTTTGAGCTCCAGTGTCCTCAATTATCAAACTGAGCTACGTGAGTTTCCAAGGGCTGCTATCACGAAGTACCACAAACTGGGTGGTTGGAAACTCCTGGAGCCTAGAAGCTAAAAATCAAGATGTAGGCAAGGCTCCCTCTGAAGGCTCTAGGGAAGAATTCTTCCTTGCCTCTTCCCAGTTTCTTGTGGTTGCAGGCAATCCTTGGGCATTCTCAGTCCTGCAGCTGCATCACTCCAGGCTCTGCCTCTAACGTCAAGTGTATTGTCTTCCCTGCTTTCTGTATGTCTTCACGTCTCTGTGTCCCTGTGTTCGATCTCCCTCTCCTTTCTCTTATAAAGACACCAGTCACTGGGTCAGAGGCCACCCTCATTCAGTATGACTTCATTTTAATTTGATTACATCTGCAAAGATCCTATGTTCCAAATAAGGCCACAATCACAGGTACAGGGGCTAGTAATTCCACGTATCTTTTGGGGGGCATAACTTAACTCACAACAAAGCATACCATTTTCATTGTCTGGTATGCAATAATCTCTCCATAGATGATTGCTTTTATTCTTTTTCTTCTCTTTGGTATGGACCCCATGGGAAGTTGTTGTGTGGGTGGCTCTGAATACATTGGTGGGAGGCAATGACAATACACGTTTCCTTAGCATGGTAATTCTGGGTCCTTGAGCATTCAGTAGACAGCCTTTTTATAGCTCTATTGTTTTTGTATTTAATTGGCATATGAAAACGTTTGCATTGTATTGCAATCCAGTCAATAAGCATTTATAAGATAAATATTGCTTGATTTATATGTGTGTGTGTGTGTGTGTATTTTTAAGATTTTATTTATTTATTTGAGAGAGAGTGTGCGCACACACAAGCAGGGGGAGCGGCAGAGGGAGAGAGAGAAGCAGACTTCTCCTCGCTGAGCAGGGAATCTGGTGCAGGGCTCGATCCCAGGACCCTGGGATCATGACCTGAGCTAAAGGCAGTGGCTTAATTGACTGAGCCACCCAGGCGCCCTGAATTATATTGTTCTTATATTGCTACCTTCTTATGGTCCCTTTTGGGGTTCAGGTAGTATATATGTTCCCTACTTTTTAGCCCTACCCTCAGTGCCTAAAACAGGGCCTGGCCCATAGTAGGTGCTCAATGACTGAATTGATAAATGACAAGAAAAGTTACACAAGTGTCACAGACCTTATATTTTCCCACATTTGAGGGATATTAAAAATGACTTGTAAGTCATTGCAAATTCCACTTAGAGGAATCTGATTGCTAATTCCACTTGTAGGGTTACTGGGGACACCCTTTTCCTTAAACCTAGCTGGGCGTCTGGGACTGGAGTACTTCTCAGTAACCACTCAGAACGGGCTGTGGCAGGCTATTTGACCATTTATTCACTTATTTGTAACACTTAATAACCTCAGAAACCATGTCAACTGGTGTAAGCTCAGTGGAGGTATCCAATAAGCCAGTGCAATTTTGAAATCTTTTTATGTTGAAATAACTGCAAACTTGGAGAAATTATTCCAGAATCAAAATAGCACATAAAACACAGCGACTCTCCTTCACCCAGATTTACCTGTTGTGTGCATATATTTATGTATATATGTAAAATATTTTTTCTGAACCATCTCAGAGTAATTTTCATTCATCATGGCCCTTTATGCCTAAATAGTGGATTTCATAAAAATACTATCATCTTCCAGTTAGACGTCTTGATCTATCCTACTCCTTTTGCACAGAATTAGGCATTGTGTTTCGCTACTGTGTCTCCTTAATTTCCTTTGATCTGGAATGTTTCCACAGCCCTTTTTTGTCTTGCATGACATAGACACTTTTAAAATAGATTGTTCCTCATCTGGGGTTTGAGTGATGTTCCCCACAGGTAGATTCAGATTTTGCTTTCCAGGCTGGACCCTTACACCAGCAATGTGCTCTTCTCAAGACTCACCTGTCTCTGAAGGCCAAGGAGGACCATCTGTCTCACGTTGGCAAAGTAATTATTTAATAAACATTTTTACTGAATGTAATATACATACAGATAAGTGCACAAGTAAATGACTCCATTTACTGAAAAGAGCATACCTTCTTCTCGGCTTTCCTTTGCCACTTTTATTGTCAATAAAAGTGTCCATCTGTGCGTAGGTCTATTCCACGCTCTCTGTTATGTTCCTTTGGTTTATTTGTATATCCTTGCACAAACATCACACTGTCTCTATTACCAGGGCTTTATAAAAAAGACTGGATGTCTAGTAATCTAAATTCTCTAAATTAGAACTTCTTCACAATTTGGGAGGTGGAGAGGCTATTTTTGGCCCTTTGTACTTCCATATAAAATTTAGAATTTCCTTGTCAATTTTTAACAAAATTACCTGTTGGAATTTTGATTAGCATTGCATTAAATCTGTAGATTAATTTGAGGAGATTGCCATCTTTATGCTATTGCTCTCTAGGTCATGAAAATTGCCATATCCTTCAATTTATTTAGGATTTCCTTTTTCTTTTTCTCTTTCTTCCTTCCTTTTTCTCCTTCCTTTCCCTCTTTTCTTCCTTTCTTTCCATCTTTTCTTTCTTCCTTTCCCTCTTTTCTTTCTTTCTTTCTTTCTTTCTTTCTTTCTTTCTTTCTTTCTTTCTTTCTTTCTTTCTTTCTTTCTTCTCCTTCTTCTTCTCCTCCTCCTCCTCTTCCTTCTTCTTTGATCTAATTGGCTCTATTAAGAGGTTTCTGAATCAGGCAGCATCCACTTTAGCAAGTAGTTCCTATCTAGGATTTCTTTAATTTCTCTCAGTAACATTTTATAATTTTCAGTGCGTAGATCTTAACAACTTTTATCATATTTAGTCCTAGATATTTGATTGTTTTGATGCATAAATGATATTTGAAAAAATGCTATTTATTAATTGTGCCTGGTATATAAAAATACAAATAATCTTTTATGTTGATGCTTAAGAAATCACTACATGCTTTAGAAAGTTAAAGCAACAACAATGTATTATTTCCCGTGATTCTGTGGACTAACTTGGCAATGAGTTTTCTGCTTCACATACTGTGTCAGCTGTGCCTATAGTCACGGTGGGGGTGGATGGACTAAAATCTCCAAATGTGGTTCACTCACATTTCTGGGACCTTAGTGGGGATGGCAGGGAGATTGGGCTCCACTGAGATGTTGGAATCACTGGGCTATTCTCTCATGCTCCATGTAATCCCAGGACTTCTCCCTCTGCACATGGTCTTCCCAGCAGGGTAGCTGGACTTCTTAACATTTGGCTCAAGTGCAAAGGGCACTTTCTTTCCCATGGCCCACAGATGCCCTCTGACGGCTTTATTGGGTCCCAAGTCTTTTGGCCATCAATGAAGAAGGCAACAGGAGAGAAAAATACAGTCAGCTTTTCTAACCTCTGGGGATTAATTCTGGAGTTATTAGAAGATTACCAGGGATGTTCCTGGTCCTTCTCAACTGAAACATTTTCTATAAATATTTCCATTTTCTAAAAGAGTGAGCAAAGGATGAGAAGGAGGAAAAATGAGAATCTGTTCAAATGAATTTTTTTTTCTTCTAAGAAAAGGTTTGGTAAAGTGGACTATTAACTAAATGATGTTTGGATATTTTCTCTGTGTTTAGAAATACCCTTATGTACTTATATAGGTCTTAGCTTTAAACTAACAAAGCACTTTATCTTTAGCCTTTTAATATCCCCCGAAGGATAAAGAAGATGTTTTCACTTTAATTGTATACATCTAGTAGAAGATGAAGGAAAGCTAAATAACTTCCCTGACATCATTCATGTAATAAAACCATCCATCTACCTATCTAGTCATCAATTTTTAAAATTCAATAAGAAAATCTTAAAATTTTAAAAATTTATTCATTCTTTCAACAGATATTGACATATATTTATAGATTACCATTATATATCAATTGCCAATTTCAGTGTATATTTCCTGATTTCCTGATCACCCAGGTCCTGGATATGTAAGAGACCATTCATGAAGCTTCTCTTCTAGGAGATGAGCAGAAGTTAATCAGATAATCAATCACACATATTCAAATTTGATTATGACATGTAATGCATAAAAGGAACTGTGAATGCATATTGCAGAGATATACACGATCTATCTCAGGGGGTCAGAAAAAGCCTTTCTGAGAAATGACTTTGTGCTGGATGCTAAGCAGACTGAAAACTAGAAAAATGTCCAGGCAAAAGGCAGATGGGGTATAAGGCCCCGGGAAGGAAGGAGCTCTGCACCTTTGAGAAATAGAGTGAAAGGCATCCCTCTACTTGAACACTCGTATAGTTTTTCCATTGCACTTAAAATGAAACACAGAATACTTACCATGACAACCCCCCAGATGAGCTGGTCCCTTGCCTACCTCTTTGATAACTGTTTTGTAACCACTTTGCTCACTGTGCTCCAGCCGTGTTGGCCTTCTCTTTGTTTCTCACACATGGCATGCTCACTGCTGATCTTTTTTTCCCTGGATCCTTCTCAGCAGTCTTCAGCTGAAGAATCCTATTCCCCAAGAGGTCTTCTATTCAATCTAGATCAGCCCCTCTCCAGCCTCCCACTGGATCATCACTATCCCCTCATCTCTTTTTAGTTTCTCAATAGCAACCCATTCTCTGAAATTATCTTATCCATTTCCTTATTTCTTGCTGACATCCAAATACAAGCTCAGTGGGAGCGTGACCTTGTCAATCTAATCCTCCTTGTGTAGCAAATTGTCTGGCATAGAGTAGGAATGCAGTATGAGTATTTGCTGGCTGAATGAATATATACGTGGGTGAAACCACCTCACAAGGGTCTCATTCAGCCCAAGAGCCAGGATGCTCTAGTTTCATGGCTGAGACACACGAAAAGCTGCTAGTTCTTAAATTAAGACCAGCATTTTATTCATGTAGACCCCATTTCAAGTTTCTTCAAGGCCCAAATTCATTGCCTTCAGTACAATTTAGGAACGGTTCTCAACATCATAGTCTGCATCTGTAAACTCATCAGAGTTCAGATATTCCATCTTGATGTGGGAGTTACCTTAACAGTAGGTGGCTTATACCGAGGACCAAATTTTTATGTATATTTCAGTTTAAAAGTGAACATAAAAGACTTCAGGAAAACCATCTCCCACGGAAGTGCATAAACTTTCAAGTAATTGCTTAAAACATCTATTGATTGCCCGATGGATGATTTGTAATTAACAGATTTGGTTAATAGGTCTTTGTGGGCCCTTTGAAATTTTTTTATTGGGTTAACAGATAAGGGGCTTTTATGTAGACACACCATAACCGTTCCTTTGGAGCAATTAAAGTTTGCTGAATGGATCCCCAGCTCTGCTGTTTCTTTGATGCATCCCTCCAGCTCCTATAACGGCTAGTCAGAGTAGCAGGGAGAGGCCCAACCTGGTGTTTAAGGAGGGAAGTGTTTTGCATTCACAGTAGATCCCAAAGCAGCAGCCTGGGTGGAGGGAGCATGAGGAAGTCGGTGCTACCCTTCCTGGAGCTCCCACTGCCAGCCTAGGGTGCAGTGTGAACTGGTGCTGTTTTCTCACCAGGTGTGCACCACCCACCAGAGCTGGATCCGCTCAGCACTTTCTTCCCCAGGCAGGACGCACCAGTTTTCAGAGCTCTGTTCCAATATCTATTCCTGAGCTGGTGCCATGTCAACCCTACCCTTTATTTTTTCTTTATGACTCTTACTTTGAGAAGTACTTTCAAATACTCATCCCAGAGTTCTACTCATTGTTCAGACTCAGGAGGAACATCCTAGATTAGAATCTAGGCTCTGGAGTCTGACATTTCTGGGTTTGAATTTGGGCAAACAACCAACACACAACCATTCTGTACCTATACAACCATTTTGTTTTTCAGTTTCAGTACAGTATTCAATAAATCGCATGAAATATTCAACCTTTTATTATAAAGTAGGATTTATGTTAAATGATTTTGCCCAGCTATAGGCTAATGTGAGTGTTCTGAGCATGTTGAAAGCAGGCTTGGCTAAGTTAACGATGTTCAGGAGGTGAAGTGTATTAAATGCCCTTTCTACTTATGGTATTTCCAGCTCACACTGGATTTATCAGAATGTAAGCCTTTGTAAGTCAAGGAAGATCTACAGTCTGCTCTGAGGTTCTCTGTTTACCTCAAGATACTAGAGAGGATTAGAGAACTTCTAAGGATGCTTCCACGGATGCTGATACCCATGTCACTAGTCTGCCCACTAGTGAGAAGAAAGAAGTCAAAGGAAAACATATATCTTAGACCTTGGTGTCCACAGGTAACCTCATCCCCTAAAAAATGACCTCTAGTCATCCTGACCTTTCCCCTAATATAGTTACTGACACTACTGCTCTTTTAGGTCCGGATCAACAAGAAACAAGAGGGCTTTCATCAAAACCCCTGGGGAAAGTCTTAGTCTAGAAGCAGTTAAGAGAGTGATGTCTACTTTGAGTATAGATAAGAGCCCCATGTTTTAGGTGCCTGCTGAACCTTTCCATCTTTTTGTCACTTAAAATAAGCACAAGTCACCCTGCCTTTCCAAGGACATGTGCCCTGCTGATACACATGCCCTTGTGGGTTCCCTTTGGCTTTGTACTTTGGGAGAGAAGTCAGTTAGGAAAGAGGACGAAAGGCCAACAGGAGGTGGCTGAGTCAATGAAGCCTAAATAAGCAATCTGAGCATCGAGCTCAGTTGAGGGGCTGGTGCACTCCTCAGGGGACAAGCTGGGCCTGTTTCACTCCTTTCTGAGCCTCTGAGTGCCCTGGAGTCCAGTTAAAAGCCTTGTGAAAACTGCCCACGCATTGTCCAAAGTCTGCTCCTTCTGCAAGCATAGCCTAGTAGACAGGAGGAAGTGCCCTTTGCTTCCAAGGTGTGAAGCTGAATCTGAAATTTAAAACTTTATAATACAAGGTTTAATAATTTATGAAGCATTGTATATACATTATCGTATGTCTTCTTCATATAGATTATGTGACATAGTTATTGTGAGCTCCATTTACCAGATGAAAAGACAGAGACTTAGAGAAATTGAATATATTTCCAAAGCAATTGGCAATTAGGTGGTTAATAAGGAATTACATTTAGAGTCACTCAACTTACTAATATTTCATTGGTACCTAGCACACCAGGCAATGTCTCATGCATTGGGAGTCCAATGGTGATGAAAAAGTTAAGGAGTTTTTCCTCATGGCCTTCATTAGACAAGTACTCAAAAAAAAAAAAAAAAAAAAAAGAAAGAAAGAAATATGGATAAGAGTTATGAAAGAAAAACAGAGGGCATTAGGAGAAAAAGTAGGGGGATTTAGGGGTGTGTATGCGAGTGTGTGCATGTCACTGAAGGCGGAGTATGACATTTGAGACCTGAGACTAGGGGGAAGGAATTGGGAGGAGACTAGGAGTAAGAGGTTTCAGCAGGAGGTGACAGCATTTATAAAGACCCTTGGGCAGGACAAACTGTGTGTTTGGAGATCTGAGTGAGTCAGGCTGGTAAGGAGTGGGCCAGGAAGAGTGGCATAAGATGGGAGCAGGTTATTGGTAGACTTGGTTAGATCATGTAGAGCATTCAACTGTGGGCTTTATTCTAAATATGATGAGAAAGCACTGAGAGATGGTAAGCAGGGAACTAACTTGGTTTTACATATTGGGATGATTATTCTAAATCAATATGAGATTGTAGGGGACAAGAGTAGGAGCAGGGGGACCATTTAAGAGGAGGATATCGCAACAATCCAGGGGAAAGGTGATGGCCGTGTATCTTCAAATACTGGAATTTTTGGCTATGGTACATTCTGTAGTTGTAATTCTAGAGAACTGGCTGACAGTTGAGAAGGGTTGTCATTCGCTGTATTTTCAAAATCACCCTTGAGTTTTCTCCGCTTACTAAGGTGTCAAGGGACAATGGAGCCACTCCTTAGCACATTGAAGACTTGGCAAAGATTTCAGTCACACAGTTCCAGGATTAAGCAGTGCATCTCCTCATGATCTAAGAGGTTGCATAAAATGCCATGCAGATGACATTTGGATAAGTAACTGACCACTAGAACTTTTACTGACTGGTCCTCACCCAAAAAGGGACACAGTCACTTTCAGTAGATATGTGACAAGGGACAAGTTACTCAATCGCTCTGAGTTTAATATACATCCTCTGTGAAGGAAAGATAAAAAGAGTACTTTTCTCAAAGAATCATACTAGGATGACATGAGATTTAGAATTAGATTCACAGGAAGATTAAATGAGCTAATACATGTAAAGCACTTAATACAATGCCTAACGGAAGAAGCATTCCGCTTCCAATGCATAATAGCTATTGTAATTATTAACAGTGCTACTTTTATTTTATTTATTTATTTTAAAGATTTTTTAAATTTATTTGACAGAGAGAGAGACAGTGAGAGAGGGAACACAAGCAGGGGGAGTGGGAGAGGGAGAAGCAGGCTTCCCGCCAAGCAGGGAGCCCGATGCGGGGCTCGATCCCAGGACCCTGAGATCATGAGCTGAGCCAAAGGCAGTCGCTTAACGACTGAGCCACCCAGGCGCCCCTAACAGTTACACTTTTACAGTGTAAGTAGAATAAAATTAGATACCCACATCACTGCCATAGCATAAGTCATTTCTGGCGCCAAAGTATTGACATATGTAACATAACTTATGAAACATTACATTTCCCATCACCCCAAACTATTTCAAAATGCTTTGAAATTCTTGGATAAAAGAAATTATAAAAATGTAAAATATTACTATTCCAAAGAGAAAGTTTACCCTACAGACCCAGACTTCCCTATTGACTATAAGTCATCTTTAGAGTAGCCTATTATCAAACTGAACAGTTGACAGTATTGGACACAATTACAGATTCTGCTTTAAAAACCAAACATTAATTGGATTTCCGAATGCCATTTGAACTGCGGAGAGAGAGAATTCTTCTAGCCTTAAAACCTACTTACGTTCAGCCTAGCACAGGAGTTCTGCATCTTCAGTAGTCTCCTAATGGCTTCAGGAAGCCTGGAAGTAAAGCATTCGCTTCTCAGTCGAGGAAGGCTGTATGAAATACAAAATGCGCAGGGATGCCATTGATCTCCAATTCTGCTAAAATGACTACCCTTTGAAAAAAAATGTGTCTGATGAGAGAGTACTGTAGGGGAAATTCCAGCGATTGTCACCCTTTCTAAACTTCAGTGGTTAGAGCTTAATCTGAAGACAACCCAGAAGTTCCTGTATTTACCTAAACTCCAGTGTGTAACCGTCTGCCTCCTTGACCCACAGGGCTCAGTTTCTAGAGAGACTTACATTTAAAGATTGATAGATCAAACAGCCAAAAGTAATCAAGAAGGAATCCAGCCTCTAAATTGTATCTCTTTTTTAAAAACGGCTATGAGGAAACAACAGAGACCCTTTTCCTGTCTCCTGTTTGTCTCCCCAACTCTTTTTTTTTTTTTTTTAAGATTTTATTTATTTATTTGAGACAGAGAGAATGAGAGAGAGAGAGCACATGAGAAGGGGGAGGGTCAGAGGGAGAAGCAGGCTCCCTGCCGAGCAGGGAGCCCGATGCGGGACTCGATCCAGGGACTCCAGGATCATGACCTGAGCCGAAGGCAGTCGCTTAACCAACTGAGCCACCCAGGCGCCCTGTCTCCCCAACTCTTGCACCCTATGTTACTCTGCAGTTCCCATTCACTAACACTGGCCCCCTCCCCACAAAATGCTTCTCCATCTCATTCAGCTTTTTGTCTCTCACTTGGTATTTATCACATTAGTTTGAGTTGTCTCTTTGCCTTTTTTTCCATAACCTCCAAACTGTGATTTTTTTTTTTTTTCTTTCTTTGCCCATTATCCAGTTCTGTATTGTGGATGTCAAGGGATTCAACTGACAGAGGCTAAGTCTCCATAGGGAACAAAAATGTCCCATCCTAATAAGGGCTTGATGTTTGGTCCTCTGATCTGCTGACTATTATGCTGGGGTTTAGAGTACTGTGGGTGTGGGGCATCACTAAGTTCCTTGTTGATTGTATTCGGTCCCAGTTTGCACACAGTCCCCTTGTCCTCAGAGGGGAAGAATCGTAATGGGCTAGGCAAGGAAGAGGGGAAGGGAAATGGAAGTGAAGCTGGCTGTGTGGATTCTGATAGAAGTTTAGAAATATGGAAAATACTATCTGCCATCAGCTGAGGTGCTGAGGAAGGAAAAAATGGAGGGGAGAGAAAGGATTAGGAGAGAAAAAGGATGATAGAGAAGAAGGTAGAGGGACCCAATGGGTGGGGCAAGAAAGGGAGAAGAAATAAAGTGCAGAGATTGGTGAGGGACCCTTCCAGAAAATCCAGTCAGCAACTTGACTGCTTCTGGCAGTGGTTTCTTGACTCATGGTCTGGGGAATGGAAAAAATTACCGTGGGATAGGTGATGTGCCAGAAGCAGGTTTCTGACTTGGGACCGTGACCAAGAATGGTTCTTGGCAGTGAATGAGCCTCCTGGAAGTGTGGTCCCAGATAATGCGCAGTTATGACACACTTCTCCCGTATCCACGCCCACTTTAATATTGCCTTAGACACATGCCAAGGTCTCTGCCTCAGCTCCTGAGCCATCCAAGCCCAGAACATCTGCTTCTGTGGCTGAGCTAATAGAGATTAAGCTGAGGTTTCCTGAGAAGTTGCTTCTCATTCCAAAGTAGGTCAAGACTCCATGACTGACATTCTTGAATAGACTGCCTGCCTTTCTTTTTCTTTTTTTAAAGGTTGGAAGAAACCTTGGAGATTTTATAGGAAAACTTCCTCCCTTTACAAATGAGAAAATCAGGGGGAGAGTAACCACTTAAAAAAAAAAAAATCTACTTCTGAGTTTTGATCGATAGTTTCCTGTCTTGGAAGAGGTAGAAATGAACTCTGGTGCCTCAAGAACAGCAGTAATAATGAATGATAGAGCCCAGAGTACTTGCATTTCCATGATGCTTTTCAATCCTCAGAACAATACAGTGACAAGTGGGCAGGCCCATTTCACAGATGAGGAAACTGAGGCCAGACCATTTCAAATGCACAGGTAATAGGGAGAAAGACTTCCTGCTTCACACACTATATTCCAGATGAAATGCTGTGCCATGCAAACAGGGTCCTCCTTCTTACTTGTGTGAATGGTTTTCTTTACCTTCGTTCCAACCTCTGTGGTGCTTCTAAAGTTGAACCGTTCCAAGTGGAGCCACTTTGACTCGCTGATGCTTAGTTTTATTTATTTTTATTTTTTAATTTATTTGAGAGAGAGAGAGAGAGAAGGAGCAAGGGGAGGGGCAGAGGGAGACGGAGAACAGACTCCCCGCTGAGCAGGGAGCCCAATATGGGCCTCAATCCTGGAACTTGGGGATCATGACCCAAGCCAAAGGCAGACGCTTAACTGAGCCACCCAGGTGCCCCAATGCTTAGTTTTAATGTTGACAACAAAGAGACCTTCGTAGTACCCACCATCAGTAGAATCACTTAAAAAGGCAAATTGCACGGTAAGGGGACCATTCAAGAGTCCAGAGAGGGTGTGTAGAAAGTAATGGGGAGTAGAAAAAGAAGCTTTCTTCCCCCTGGGCTTCCCCACTGCCTCTTCCTTTGCTTGCTTCTCCCCCAGGGTGGTCCTTCGGTGCCCACTTTAGGGGGAACATCAGGAGGACGCTGATGCGGTGCCATGGTACCCACACATTGTCATGCCGCTGGCGGAGGGGTGGCCAAACAGGGCGGGCCGAGAACTTCTTCCTCCCGCGTCAGCTGCCACTAAAGAGCCCTCTTTAGCACGGACTGCCTCAGTACCCCAAACACCATCCCGTCCAAGAAACCTCCAGAGGCGTCCGGTTTCTATCTCCTCTGATAACAGTCTCTGCGCACGTGATAGAGTAAAAGCCTTGATAAGACATAAATATTCCCAGTATCTCCCTTAGCAGCACCCTCCCCTGATCAGGAGGATGCTGTCTTTGGCGGCTCAGCGGTTTCCCCGTCCTGTTGCCCACCTCCAGGGGACCAGCTCGGGCTTTCACTTCACCACGGACTGTTTCAAAGATCCACAGACGACCCAACACGACATTTAAATAGGTCCTTCCTCCACTCCCTCAATGGTTGGCTTCTCCCAAACGCCCGACTTTCTCATCCATTTCCCCCCCTATTTTTAAATCATGAGAGCACAGTTCGCTTTCTTTACCGGACAAGCACACATGGGGAAAAGTTGTAGCTTTTTTTCTTCTTACTCACAGCCGAGCATAGTTGCAAGACAGCTCCTTGCTGCTGGTGGGAAGCGCCTCAGAGAACGGAAACCTCATCCAATAAAACTGGGCTGTTGTTTTTGGATCACACGCTGTGAATTAATTTATTGTTTGGAGTGATGAGAAAAGGTGTTCAGAGACTTGGATGGGGAGTTTCACTCCGCAGCGATGCCCCCGCAGTCAGCTAGCGAACAAGCTTCGGAGCGATTGGGAGCTAGGAAATGCGGGGTTATTTTGGTAGCTGTCAGCAGGAATTGGCTAGAGTCTGTATGTTAAATAAATACAAACTGCCTATTTAATTATTTAACAACAAGAACAAACGTCCTACTGTTGGCAAGTGGGAAACAGTCAACACTCAAACTATGTAATATCCCATCTTGTTCCCATGATGTGATTTGACCCCGCTTGCCCCCCGCAGGCTTGCCGTCAACCCTCCGGGGCATCTTATCGGTGTTTTATTGGAGCTGGGAGGAGGCAGGAATTGGAGTACAAATCCCCTTAAGCTAGGAAATGCTGGAGAAACAAGAGCAAGTTAACCTCCAAATGGGTTCCAAGGCAACCGCTGTGTTGAAACTTCACTTGGGTCCACTGGCTAGTTTTTTGTTTTTGTTTTTCCTGCTTCTGCCAAATTGTTGACGTCCTTGCCTCTTGGAAACTGCTGATTTTGAGCAACCAAAGGCAGGAAGTCTCCCCTTTACTTAGGAAAGACTACAGTAAGAATTCCAACTCTTTGTTTTTGAGAACATTGCTATAATGCTATGTTGGTTTTACCACTTGCTTGCAAAGACCCTCCAGGCTAAATCAACCATAAAGAAGCAGGCTGAGCTTTCTCGAACGCGTATGACCTCAAGGGTTGAACACCAGAAAACGATTTGATGCCAGCCTAAACCAACAACCCTTGATATTGATCATGTGTGTGTAAACACAAATAAAAGCTTAGTTTTGTGATACAGTAAAAGTTTTGCTGTGTCATATAGAGTTTTATTTATTTATTTATTTTTTAAAGATTTTATTTATTTATTTGACAGAGAGAGCGAAAGAGCACAAGCAGGGGGAACAGTAGAGGGAGAGGGAGAAGCAGGCTTCCCGCCAAGCAGGGAGCCCGATGTGGGACTCGACCCCAGGACCCTGAGATCATGACCTGAGCCGAAGGCAGACGCTCAACCATCTGAGCCACCCAGGCGCCCCTCATATAGAGTTTTAAATTTTGGACCCTAGAAGACAACTGGTCAGCATTTAACATGAAGAAAATGGGTATTTATAATCAAGATTAATAGAGTAGCTGACACTAGTCTGTAAGTAGAGGAAAGAGGAGAGAAGTAGAGACAGAAAAGAAAGAAATGAAGGGAAGGAGAGAAGAGAGAAAAGAAACATCAAAACTAGGAAGCTCTGAGAGCCAGAACCCAGTCTTGGGCTTCTTGCTATTTTTTTGCAAGCTTAAAGGGCAGAAAAACCAGTTGGAGAGCTCATCTGTGCTTAGATTTCCATTTCTATAGCGTGCCGAGTCCTTAGTGGTTCGTAATTGATTGGACTTTAACCTCAGCTACTGTGAAGTCCTACCTTTTGATTTGGGCTGAGAATTATGATTTCGCTTTGTGAAATTGGTCTCTTTTCAGGAACCTCCCGCATCATCCACAGCGTGATGAACTCCTATACCGGTGGTTTCATTTCCAGATTCTCAGCAGACACTGCACACAAACTATAGTCTACAGCTGCTCATCTCCATACCTCAGGTCCCAAGGCCCTTCCTATACATTCTTGGGACCCCTCGTACTTTTCCTTGGTAGCACATTCTCCAGACTAATTATATATTTATGTGTGATTATTTGTTTAATGGTTTCTTCCTACCTAGACTGTAAGTTTGGTAAGAGCTGGGGCCATATCGTATCCCTTCCCCTTCTCGAGGCAGCCCCATACGCTGTCTAGTACCTAGTATTTGCTTCGTAAATATTTGTGGGATGAATGATTATACTACCATATATATATATAGAGAGAGAGATATACATCCATATGTGTATATGGTCTTAAAATATAGGCTATATAAAGTATGTAACATCATGAATATATTTCTAGGGTGTATACATAAATAGTGTGCACACACTCACATGCAATGTTTACCTAATTTCTCGGAGGCTCATCTACTCATCTGTGAAGTGAAAGTTAATGTAAGGCTCATTGCACACCCAAAGTGTTAGACCACTAGAAGAGGTCAGAATAATCTTGCCTTTAAGACACTATGATAGAGATCCCAACAAATGCCTTACATGTTTACAGAATACATTTAAGCAACTCTCAGCCAAGCTCTCTCTCTCTGCTCAAGCCAGTCCATCCTTCAATAGGTCTAAATTTAGGGTCATTTCCAAATAGAGTGCATATCCTGTGCAGTTCCTTCGCTGAAAGGCAGCCATGTCCAGCCAGGAGGGAAGCTAATGCTTCTTATTAGCCCAGTTGCAGATCTGTCTCCCTCTTGGCTGCAGTGTGTGAGCTGATTGGGGGCGCATGTGACCGTGTTCACGTCCAAGCTCAGTAGAATGAATTTTTCAAGCATGATTTGCAAGTCACGCTATCACATGCCTCCCGAGTCCAGCTGTGTGGCAGCTGCTGGCCCCCCTGCCTCCGTCCATCTTGCTCTGGGGTCAAAAGCACGAGCACATTTGCCTGCACTAACTTGGTCTCAGCCCAGCTGTTTGTTCCCCATTGTCATCAGGATGTTTACAGACCTGCTGTTCTTGCCGTTCTTGTTCCATTATCACACTTGGGTCTGAAGAGTGTTTGGCCATATGGGCCTGGCCGAAGCAGGCAATTTGGCTGGCTTTTCTCTGAGACCGAAACTTGTCAGAGGCATGGGTTTCCGAGCGTCCGTTCTAAGTATTCACCTGCATATTTCTGCAGTGATAACAGGCAGAGGGACTAGGGCATATATTTTGTTAAAGACAGGTCCCAAGGGTCATTTTGGGCCTACGAATCTTATCCCATGGTTAGTTTCTAACGGGACAAGAGAACAATTTCAACAAAGGCAGATTAGAGAAAGAAATTCATTCTTCCTCCTCTTATTTGTGTTAATGGTTAAAATACGTTACCTTCCCAGAAAGTTATTTGGACTGTCCCTAAACCTGTCCCTCACAAACTGGTGTTTTATTGGCAGGAACTGTGCCGGAAGACCAGCTGGCAGTGAGTGTGGTGGTGTGGAAATGAGCTTCCGGGTCAAACCAGGGTTCTTGCTGGCTGACCCCTGACTATGAGAACATGAGTAAGTCCCTTAACTCTCTATGGGACTCAGTTTCCTCCTGTGAATAACAGACCCCATATATTATTGCATTAAAACCTGTAATGAAAAATCTGTTTTAGAAGTATAGATTTCTGGACTCCCCCCACCACAACTAAGATCCTATTTCAGTGTGTCTGAGTGGGGCCTGAGAATCTATGTATTTTGATGGATGGCAGCACAAGGCCAGGATTTCCCGGTGTCTCCCCTACACCCACAGTGAGCCATATAACCCAGGATATTTTATATTTTTAATAAAATGTTCTTTTCTGATAAAGAACATGGTTTTGATTTCCCAGTAGCTCAAAGAATTAAAAGGTAGATCCCATCCACCTTTGATGCGCTGAGACCCCAGAACTGTACTGTCCAGTACAGTGCCCAGGACCCATGCAGCTAAGTGAGCATTTAAAAGGCA
Organism: Phoca vitulina; assembly: GCF_004348235.1. NCBI lineage: Eukaryota > Metazoa > Chordata > Mammalia > Carnivora > Phocidae > Phoca > Phoca vitulina. The sequence goes on from NW_022589706.1 coordinate 38,222,359, forward strand.
GCTAGTTGGGGGGCGCCTAGTCAGCCAAGAGGGAGACAGATCTGCAACTGGGCTAATAAGAAGCATTAGCTTCCCTCCTGGCTGGACATGGCTGCCTTTCAGCGAAGGAACTGCACAGGATATGCACTCTATTTGGAAATGACCCTAAATTTAGACCTATTGAAGGATGGACTGGCTTGAGCAGAGAGAGAGAGCTTGGCTGAGAGTTGCTTAAATGTCTGCCTTTGGCTCCAGTCATGATCCCAGGGACCAGGAATCGAGCCCCGCATACGGGCTCCTTGCTCAGCGGGGAGCCTGCTTCTCCCTCTGCTGCTGCCCCTCCCCCTGCTTGTGCTCTGTCTCTCTCTCTCTCTCTCTGACAAATAAATAAAATCTTTAAAAAAAAAAAATGGGGCTAATTGGAATTGCGATTTGTTGTAAGTGTAAGATATGCACCAGATTTCAAGGATTTGGTATAAAAAATGTAAAATATCTAATTAATAATTTTTGTATGGATTACATGTTGAAATGATAGTATTTTGGGTACGATCGGTTAAAGAAAATAATTAAAGCTAATTTCACCTGTTTCTTTCTTTCTTTCTTTCTTTTTTTTTTTTTGATGTGGCTACATTGAAAATTACACGTATGGCCTGCATCGTGCTTCTATTGAGTGGCATTGCTATCCGGCGCAAGGCAGTTGCTTGAGAGATCAGTACGCCCAATGGGATAGACCAACAGCATGGATTATAAAATAGTAGCCTTACAAAGTGACTGAGGGTAACCCTACTGGTCCTGACTGAACCCCAGCTTCCAGTTTCCATTTTGACTGGTGGAATTTACAAGTGAAGGCTCAAACGGTACTCTCCTTAATGCACATCTCCTGCCTGGTCCTATTTAAAAGTAGAGGAGAGAGACCCATTCCCATTATAGACTCAGACTCTCCCACTCTCCCAACACACCTCTCATTCTCCACTTCACCCCCTGGTAACCCAACATCAGGTGTCCCCTTGATCCTATGACAACTATTAAATTAGGAAAAAAAATTTTTTTCAGTGATTACATCCCATTCCAGGAAAAAGTATAGTGAAATTGGGATACATCTATATTGTTGGCTGTAGCAAAAACTATAACCCCTTTGGAAACCGATATGACATCATGTCACGAGGGCCATTACAAATGTTCTTACTCTTTGATTCAGTAAAACCGCTCCTGGGAATTTGTTTGAAAGAAACATGAAACAGAAGCAAGATAAATGTGTAAAGATATTCAATGCAGCATTATCTATACTACAGAATTAGATGCCATTTGAGCACAAATCATTGAGGAACAGTTAGGAAAATTACACTGCAACAATTCAATATAATATTATGCATTCATTCAAATTTATAATTATGAAGACTATATAGCAACATGGAAAAATGTTTACAAGATAATGTCAGATTTTAGAAAGTAGAACACATAAATTGTATGTAGATTATGATTGCACGATAACCATTTTGCATGCATATGGAAGACGTAGAAAGAATGCACAAAAACAAAATCTGTTTTAGTTTATTAAAAAATAAATCAGAGCATTTACACCCGGAGGCCATGCTTCTTATGGGATCTGAAGATGGGCTCCCACGGTGTCCATAAATCAAATGAAAATATATTTTGTGTGGTTGTGCATAAAATGCATTTTTTTTGAGAAGAAGCATAGTTTTTATCAGAATCTCAGAAGATTTTGATTATCATCTCTCTCCCAAGTTAAGAACCAATGCTTAATGATTATTTTATTGTTTTAATAATTAAAAGGAAGCTACATGTCTCCTCTCCAGAGACTTACTCCAAGGTGAATTCCCCAGTGGGCTTGAGGAAGAATAAGAGTCTTCAGGTCTGACCCTGGTGGAACTTGTCAGGGAGAAATAGTAAATATTCAGGAGCCCCCACACCTTCCCATTTGTCACTCTGGTCCCATCCTCACCCAGTCCCCTCATCAAGAGTACCCAGTGCTTCTCCCTTCTACCTCTTCCCTCCCCCTCCTCTTTTCCCACTTCTCTCTAATGTTCCAGTGAGGCCAACTCACCCAACTCTGGGCCTCTCTGGCCCTTGACTCTAAGAAACAACATGTGTGAAGGCCCTGCAGGGCGAATGGGTTATCTGAGGAGTGGGTCTTTGCCTTTCAACCTCTACTTTGAAAGAACGACCCCTTGCCCCAATGGAAGACTAGCACAAAACAAAAATCTGGCAAAGATCCTAGCTTTCAGGTAAGATTTAGGTCATTCTTCCTTGTCCAGCTACCTTGATAGTGTCTGAATTCAGTCACCCCACCCCACATCCTCCCTTAGTCCAACACAGTGCTTGGGAAGCGGTTGGGAAGACTTTCTTTTTCTGAGACTCTTGCTCCCAACACCCCACGCAGTCTCCTGGGCTTTCTTGAGCGGCAGACTCGGCCTAATACATCAGAGTGAGACATCTTTAATGTTCTATTTAGTCTGTTTGCCTGTAAGAGATTAGATGTTCTGTAATGGACAGCTATAAATGAGCTGAATAAAAAGAGAAAAAAAAAACGAGCATCTTTTTTAAAAAAGTAGCCCAGTAGCTCCCCGCCGTTTCCGAACTGCCGCCAGTTTTATCCAGTGCTCACTTATTAATGGACTCACTTCCCAGCGCTTCTTTTTCCCCTGACATTTTGGTGAAAGTTTTTTGTTTTTTTTTCTATTCCAGTCTAACATTCACTCTTTCAACTTTCTGTCAGACTTCTTTCTTCTCTGGAAACCTTTAACCTAACCAGATACAGCTGTCATGATTTTTTCTTCATGTATATAAGCCCCTTTCTTTCTAATCACAGATCCACCACTGGTTAACTTCCAGGGAGAGGAGCCAGCCAAGCATCCCCGGCAGTGCTCTCTTGCCTGTCCCTAAGCACCACCCAGCAGTGGCAAGATGACGTCACACTTTTCTTCATGACCCATTGCCGTGCGTCGCTGTGGTAAGACAATCTTCTTCATGTCTCGAGTGACTGCACTCCAACTTATGGTTTTCCATCTGACGGCAGTGGGGCTTTGGGGAGCTTGTTCTCCTCACCTCAAGGATCCTTGGTTATGTGCAGTCGATCTTACTTGTGAAGAAGCAGATTGTAGCATCAGAGAGAGAGACTGGGGGTCAGATCACACCCTGGCCACTTTCTAGCTCTATGGCCCTTGAAGAAGAAACCAAGGCTCAGTTTCCCCGTCTGAAAAAAAATAACCTAACAGTGGTGCCTCTTTCACAAGGACACACATGGTACATGTGACGGATCAATTGTTGTTACCTAATATCTCTTCTCCCTTTTTTTCCTCAATAATAAATCTTGGAATTTTAGCCGGGTTCTTGACTGTCTGGAATAAAGAGTATATTTCCCAGACTCCCTGTCAGCTAGGTGTGGTGCTAGGACTAAGTTCTAGGCAAAGAAATGCCAGTGGAAGAGGTGTACATAATTTCCTGGAGGTGTCTTTAAAATGAAGGTTTGCACTTCTTTATTCTTTTGTCCTCCACCCTGGATAGAATTGGGGTACAATGGTGGGAGCTCCTGCAGCCATCTTGGGCAATAAGGAGACTTAGGGAATGAAATCCACCCATGACAATTTAACATGTGCACTTTCTATAATTCTAACATTTATTGAGTGTTAACTATGGCTCAGGGAAGACAAGTGCCTTACAAGGAATATCTCATTTAACCTTCATAACAACCCTGGAAGGCACGTACTATTTGTAACCTTTGTGTTATAGTCAGGTGTATTAATTTGCCAGGATTGCCATAAGAAAATATCACAGACCGGGTGGCCTACACAACAGAAATTAATTTTCTTGCAATTCTGGAGGCTGGAAGTCCAAGATCAAGGTGTCAGGGTTTCCTGTGAGGCCTCTGTCCTTGGCTTGCAGATGGCTGTCTGTCCTTCACACGTTCTTTCCCCTCTCTTGGCACATACCTGGTGTCTCTTTTTGTGTCGAAATTTCCTCTTCTTATAAGGTCACCAGTCAGATTGGATTAGGGCCTATTCTAATGACCTCATTTTTTTAAAAAGATTTTATTTATTTATCTGAGAGAGAGAGAGAAAATGAGTTGGGGGGGAGGGGCAGAGGGAGAAGCAGACTCCCCGCTGGGCAGGGAGCCCAACTCGGGACTCGATCCCAGGACCCTGAGATCATGACCTAAGCCGAAGGCAGCCGCTTAATGGACTGAGCCACCCAGGTGCCCCTCTAATGACCTCATTTTAACTGAATCATCTCTTTAAAGGCCCTATCTCCAGATACAGTCATATACTGGGGTACCAGGGGTTAGAGCTTCAATAGATGAGTTTAGAGGGAACAAAATTCAGCGCATAACAATGAGGAAGTTGAGTCAAAGAGAAGTTAAGTGACTGTCCCTAAACTACACTGTTAGGGTAGTTGAGGTGGGTTTCATACCCAGGAAGTCTGGTTCCCAAGTATGCTGTTCTCCATTCCACGTTATCATCTGTAATATATTTAGCCTGACAATAAGCCTCCAGCTCCCAGAACTCAGCATATTTAGTGGCTTGAGTTACATTAAATCTATAAGCACAGATTATGTAATTACCCTTCTCTTTTGTCGTAACTGTAATCGTCACCTGCTAAGTGTCCAGGAGGCCTTTGCCCTGTGTCACCACAACGGGCCCTGGTTGTGTTGTTCTTCCAGCTCCCAGGGAAACGTGCCCACTCGAACCCTCTGCTCTCCCTACGAGCTGGCACCCTCAACATGGCGCTATGGGACGAGGCCTGACCATTTCAGCAGATGCCAAACAAGCTGCAGGCTTCTTCCACGCTGCCTAACCCGCATCTCCACATGAGGTGACCCAGAAAGCCTGCAATATTCCCAAATCCCAAGTCACAAATCCTACTTTCAACACAAGTCATCGACAGGAGGCAGAGAACGTCCCTGTGTTCCTAGCCCACTGGGCCCTGGGTTCTGCCCTATACCATTTTCCCCTTCCACCCACCTTGTTGGACTCCTCTAGGCTCTTGGCTTCTATCCCATCACAGATCATTGCCCTGGCGCCTTCTTGAGCACCAACCTCCCTACAATTTCTATCACCTTCACTGCCACAGTTTTGTCCTCTGTCATTTCCTGCTGCTCCTAGAAATGGAGACAGCAAGGAGTTAAACCAATGCAATTTGTCTACAGAACTCATGTTCCTAACCATTACGTAGGTGGTCTCCACATATCACAATTTAATCTTTTTCTTCCCAGAGAGCATGTAAATGCAAACACACCTACAGATACATACAACACAAAGACTGGGCTTGGATGAGTCCAACAGGAATCTGCACCTAATTTGTCAAAAAGTTTGACAAATACAAAGTCGAGTTGTCCATGTGCCATTACTTTCTATCCCATAACTGGCAAAGCAAGGGGTACTTTTATGGCCTCAGGCTCCTTCACATATATTATTTTATTTATTCTTGAAAAAAAAAATGTTCTGGAGTAGGCACTATTATCCCCACTTTACGGTAAGGAAAACTGAGGCTCGAGGGGCTTCAGCAACTTGCCCTGGGTCACCCAGCTAATAAGGGGTGGAGCCAAGGTTTGCACACACACTTTCCGTACAAAAAGGTGTGCCCAGGTCACAGACTAGGTGACCGCAGCTCTCACCAAGCCGCTTACCGCGTTGATGCTGCAGGACTTCTGAACAAGGGGTGCCAAGGAGAAGGAACAGGAAAAGTCTAGAGTTGGCTTAAAGATTATATGACATTTATATTAGATTTAAAGTCCACATGATTGTATTAACACAAGCATTCCAAAAAAAAAAAAAAAATCTGAATCCCAAAATAAACTAAAGCAAATCTCAAATCCCACCTACCACTTCACCTCCCACTTGACAAAACATATCCAATGAGGAAATTCTACCTGAAACATTTCTGAAGTATTTGTGCTTGAAGTGAGATCCATAAAACCTGCATTTACGAAAACCCTTTCTCTGAAAATGTATTAATACTATATGGCCAGAACTTGCAGATAGTGTGATCATTGTTATAGGGATTTGTAGCCAAAATATTTCAGTTTGTGGAGGCTTGCTTTTGGCCCAGTGATTTTTTTTTTGTACATTTTGTACATCTTTTTGTACAATTTTTAAGGAAGGCAGCTGCTCATCTATTTGTTGATACACCCTGGACCACAAAGCCAACAATGATTTAAACCCAAATTGCTTTCAATCTTCCCAAGGACTTCATTTTTCCTATAAAGGGACTTGCTACACAAACGATCTGTCATTCAAGTAGGAATACCCATATGTCAGATCTAGTTGGTATAGTTCTGGTGCTAAACCCCCGCCAGCAATTAAAGGAGCGGAGTTGTGGAGATGGAGAGCTGCAGAAGGAATCGCGGGAGCCTCTCTTTAAGAAAGCCCAACACCCAAGAATTCTAACCAACAAATCAGGTAAAGTAGAGGTGATTTCCTGCTGTGTTCTAGTGGTGTTGTGCAAGATACACGGAATTTACATATAGGAGTTAAGGATTCTAAGGCAGATCCTGCTACATATCAGCTGTGAGACTTTGGACAAGCTACTTAACCACCCTGAACCTCAGGCTTGTCCTCTGGACATACTTAATACTTATGCTTTAGGTTGTTGTGAAGTAACAAATTTCAAAATGCCTAGCATAGTGTCTGGCACAAAATAGATATCGAAAATATTTTTCAGTCTTTTAATCTGAAAGATTTGATCTTTCAGAGTTAATTCTGAATTTGAATTTTAAATAATTTTCTATCTAAAAGGGCAAAATCTTGATTAATATGCATTTCTCTGGCAGCATATCTGTTAATCAAAATAAAGGGAAATCCTAGAAGTCAGTAACAGATACCAACAACATCTAAAATTCTGTTGTCAACTTCCAAGTAGTTGCCACTGAAACACCTCGGGGTTAGCTGGCCATTTGCTACTCCCTGCCAAAGACTTTTGGGGTTATGAAGTCTGCTCACTATGAGGTGAATAGATCATCTCTTCCACCCCTTCACTGCATATCAAAAAGAAAATGTGGGTTGCTCAAGGCCATTGTTTAGTTCAACTCAGTTGAATGATTATGGGCAAGGCAATACTCAAGGCAGTGAGGATACGAACATAAATGAAACAAAATTGCTGCCCTTGAGGGGCTCATAGGCTCATGGAGAGACAGATGGATAAACAGAATTTTTTTGTGAGCTGGTCAACTCTGTGACTAGCACATGAACAGGGAGCATTAGGGACCTGGAGGAGTTAGCAACAGCTTTCTGGAGGAGGGGACGCCTGAACCAAACCTAGGAGAACTTAGCCACCCACCCATCCAGCCACTCACTCATTCATCCACCCATCCATCCACCCATCCATCCATCCATCCACCCATCCATCCATCCATCCATCCATCTACCCATCCATCCATTCTTTATTTAACAAATATATGTTAAGTGTTTACTATGACCAAACATTGTTCTAAGCATTGTGGTTAGAGTGTTGAACAAGCAGATAAAGTCTCTGCTCTCATGGAAATTATATCCTGCTGAAGGAAGATAGAAAATAAATAAGCAAACAAATATATAAAGAGTCGAGGCAGCAATGCAAATGCTAAGAAGAAAAATGGGGAGTGATGGGGGATGAGGGGCATGGAGCTGGAGGAGACTATTTTAGGTCAGAGTCCCAGAGGAGGAAACATTGAGTCAAGACCAGACTAATGGGATGGAGACAAACCACGCAAAGATCCAGAGTTAGTGCCTGAGGCAGAGGAAATGGTAAAGGCTCTAACGTAAGAACTACCTGGGTCTAATCATAAACAAAATAAAACAAAGCTTAAGGAAACTGCTAAACCCAGCGTGGCTGGAGAGCAGTGAGAAAGAGAGAGGATGGTTTGAGATGAGGTCAGAGAGAACCATCTCTTTGCCTTATGGGCCATGGCGAACAGTATCTTCAGTATAATGGGAAACCACTGGGGGCTATAAGCCAGGAGAGGGTTGTGACCTGATTTCTGGCTTTAAAAGGTGATTGCAGGAGGAGTTCGCCAGCAGAAGTCCAGAAGAAGGCAATTCCAGGCAGGAGTGGAGAATTCCCCTTCCACATATATGCCTCCTCTGATTGGTGTTGCCCTCCTTCTGCCTCCCCGCCCTCTCTTTCCCGTCACAGCATTGCTCTTGAAATGGCCATGAGGTCAGGGTCAGTGTACACAGTCGGGATCCTAACAGATGCCGCTCCTTGGTAGCAGCGCTCCGCTCAGTGGAGAATCCCTCCTAATTTTAGAAATGTTGACCCAAGTGCTATGCTTCTCATGAAACAGCAATGGGGCCTCATGTGTATGGCCCTCCTACATTATTTGCAGGGTGTTCACCATGATTATTTGATTTTACCATGGAAGATAAAAACATCGAGCAATTACCTCTATCTCCATGTGACCAATGAGGAAGTTGATGCACAAAGAGGTGAATCAGTATGCTCATGGGCACACAGCTAGTTGATGGCAGACTAGAATCCCAGTCCCCTGACTCACAGCCTGTATTTAATCCACAGTGGTTCTCAGTGGAGCACTATTGCTATTTCATGGGGATGGGGCTGGTGGCAAGCAATTCTTCATTGTGCTAGACTGTCTTCCATATTGCAGAGCATACTGAATCTCTGGTGCCCACCAGTAGTACCCAGTTGAAAAACCTCGTGACAGCCAAAGAGGCCCCCACATGTTTCTATATCCCCCTAGGAGGCTTGGTCCTGCCCCTGGTGGCGATGGTAGAGTCCAATGCTCTCTTGCATAGGTGAGAAAACAGGCTCCAGAAGCAGAAGGCACTTAGCAACTGCTCATACATTTGTGAGCCGTTTAAACTCACTATTTAAACTATTAAATTTAAATATTTAATTTAATTAAATATTTTTTAAAATATTTAAGATTTTTTTTAATATTTAAAATATTAAATATCTTTACTATTTATTTAAATAGCTGTCATTAATACTCTCCTCCAGCCTTACCTGGTGAGCGCAAGGATGCTGACTTGTGCATGCTATTCATTTCTTAAGTCGTTCAGCAGATAGTCCCTGATTGCCTAGTAAGCGTGCTGTGCTATATGCTGAGGACGCGATGTCGAAGAGAAACACGTCCTCGGGGAGTCTGCAGCATGGAGAGGCGGGGTGGAGCCCAGGAAGCTAATGATTACAAGGCGAGTGTAGTAATGTCAGGATGCAGTCAGACAGGTGACATAAGTACCTAACCCAGATGCGGAGACGCGGGGAAGGAGGGATTTTCAAGCACCCACAGCTGCCCAGAACCGGATCATACAGGAATATAACAAGCTTGCCATTAATAGAGATGTTTAAATAGAGGCTGGATCATCAGATGGTTGGGAAAATGTTAAAGGGGTTTAAGCAGTTTAGGGGAGGTCAAACCAGCTAATGTTTAAAGTCCTTTTCAGTCCTGCAACCTGGGATTTCTGTCATATCCACAGAAGACCATAAACAGAATATACTCACAACTCATTTTTATGTTGATATGTGGCAATGAGGTAACCCCATATTAGACTAGGTTATGAAAAGAAAATAATAATAGGAATAGTTTAGTTTTCCCCCAAAATGCATTCTACAAAGTACCGAGTTAAAAAAAAAATCTTTTTTCCATCTGTCTGTTTATACAGGGAGTTGTTAGGACAGGATTGGGCGTTGAAAGGGAACTGGTAACCCACAGCTCTGAGTGAAAGGGTAGGCTTTGGGGGAGGTGGGGCAGGGGAAGGGTCTCCTACGGAGGGATTTTTAATTGGGCACTAAGCAATTTTTTTTTTCTCTGAGGTAGCCAGAAAAGCCAACAAGAGCTCCTTACCTCCAATTGACTCTGGTCTGTGCTGATCCCAAGGTTGGCAGCTCAAACGTCAGCAGGGAACAGTTCCTGACAACTCTGTGACAAGGGAGAGAGTCTCAAGGGACAAGGGTGCCCAAGAGCCGCAAACGTTGTTCTGCCTTCCGGGAGGTGAAGTGTCAGCTTTCAGCAAATGTTCCCTCTGTGCAAGGACAGAAAATGCCATCGAGAGAGCCGCTCTAACTGGGTTAAAAGTCATGTTTGTGCCACTTGAGTCAAAAGGCCAAGGCTTGGAAAAAGGAATCAGCCATTGGACAGGGTGATGATTGTGGATTGTTGACGGCTTAGATTTAAACTTCAAAGGATAAAGCTGTCAGCTTCTCTTGCTGCTTCTGTATTTTCGATTGGAAAATTTTTACTCAAGCCAGTCATATGCCTGATACCATGGGATAATTAAAGAGTAAAATAATGGCCATCAGATTTTTTTTTTTTAATTCCCTTCTCTGCCCATCATTCATGCTCTATTTACCCCCTAAACACCTCTCCTAATGTTGAATATTCTCTCCAGTTTGGCTTTAATAAATCCTCTCACCAATGCTGAACTTTATTTTTCATCAGCTTGGTTTTGATTGAGGGGAGCATTGAAATAAATGGGCTATTCTTTTTGAGGATTTAGATTAATTCACTTTCCGTGTTCAGTGTTCAGTTTAGGATTCCAAACATATCAGTACCATCCACTGACTTCTGGTTCAGAAACCATCACACTTAAGAGAAGTTTTTGTCCTTGAGAGCCCCCATATTTTCAAGAGTTGGTCTTTAAAACTCTCATCTTCCTCTTTTGCCATCCCCCTCACCTCCTGTTCTGGACTGTTTGGGTTTTCTGTTATCACTTCCTTTTTTTCAGTTTTGTCCCTCTGTTCTCTTTTATTTCCTTCTTTGTTTTTCCCCATTTCAGCCAAAATTCCATGTGATTTGGCCCCAAGAGTTTCTTTCTAGCAAGGGGTTCTCCTTAGAATATAACTAGATTCTGGGACTCCCTGCACATCGTCAAAAATTATTCCTGGATTTTTTTTTTCCAAAACACAGACAGTTCCCGACTTACAATGGTTCAGTTTACAATTTTTCCACTTCACACAGGTGTGAAAACGATACACAGAGAAACCATACTTGGAATCTTGAACTGTGGCCTTTTCCCAGGCTAGCCATAAAGTAGTATACTCTTGTGACACTGGGCGGGGGCAGCCACTCAATCATGAGGGTAAACAACCACATGCCTACAACCAGTGTGTGTACCCGTGCAACCATTCTGTTTTTCACTTTCAGTATGGTAGTCAATACATTACTTGAGATACTCAACACTTCATTACAAAATAGGCTCTGTGTTAGATGATTTTGCCCCACTGTAGGCTAAGGTAGTGTTCTGAGTACTTTCAAGCTATGATGTTCGGTAGGCTAGGTGTGTTAAATGCATTTTTGACTTACACTGTTTTCAACTTATGATGGGTTTATTGGAATGTACCCCACTATAAATGGAGGGATATCTGTAATATTAAATATTTACTTAATTAACTTTTGCTTAGAAATACATAGTCCCTATAGAAAATGTAACATACAGTAAAACATTCCTATAGAAAATGTAACATACAAATGAAGTGATAAAAATGACGTATTAGTACCCCAAAATGAATACTCTTAACATTTTGGTGTATTTTTCCCCAAATACATAGATGTATATGTATTCTGTGCAAAATTACTTATTTTCCTTAACTTAACAAAAGTAGAAACTAGAGCACACTCTAAGATCACTGAAATGCAGAGGTACGATGAGTTACCTCATAGAGAATGGGCAGGACTCACTCCACGTCTCCAACCAACTAGTGTGTGATTGTCATTCAGCACAGGTGAGGAGTTTAGCTTGGTTTGGTCCCCCTGAGTGTGCGACAGAATCACCTGGGATGACTGGAAAAATCCAGATGTCTGGGACCCACTTACAGAAGTTCTGTTTCGATTAGTCTGGGGTGGGGAACGAGTTTTTTCTCCCAAGATTCTTCTATGATTACAACGTGCAGTCCAAGTTGAGGATGACTGGCAGTCAAAAGATGACTGTAGGTTCTTGAACCATGACTAAGGTCACCTGAAGACACCTTCTCAATTGGAAGTTTCAGGGCTGATAAGTGACCTCTCCGGTTGATGTGGGAAGGCGTTGTGGGGTGCAGGGGCACAGGGACTCAGCCTAAGGGCTAATTGGCCAGAAGACTCTGGATTATCTCATGTTGTCACTTCATGTCTTCTTCATTCTCTTTGTTTTCTGAAATATGCCAAAACACAAACTGAGCTCACCTCGCAGTCTCACCTCCTTACCAGGTGTTGCTTCGTCCTCTACTCAATCGACCCTCATTCCCATTGGTGATGACTGGAGATATTCTAGATTGTTGGCTGTTTGTGGCTTCTTTTGCACCATCTTCCTGAGAAACGACTGGCTCTGTCCCATGGGCTACTCTTTGTGCACCTCCTAGATATAGCTATAGAGAAATATATAAATAAGAGGTAGCAAAGTCTTGGTTAACCAGAAACTTCAATTTCCAGAACACGGTAGGCTCTGTTCAAATTGTAGGACAGATAATCATTAAAAAATAATCTGATGGCAGGATTTCACTAAAAACAAAACCAAGCAGTGAATTTCTAGGGTTTCTTTCTTTTTTTTTCTTTTTGCTTCAGAAAGACTCTATAAACTATCTTTAAGAAAACAGTTGTCAGATTAGGTGTGGTTAGGGTTTCTTAACCGAGATCCAGAGATAGACTTTAGTTGGGTTGGGGGTGGTCTCTGAACCACTTGAAATTGAAGGCAAAATGCACATTCATGTGTGTGTGTGTGTGTGTCTGTTTACCCAAATGACTCGGTGTTTTCATCTTATAGGGAAATTATTTGAATGGAATTCAGTTTAAAGCCTGTGAATTATCCACATCCTCACAAATCATGGACCACAGTTGGCTGCCACCCTGGCTGGGCTCTTGTCCTTGAAGCATCAATAGCTCAGGATGGTGTTTCTTTCATAGAAAGGGAGAAAAACATTACACTTTAAAATAGTCTTTAGTCTCAAGAGGTGGTGATGGAGACTTGGCACTCAGATGACCTACAGGCACTTTTTGGTCTCAAATACTCCAGTTTCTCCCACAGACACTTCAAAGACTTCAAAGACAACTGGACTTTGGGAGTGCCAGGCTTTTGAGGTGGGGCATAGAGCATGTGGGAATGCTCTTCAGAGACAGGAAGGGTGGATGATTTTTAACATAAGTGGACTGGGGATAAAATAAAAACATGGAGTGTAAAAGTATTCTATATCTGTCTGCCTGTTACCTGATCCATGTAATCATGGAAAATACAAGTTTTCTGCTATGGTCAGGGAATGGCAATGAACTAATTAATTAATATTCAGTTTTATTAAAAAGTTGCCACCATACCTGCTGTGTAAGAATAGCAAAATTTTAAAGGATAATAGTGTCATAAAATAATATATTATATTTAGATATTATGATATAAACATATAATATATAATAATATAAATAATATTTATTAAAATTAATATAAATAAAATAATATATAAAATATATATGTAAATAAAATTATATTATATATTATGTTCTATTTTATTATATATTTATTATATGTTAGAATGTATTATAAATATTCAGTATATTATATAAATATTATATATTTATTATATATTATTGTAATTGTATATTTATCGTAATATAGTATATAATTAGCATATACTATATTATGTATAATTATATAATATATATATGTATTATTATAGGGAACATAACTAAACCATTGGTGATTCAAATGCACTTCTTCAAGCCCCTCTGGGCTACTGCTGAGAACAATAACTATCTGGCTTCTATTCCCCTCATTCTTCTCCACTCTGCTGCCTCCAGATAATAATTATCTCCTTTTGCCAAATCACAGGCCTTCCTTAGTTCTCTTCCTCTTTAACTCCTCAGCTGCACTTGACAGTTAACCTCCTGCTTGAAACTTACTATAACCCAGGCTTCTGTAAAAGTTCACTTTGCGGATTCTCCTCTGAACTCCAAGCAAAGTTTTTTGGCTCACTTTGTCAGCTCACTTCCTTCCCCATGTCTAAGTGGGGATGCTCCTCGAAGCTCCTTGGATCCTGTTTTCCTTCCGTTATGCCCTCTGCTTTGAGAGACTCATCCATCACTCCAGCATCATTTTGAGGCGACACCTCCAGCCCTAACTGACGCTTTGCCCCCAGAATTTGTGACTAGCACCTACTCAGAGGACAGAGCCACTTGGATATCCTCCCATCACTTCAAGCTCAATGTGTATGAAAGCACAGCCATTTTCAGTCTCATACACCGTTCACTGCATTCCCATTTTCCTTGGCATCACTTTCATTCATCCCTCATTTTCAGGAGCTCTGTCCAATCTACCTCCAAGTGAGTTCTTTCTTAAAATTATTTCTTAGATATTTTTATTATTTTCTTCTAACTTCTACTTCCAACATCCTAGTCCGGACTCTAGCACCTCACATCAGCATCCTGCCATCACATAGGTGAGGTGCCCAGTGTGGCCAATGCTGCCGGTCGACTACTAAGTACCAATTCTCCCTTCCTTCCTTACTAAAAAAGATTTCCAATTATTTGGGGGATTGCCATATGCTCAGGTAAAAATATCTGCTCAGCATCTGTGGGTGGATGACCTAGTTCTACCGATGAGCACTTCTACAAGTGAGGATTCTGGGAGAGCTATTGCCTTCCTGATGAAAGGGAAGAAGACCCAGCTGGTGAAGTTTTTCCCCTCCTCCTTCTTTCCTTTTCTCCTGCATGGAATGTAGATGCAGGACTGTGATGAAGATACCGTACTTTAAGTCTGTTAAGTAAGTTTTAAATATCACCTCAAATGCTTTCTTGTGTTGAGACCTTGGGAAACGGACCTAAACTCTTTAAGCCTCAATTTCATATCTGTAAAATGGGCGCAACAATATTACTAGGCTGTTCGGAAGAGTAAAAGTACTAATACATAATATAAAGCATTGAGCATGGTGCATGTGCAGGACCTCGTTCCATCAATGTGGTAGATGGTATGCTAGCTGTTCCCATTCTCTAAACTCCTATTATATTTGGAATAATTATGTCACGTATTTGTACCGCCTTAGTTTGTCTCTCCCGGATTCCTGGTCTCCTACGAAGCAAGAAGACTAATCAACTCGAGGCCATCAACTATCTTCTCTGCTTGTTTTAGAGTCTCCAAATGGCCTTGTCCAATTCTAGGTGTGTAGTAGGCCCTCGAAAACACTTAGGGACTTAATGATAGATTATATCATATATGTGCTGGAAATCAGGTCTCGAGACAAATTCAGTGTTTGCTAAAGTTGGGAAACGAAGAGGAGATGCTATAGAAATGCTCATTTTGCACTGGAAACTCACGTAACAAGCTTCAGGGGGACACCTGGCTAGGAAGAGACTTTTCATCAGGCCCCACGCTGAGCCCAAACTCGGCCTCTCTTCCCATCCCCCGAAATGTCCACTCCACTCCAAAGCCCTGGGGAGCAAGGCAGACTTTCCTGGACTTTCTGGAATTTCCTAAACATCCCCTTTCACAACTCAGTCTTCTCCCTTTGCCGCTTCTAGACAGTTCTGCTTCCTCTCACCTTCCTCCCCCCAAAAGACTCTGAAAACCCCATATGAAGATAATGAACTGCCATTGTCTGGGACACTTAGGTCCTCGCCCTGGGTTTGTACATCTTCCTCAGCAAACCGAGGTCCTGGTGCTGAGCCGTCCTGGGGAGAACATGCTTGCGATGGTTATCTGAGTCTTATTTCTGCCTTACGTGGCTTCATTCCTAGGCACCAGGGCACCTCCCATTTCCGTTAGGGCACCTCCCCTCCATTCTCTACCATTCTCACCTGCACTCCACTCTTTTGTATCCGTTGGCTTTCGTCTTCTCCCTGGGTGCTAATCATCAGTCTCTGCCCTTTGTTTCTCCAAAGACCTAGGAGCGGTGACCCAGGCAGGGCCACAGCCGGGACCCACCAGGAGCGGCACTGGCAGGCAGAAAGGGAGCTCCTCCCCTCAGCCCGAGCTCTTAAGCCCTCTCTCCTCATCAAGGCAGGTGGCAGGACAGACCTGCCCTCGTGGCCTTTCCTTGATCTTGGGAAGTTTTTATTTGGAGGAAGATGGGGTTCTACAAACAGGAACACCCAATTCTGAATGGAGAGAAAGTTTAAATCCGATAGTCTCACACCTTTATTACCCAAGGTAGGTTGGGAGCACAAATATGGAGATTAGAGTATCCATCGCGTCACTAGGATCCCTTGGGCATAGGATCTTACAGCATTGTCTTATCTTTTTTTAATCAAAATGTACATGCATAGAAAGCATTTACTCTGCCACAAACACCCCCTGGATTTGCAAATGGAAAACAATAAAGGCGAGGGGACTGAGGGAGAAAACCTCACTCTCTCGGTCATTATATTTGATTTTGAAAAAGGCCTGAACATGTGTCAGGCCCTCCACTGCTCCCTTGGGGAGACCCAGGATCCAGGTATGTCCCATGTGAGGACTCGGAACGGTGGAAGACAGACCACCGCCAGCTACCCACATCCTGTTATGACTGAGAAGCAAGCCTGCAAGGAAATAAAAATTCTAATGTGGTATTTTCAGGATTTGTTCCAACTTTTTTTTTTTTTTGCAAAAAGAAAACACTACAGCCAATGTATAGATCATTAGGCTTCTTGGTATGACGTGTTTTGATCCCCCCTCCTTTTCCCCTTTTCTTCTCTAACTCACATCTGCACCACCGGCTATTGTCTTAGGTGTAGGTGTGAGTGTGCGTATGTGTGCGCGCACGCGCACGTGTGCATGCATGAGTGTGCACATCTATATGCATGTAATCTTGAAGTGCTTCATTAATGTTTTCGTGATTCTCGAGATCATTTCAATTATGGAGACTTCTTGCCACCTTGTCTCCCTTCTCACACCAAACTGCTATTTTGTGCCTCTGTTGCAACTGGGTCGTGTTTTTGACTTTACCAAGAGGAAGCAAGGGGCCTTCAGCGGGAAAGCAAGAGGTTTCCAGTGCTCACCAAATACAGATGCTCAGGAAATGGGGGGCTCCTGTGGCTCACATATAGGGAACTTCTCAGCGAAAATACCATGTCCTGTGTGGGAGGCCCGGTTTACTCCTCACTGTCTCCCAGACTGCCTGACTCCAAATGTCCCCTGGAATAATTCAACTTCTTATCTAAAGGTACGAGCCAGCTTCCGTGAACCACCAACTGCTCGATTGCACAACAAATCGGTTATATAAGAGGATCTTAAGAAAGAATAAAATCATGAGCACTGCATAACTGCCTCTCTCCAGGCTTCAGCCCCAGACCCGAGGAAGGGGGCCCAGGCTGGGGCAATTGGCCCATTTGTAAACAAGCTACAGAGCAGACCGTTGGTTTTGCTGAATGGAGTTCAAGGGCTATCCATGGTCTGTAATGTTTCCTCAGACTCCCCACTCCACTCTACCCCATCGCCCCAAACGCAGGCCCTAATTATCTTTGATGAAAATAGAAGGCTCCTCATCATTTATTTATTTTTAGCACTTGCTCAAACTAATTGGTAGCCTTGCAACCCATACATAATACAGTGGTCTGGAAGAAACTGACAGCTATTTCATGACGGATCATATCGTCTGAGGACAGAGAAGATGAAGCTTACTCTGCAGTGGGGCTTATCTGACTGTCTACCATCATCTGGAGGTTCAATTTTCTGATAGACTCAGTCTTCAAGGCTCACTAGCCAAAAATGACCCAGCCGGAGCTCAGCAAGCCCAGCTCCCTCCTTGTGTTTTCACCTGGGCAGATCTGAGCCTCTGAGAGAAAGAGGCCCAGCTTTTAGGAGGTCCGTGTCCTTGAATCCTGTACCTATCTTGACCCAATGATGGGAAAGGGAGTGAGGAATTTGGGAAGAGCCAGAATTCTGGAGACAGACAAATCTGGGGAGTCTCAGCTTGAATGTTTCACATGGATGTGACTTTGGGGGATAGGTGGCTTAAATCTTCAGAGCCTAAGTTTCCTTCTCTCTCAAAAGGGGGAGAAGAAGACCTGCTTACCAATGTGTTTTGGAGGACTGAGGTGGAAACACCAATTATAGTGCAAGCTTAGTCAAGAAAAACTTTTTCCTTCTTTGAATTTACAGCATAGATTCCTTAGGGAGCTATGAACGAAATGCCAGGTTTTGCACTTCCTTTTTGCTTTTTATAAATAGGTTCATAATATAGACAACATATCAAGATAACAGATAAGACACCACTGAGAAGGTTCTGGAATTTTATTACTGAGCAGACCTGAAAATGTGTTCAGGAGCTGTGGGATGAAGAAGGCCTCCTTTTGAATCCCAGGCTAAATGTGTGACCTTGAATAAATTATTTAATTTCTCTGAGTCTTAATTTTCTCAGTCTCATAGGGATTTTGTGAGTGTTAAGTAGAATAACAAGTATAAAGCAATTATTAATTAAGTGCTGGAAGTAGAGTAGGGGCCCCACAAATGTTACTTTCTTCTCCTTATTGATTATTACTATTTCATATTAATTTTTTTTACTGTTTTGAATTGGCATTACATATTCAGTCATTTACCAAATGTCTATTGAGCACCTACTATGTGGCAGACATGGTCCTAGTTCCTGGACATCATATATTCTGGCTTGAGGAGAAAGAAGATAAATTGGCAGATAAAAGTTTATATAATTTTGTTTTAAACATATGAGATTCCATTAGGCTCATGCTACTATGCTACTTTTTTCATTCAACTATATTTATTTCATGGAAAACTGCCTACGTCAGTATACAGAGAGCTTTTTCATCCTTTTATATAGCTGCATATTATTCAAAAATATACACACACATACACACACACACACACACACACACACCCATTATTTAGCCATTCCCTTGTTGATAGACGTCTATGTTTTCTACCTTGCAAGGAGGGATGGGAATTGGAAAATCTTTGTTCTGATATTATTATATGATAATTTTTATATATTACATTCTTTTTTATATTCTTAATTTTTAAATTAAATATTATGGACCCAAAATATGACCAACTTCCATGATTTTAAAATTTGTTTTTGTTGTTTCACTTGCCTTAATCTTTCTTGACTGGTATTTGCCAACTGTTCATCAGTTATGCCAGTATTCCAGAAACAGTTTGACAAGACTTTGTCAAGTGAACCTTTCCCACTTTCCCATGCATTTCCTCTGGGTGGGCAGTCCCATCCCAAGGTGAGTGCAGGGTGCTGAGTGAAGCACATGGGGGTTTGAATTTCTGGGTTGCTTCTTGTTAGGTATGACCACAGAAAGGTTTTATGGCCACTCTAGGTCTTACTTTTTTTTAATTTACAAACTGAGGTTAATAATTCCTACCTACTTTTATTCATTCATATGTGTTGTTCATTTGGCAATGCACCAGATCTATCAGCTTCAAATCCCTGAAAGTACCCAGAAGTGCTTTCAGAATCTGCTCAGGAGTCTCTCTCTGCTCAGTCTCCCCCACTATAATCTGTGTTCTTTCATGAAGAAGCCTTCTTAGGAGATTAATTCTTTTAGTTAAAAAAAAAATAGACTTTAGGGGCGCCTGGGTGTCTCAGTCAGTTAAGCATCTGCTTTCAGCTCAGGTCATGATCCCAGGGTACTGGGATCAAGACCCAAGTTGGGCTCCCTGCTCAGCAGAGTCTGCTACTTCCTCTCTCTCTGCCCCTCCCCCCCACTCATGCTCACTGTCGCTTTCTCTCTCTCAAATGAATAAATAAAATCTTTTTTAAAAAACTATTTTTCAGAGCAATTTTAGGTTCAATTTCTGCAAAATTGAGCAGAAAGTACAGATACCCTCTGATCCCACATATGCATAACCTCCCCCACTATCAACCTCCCCCACCAGAGTGGTACATTTGTCACAATTGATGAACCTACATTGACACATCATTATTACTGCAAATTCATAGTTTACATTAGAGTTCACTCTTAATGCTGTACATTACAAACATGTAATGGATTTGGATGAATATATAATGACATGTATCCACCAGTATAGTGTCATACAGAATACTTTCACTGCCCTAAAAATACTTGGTGCCCTGCCTATTCATTCCTCCTTAACCCCTAACCCTTGGTAACCACTGATCTTTCTGCTGTCTCCATAGTTTCTTCTTTTCCAGAATGTCATGTAGTTGGAATCACAGTATGTACCCTTTTTTTTTTTCACTTAGTAATGTATGTTAAGGTTCTTCCATATCTTTTCATGGCTTGATAGCTCATTTCTTTTTAGTGCTGAATAATATTTCATTGTCTGGATATATCACCGTTTATCCATTCATCTACTGAAGGACATTTTGATTGTTTCCAAATGTTGGCAAATGTGAATTAAGCTGCAATAAATATCCATGTGTAGGTTTTTGCGTGGACATAAGTTTTCATCACATTGAGTATATACCAAAAAGCGCAATTGCTGTATCATATGGTAAGTTTTGTAAGAAACTGCCAAACTGTCTTCCGAAGTGGCTGTACCATTTTGCATCCCCACCAGCAATGAGTGAGAGTTCCTGTTGCTCCACGTCCTACAGTATTTGGTTTTATCAGTGCTTTGGATGTTGGCCAATCCAATAGATTTAGAGTAGTATCTCACTGGTTCTTTTTAATTTGCATTTCCCTGATGAGGTATGATGTTGAGCATTACTCTTTTAATTTCCTTCCATTTTATTGGTTTTTAGTTTGTCTTGGTTATTACTCTTGACATTCCATTGCAAAATAATAGTATTTGCCTCACAGGGTCATTATGAGGAAAAAAGAAGAGTCAGATCATTTTAAGTACAAGTCTTGGTTTATACCCTTCATCTCTTTATCTTGCTCAAGTTTGATAAAGCCAAAGCTAGAAGTCAGGTGAATGGAAAGTTAGTACCCGGGAATATTTAAGTTTCTTGGGGCAGTTGATCTCAAATAAGCAATGGCTTGGGAAAGCAGAGAAGGAAACAGTTACCTTTGCCTGGGGAACTGGAAGAAACATTATGGTGCTTGGAATACAATGTCTCCTCACTAAGTATTTGTCAAATGAGGGGATGTTTGAAAAGAAGGACTCTGCAGATAGACTGCTTGGAATTGAACCCCAGCTCCTCACTTCATCAGATGTGTGACTTTGGGCAAGTTAACTCACCTCTCTGTGTCTCAGTTTTCCCATCTGAAAAATGAGGCTAAGAGCAGCCCAAATCTGGAAACCACTCCAATGTCTATCAATGAATGAATGGATAAACAAACCATGATATATACGCACTGTGGAGTATTACTCAGCCATCAAAAGGAATGAAGTATTGAGACATACGACCACATGGATGAACCTCAAAAGCATTATGTTATGGAAGAAACCACACACAAAAGGTCACACGTTGTATGATGCTATTTATATGGAATATCCAGAATAGTTAAATCTATAGAGACCAAAAGCATATTGATGGTTCCCAGGAGGAGAGGGTAATGAGGAGGGACCAGTTAATGGATATAGGGTTTTCTGTTGGATTGGTGAAAATGTTCTGATGAAACAACATAGAAGTGGGCATTACACAACATTGCGAATGTACCAAAAGCCACTTAATTGTATACTTCTAGATGGCTAATTTTATCTTATGTGAATTTCACCTCAATAAAAATACTCACTGCATATGTTAAACAGATTTGACACAGCTGAGTAGTAAATTAGTGAAATGGAAAATAGATCTCATTCAATTACCCAGGCTATAACAGAGATACAAGATATGCAAGATAGGTTAAAATGCATAGAGATACAGTGAGGTGGTCTAGAATTCCAGAAAGAGATAAAGGACAAAATGGGAAGAGGCATATTGGAAGGAAAAGTAACTGAGAGTTTTCTAGAAATGTTTGTTGAAAGAGTCCAACCCTCAGATCGAGGAAGCCTAAAAAGTCCCAAGAAGAATAAATAAAAGGAAATTCACACCTCGGCATATTCTAATAAAACTGTAGAATGCCTGAAACAGAGAGAAGATCTTAAAAGCAACCAGGAAAAAAAAAAAAAAACAAAACACTTCCAAAGAACAGTAATCAGACAGATAGCGAACATCTCAATGATAATAATAAAAGACAAAAGACAGATATAAAATATGCAGTGTGCTAAAAGAAAAAGAGCTATCAGTGTAGACTTTCAAAGAACGCTAACAATATCTTTCAATAATCAAGGCAAAATACTTTTTTTTTTTTTTTAGACAAACAAAAATTGAGAGTTTTACCATCAACAGATCCTCAGGAAAATCTAAAAGATTCACTGAGGAAAATCTAAAAGATTCACTTCAAGGGAAAAAATTCTAGATATTAGTAAATACTGGCTAAACCTAAATGCACTTTGACTGAACAAAACAATGCATTAATGTGTAAATTGTATGATTAAATAAAAGGTATAACTAAAATACTAATAGCATTTAAGTTGTGGAGAAGGTGATAAGCGTTAAAATATTACAAGATCTCGTATTGCCTGGAAGGAAGATACAGGTATGAAGTGTGTTAAAATATCTAGAGTGGGCACTGTAAGAAGACCGCTAGCTGTCCCTCATAGCTATCGTCCCTTTCTTATATTATAATGAAACTGCAGTTTTTAACTGGCTACATGGCCATTTTTTCAGCCTTTGAGGCTACAGTGATTAATGTGTAGTGGGTTGCATTTTTATTCCCAAACATAGTCTGCCCCTCTCCATGGGAGGATCATACCTCCCATCCCACTGACATCAGGTTTGGTGCCTTTTCTTTGGAAGGATTGTATTTCCATACTCATGATGTCAGGCATGGCCTTGTGACTTGTTTAGCCAATAAACTGTCAGTGGAAGTAAAATCTGTCACTTTCTGAGCAAAGTTTTTCAAAGCCATCATAAGGTTCCCTATCTCCCTTTTCCTTCTCCCACATTCTACAGGACTTCAGAAGGGACCGGTCCTTTGGCCTGAGCCAAGGATGAAGAGCATAAGCAGAAATGGACGTGTAATATGAATGAGAAATAAATCTGCATTAAAGCCACTTAGATTTTGGAGTTGTTCATTGCTGCAGCATAATGGCCTAAGGTGAGTGACGTGGAAATTATTACCTAGAAATAAAGTGCTACTATCACAGCAACTACAACACTGAACCAACAAAACAACCCTCAACTCACAATGTATGGTATTGGCTTTCAGAAGAATGGAGTCTGGAGGGATGGCAATCCACATTATGTAGTAGCTAAACACTGAGTAAAAATGGTTGCCTATGCTCACTTGAAAGGCAAAGAAGGTAACCCACCAATTGTATGACTTAAGGTGAAGCATGTGAGAAAACAGAATGAGATGCATAACTCAGCCTAGGATGACTAGTAGACTACTAGATGACTATCTCAGCAATCACAATAACAGAAGTAAACTCAAAATTGAAAAGATATCAATTTTCAGATTAGAGGTTTTAAAAACTCCAGCTGTATGCTATTGGGACATGTCTAACACAAAAACACTGGAGAGGTTGAAAATCTAAGGGAGGAAGAAGATGGAACAGGCCCACAAGAGCAAAGGAAAGTGGGTGCAAAGGTCTAACTCCAGACTTTTTAACTGCATGGACGCAGCTAGAGCACTCTCGAATGAAGACAGATTTCAATTAAGAACAAAATTGTGCAATTCCAAGGCAAAAATAGCCTCAGAGGCCTTTATTATGGGTTGAATTGTGCCTTTCTAAAATTCATATGTTTAAGTCTTAACCCCAGGACCTTAGAATGTGACTGTATTTGAAGATAAAGCCTTTAAAGGGGTAATTAAGGTAAAATGAGGTCATTAGGGTAGGTTCTAATCCAGCATGACTGGTGTCCTTATCAGACACATCTTGGATACAAAAGGAGACCCCTGGGATGCATGACCACAGAGGAAAGGCCATGTGAGCACACAGGGAGAAAGAGCCATCTCCAAACCAAGGAGAGAAAGGGGCCCTAGGAGAAACCAGTGCTGCTGACACCTTGATGTTGAACTTCTAACCTCCAGAACGGTGAGAAAAATAAATTTCCATTATTTGGGCCACCCAATCTATGACTTTTCTGGGGTACCCAGTTTGTGTTACCTTGTTATGACAACCCTAGCCAACTAATAAAGCCTTAAATGATAGTAATTAATCGTGATAGTACCCATAATGTAATACCCTAGACCTTTTCAGGCCATTTCCTTTGGAGAATACGAAAGATCCAAAAAAAGGGGCCTTGTGCTCTGGGGAGACATCTTTTGGCAAGTGTCTCCTTACAAAGACACTTTTAATAATGTGCCTTGGCAAAGAGGTAACCAGCCTCATGCCCTGGGGCTGGTCTCACCATTGTCCTCCTCTGTGGGCAGCTGAAGGGAGCCAAAGATACAATGCTGTCCAACGGAGTGCCATCTGGGAAGAGAGTGCTCAAGAAAACAGGGCGTGCTGGCTCCTAGATTTGCCATTCTGATCCGGTTTAATTGTAAACATTTACAAGGGAAGAAAGTCCTTTTTCTTTCACATCACATTGGGCTGGAGCCAAATGTGATTCTACATGCTGGTGGTGTTGGGTAATAGCAATATCATAATAATGGTTGGAGAGAACATTTCTCTCCTACCAGCACTTGCTGAACATATTTAGATTCCAGAGATAGCATTAGAGGGTGAGAACATTCGTCCTTTAAAGACTTCAGTTTCAAGACTTTGACCTCGCGCTGGCTATCATTTGTTCCTCATACGTGTTAATCAAACTGTTCAAATGTTTTTATTTCTTCCTATAAATGAATTCATTTAGAAAATGCCTCATATCATCTCCAAGCTAATTATTTAATTAAAAAAAAAGGGTTTCTTTCATTTTTTGTTTTCTCATCTCTCTTCTTTCAACATTGAGGTCATGCCTCTCATTTGAAACTTCAATGTGTGCTAACTTTACGTTTCTATAAATTCATACATTGAGGGCATTTCGTTTTGGTCCGGTGTTTTTCCCCCTGGGAAGAGAAAGTTGTATTTATATGCTCCTAATAAATGCAAGACTTTGTTCTGCTGATCTTTCCTTTCTTCTTAATCCCTCGGGGTGGTGGCTAGAAATCTGCGCAATCCTTGTTTAAAAAAAAAAGTAAAGACTGAAAGATAATATGATACAGTTGGTCTCTGTTGATTACTTAGGGAGTCTGGTGACTATGAAAATCCTGATCAAAGGCGAGAGACAATAAAGCCAATATTGTGGGGGAGAGGCTGTAGGGCAGCAGGGTTTAAGAGAGAGTGACAGAGCTTTGCTAGTAATTTCGAATTTCTTCTTATACGTTTTTCCTTCCCTTATTTCCTTCCTTCTTCTCTGCTTTTCTATCACTCTGGGTTTTTTTTGCATTTCATTTTCTCCTTTCTTCCTCCTTCCCCTAATCCCCAGTCCCCCCTCCTTCCCTTCTTTCCTTCTTTCAAAAAAGGAAATTATTAGGTCGAATCGTTAAGTCAGTAATGATCAAACATCAGCAATTTCATACACTTCAACTTGATACTACAAACCAAATCCAAGATTTAAAACCTTTATTTTTGTATACCAAGAAAAGAGAGTAAGAGCACAATATCATTCTAAGAAAATCAAGTTTTTTCCTTATTTGAGAAGGCAACACAGTTTAGGACTGAGAGCCAGTGCCATGAATTTAACCAGGCCTGAAATGGAATCCCAGTTCTACAATCTGCTCTTTGCAAAACCTTGCTCAAGTGCCTTTGTCTTTCTGAGCCTCATTTCCCACATCTATGAAATGGGGCTCAGGTATGTATATTACGGGATTGTTCTGAGGGTCAACTGAGCTAAGTATAACAGGGGATGTCACTTTATAAAGTGATACGTTTTTGTGGTATGATACATACATATGCCTCACTATTTTATAGTGTGTTTAGGTGCTTTGGTGATTAGAAAAATGCAAATTAATTCAAAAGCATTACTGAACACTTGTTGTCTTTGGTGAGTATACACAGGGTGATTCGAAAAGAATTGAACACATCTAGGGCGCCTGGGTGGCTCAGTCGTTAAGCGTCTGCCTTCGGCTCAGGTCATGATCCCAGGGTCCTGGGATCGAGCCCCACGTTGGGCTCCCTCCTCGGTTGGGAGTCTGCTTGTCCCTCTCCCTCTGCCCTCTCCCTGCTAGTGTTCTCTCTGTGTCTCTCTCAAATAAATAAATAAAATCTTTAAAAAAAAATTGAACACATTGGGGAAAACTGTATGCCTCAATGACAAGTAAACATGTAGTAGGCACCAACTTGTAACTGCTCTTGCATTTCACTTATCTTGAGAGAACTGTGAATCATTTTTCTGTCCCATTCAGCACAGCCCCAAGAAATCAATAAGGAGGGTTGGCTGAGAGCCTTCTGTTCCTCAGCCATGATCTGGCACCTTGTCTATAAACGATGGAAGGTGAAACCTTCTTGCACCCTGTTCAGGCCCTGTTGGAGGCAGATAAGTTCAAACGATAAAACCTCCAGATTCACATGGAAGATGAAGTTGACTTTGCAGGTGTCTCAAATTCGGCGGTAAGACCGCATTCACTTAATCAAAAAAGTGAATCCACATATCATTCCACATCAAGACACCAAATACCAACATGTGGTGACTGAACACACAAGGGATTCCCCAATAGTTAATGCCTTTTGTGCCATATCACACACATAGGGCTGTGGGCCATTATGTGAGTATGTGTGTGTGTGTGTGTGTGTGTGAACACAGTGTCAGGAGTCATGAGACAGGATATACCAAGAGGTTTCCCCACAGCTTCGGGAAACCTTTGGAAGCCTCATTTTCCAGAAGGATGAAGCTCCCCCTCACTTCCATTGTGCAGTCCAGAAGTTCTTTCATGAATATATTCCAGGGCACTGAGTTGGGGGCTTTCTGTCTCAATATTGACTTAATTCTGGAATAGTAGTGGCTGCCTAGGTCCTCAGATCATCACACCATAGACATCTTATGGGGATACATTGAGAATCTCACAGTCCTGAGGAAAAGAAGGAATTCATCATGGCTGCCATTTCAAACATTGGCATGAAGCACCACATGGAGTCTGGGATGAACTGACACGGGCGCTGTATATCGAATATTCACCCAATTGTAGAAATTATTGTGCTAGTTTCTTTACAACTTTGGTTTTAACTATGTGCTATTATATAACTTTGATTGTCAAGAAATATGTTTTTAAATGTGTTTAATTATTTTTGAATCACCGTTCATTTTCCCCGTCAACAGCTACTGACACTCCGCTGGAGGTGTCTGAATGCTTTCGGAATTTGAAAAGGAAATTCACACGCTCGAGGAATTTGGGAATCCCTGTCCTAGGCTGGTTGACTCAGCTCTGCCTGGATCTGGATCGTAGTGCACCTGAACTGATTTGCCACTCAGGCCGAACGTTTGCTGCTGGGGCATTTCATGAGATGTGTCCCGCCTTTGCTGGAGCATCGTTCTCTAGAGCATTGGGTAATAAGCCCCCATCCTTTCTCTGACTGCTCAGGACACGGCTCATTTTCCACAGGACTCTTTTGTCACCACCAATTACATGGCATGATTTCCCTTAGTTTGAGACAGAGACATGCCTCCTTAAGGGAAGAAAATCATTAGCTTTTTAAAACAATGACCCTACTAGAAAAGAAAACATGCCACATTCCAGCCCATAATCAGCACAAACTGGGGAAGAAGAAATGACTAAGCCTGGGTCCTCCAGCCCATTCCTCCAACGAATAGCCTAGGCCAGCGCTGAGAAAATTGCAGATAATACGGCATGCTTCACTGGCTTCCACAAGGGCCTCGTATACCTGCCAGCAGAATGCCCCCCACCCCCAAACCTCTCCTGCCTTTGTCCGGCTGCAGGCCCTGCCTCTCGAGGCCTCCAGATGCCATCATTCCGATGCCTCTTCTTAGCTCCAGCTGGAGGGAGAACATGAACACACATGGCCTTCCACAGCCCTCGCCAAGATCAAGAAATAGTTGGCCACTAGGGCTCTCTTATTTGTGGTTATTTCTTGCTTTTAATTTTGCAGCCGGCACCAGACTCTGCCCACAAGAGGATCCTGCCTCACAAGCTGACAGCTCTCAGAGAGGGCGAAAAATGTCAAAACTCAGCAAAACTGTCTGCACACATTCCTGGAAGCGATGCAGGTCGTCTAATGAGAAGGTACACCAGAGCCCGGCTTCTTGGAGCAAACCGTGTACACCGCAGAAAGGCCAGTCTGGCCTGCTGCCTCTCCTGCGTGCTCCCAAGCTCTCCGCCTCTCTCCTCTCCGCCCAAGGGCTTCCGTGTCCTTCGTTACTCTGCGGCCGCTGTGTCAGTCCTTCTGTTGTCGGCGCCCGCCGTGTGGCCTGCCTTCTGCCCAGGGGAGGGCCTCACGCGGGCTCCGTGCATTCCGAGTGCTGAGCCTGCCGAAGGAAGATTGTCTGACCACAGTCCACCTGGCATCCATCAAAGACAACTAAACAAACTGCTTATCACTGAGCTGCCTGGCGTAGCCAAACCGTAAATTAGAACTACAACGGCCTCCTTAGCAGCATCACAGGGCCCAGGCAGGGCCCTGGTAGTGCTTGGTCTTCACTACGGATAGGTGTGGCGGAGCGTCACCCATCATGGCTTTAGCTGGGGGGGGCGGGAACACTTTGTTTTACTTCGTCTTTTATATTGGCGTATACACATACACAGCACGTGTGCACGCACGCACACGCACACGCGTGCACGCTAACAACGAACCACAGACAAGCCGAAACATGCACACAGTGGTTGACTTTGCCTGGTGACCACGGGTCGATGAGCACTTTTTCTCTCTCTGTGTGCTTCTGTATTTTCCAAAGTTCCTACCACGAGGACTTCATCATTTCTACAATTCTTAGAAAGGTGGACAGATCATTTTATTTAGTAGTTTTTGAAAATCAAAACTCCTACCTTACGTATGGATGAGGGAAGGTGGGAAACAAGGTGAGCTTAGTGTAAAGGCAGGCACGTTCTGACTGTCAGGGCAGAGCACCCGGGCAAGTTGCTGCTGTAGCAAACTTCCCTGAGCAGAGCCATCTTTGGAACCTCGGCTCTGTGTCCTGTCGTCTGCCTGCCTGTTAGAGCTGGCAAGCTCGGACTTCCTGATGAGACAGTGCTGATCTTCCTGCTGAGACAGTGCTGATCTCCCAACCAAGGAGGGATGTGAGTGAAGGGCTCTCTCCTACCTGCCCCCACCAAACCTTTGCCAATTTTGCCGAAGGGAACAATCACAGGACTCCCAGAGTGAAGGCTGAGGAGCTTGTCAGTTATTTTTGGATACACCCTTTGGCTCTTCCTACTTTTTCTAAGCAATCTCACAGGTGAGCGAGCTGGAATTAAGGTGGTTTATCACCTCACACAGTACCTTACTCAAGTTTATGAACCAGAGGACAGGTTCTTTGTCAATGCCTGGCTCCATTTGACCAAGACAATATGCCAAGCTGGGGAGTCTCTCGTGTATACACTGCCTGACAGGGTTGACCAAAGAGCCGAATTGTTTTGCGAATGATGTAGACTCAGTTCTCATCAAAACATCAGCCATCTCTGTGGTAAAATAAACCACACAGATGGATTATGTATCTCAAGTATATCCAGGTGGTGGTGATATTATGTGAAACATTCACGTTTAATCTGATTGACTTGGCACTTGAATTGAGACCAGAGATGGAAAGGCTATCCCGGGATACTCTGATCCCTGAATGACGTAAGCAAGACAAAACACATTTTCAACCAAAGGGTTAATTTTTAAAAAAAATTTTGGTAGTTATTTCGAAGAATTTACTCTATTGAATTTGAGGAGGTTGATCTTGAGCTCTGAGAAAGCAGATCTTCCTTTCTTCTCTGCTGGCTTCTAATGTGCTTCTGCCAAAATTTTGCATACGGATACACTGCAGAGAGTTAATAATGAGGAAAGTCATGAAGCCAAGAATCACTGAGGGAAATGCAAATCTGCAGGCCTTCAGCTCTGAGGCAGCATTCTCAAATGCTGAAGTCATCTCGTATTTTCCAGAGGCCCTCAGATCTGCACATCGATATATGAAATTGGAGGCTAATACACAGCTATTGATTTCTCTGAGGATGGGTGTCAATATTTACAATCCCAAGAGGTGGCAACTGATTGAGGCAAAATCAAAGTCATGGTGGCGACTGCCAAGGTCATGGCTGAGCAATAATCCTGCTCTTCACAATGCAGGTCAACGTCTCTGCCTCCAAGCGGTGCGAGATTCTTAATACAAAAAGTGGAAATTTCAATTGGTCCTCTCTATCACCTAATAGCCAGGTAATGTGAAACTCAGCATAACTCACTGGATGTCTTCTATCACATAAGCTTTGTCACATTAAAATCACCTGGGAGGATGGGGACTTTTTCAAATTAATTGCTCTGGACTGCTTTCTCCAAAATGGTGATATTTCCACAGCACTGTGTGCCCCTGAGACACATTGCCATAATGCTGGGGATAGGTCCTTTTTCTCAAGTATGGAGGGGTAAACCAGGAGGTTCAGAACACCTGGCTTCAAGATAAAATCCATTCACATTAAGAATACAAACAACATTGATTCCTAACCCCAGCTATACATTACAATCTTACCTTTAGAGTTTCTGATCTGATTCAGTTGATCTGTGCCGAGGCATAAACATCCATATTTTTATAAAGTGTCCTGGTGATTCTAATGTGAAGGCAGTACTAAAATCCACTGGTATCTAACATCCTTCAGCTACCTTTCCCATGACATTTCCTCCCCCTACTACACACACCCCATGTCTTAGTCTTGTGTTTGCATTTACCCGTTTATATTGCTTTTCCTGTAAGGAATTCTCCACCCATATTTGGACACCAAATCACCTATTCTTCCTTCAAGCCACAGATTGTGACCTCTTTTTCTTGTATACTTTCTCTACGTGGTCCCAACTCTTAAGTCAGATTTCACTTTTCTCCCCCCTCTACACACCTCTAGCAAACCACTCATCACTCCAGGGCAATTGCAAGCTTACAAAATCTATTCCCCCTGGTGGACAGTGGGCCCTCCAAAGCAAGAGATCATGCATGAATCCGCTGGACATCTAAAGCACACCCACTTTGCTTAGTAGCACAATTCACAGTAGCCACTCTATTAGTATCTGTTACAAAGATGGACAAATTGTAAATTCGTGTTTGGGATTACGGTCTTTCGTAAATCAAGGAAGAATTGTCATTGTTGTTTCTATATTTTGAGATAATTGGAATATTTTTTAAATGAGAAAAAAAAATCCCCAATTTTTCATTTGAGCCAAATGTCCCCTCTGGCCTTCCTCCCTATGACATTATCTTTGGGTTCAGTTGGAATAACTCAGATCATTTCAGCCCTGAGCACCCCATGTGCATCAGTGACACACAGAATATAACTCTATTCCGACAGGGAGAAGGGCAGCTTTGTATGCCAACCAGAAGGTGGATGACTATCATCCATGACTGTGTGTTGGGTGTGGGTCCTCCCTTTCTCCTGTTTCAGGCCTTTCCCCCAGGCTGGGCTATTCTCTCACTTCAGATTCCTCCCTCTTTCTATTTGTTGTGTAACTGATTATCGAATGCAAAAATTTTACATCAAGAGTTAGTGTTGACACAAGATTTATTGCATACACAGAGATGAAGCGGATCAGCAGGATCAAAACCTCGTCAGCACCAAAATGTGCAGGATGGGTGTCTGTGGCTTGGAGAACATCCTGGAGACAGCAGTGGGTCTTCTTTTAAGAAATTGCTGCATCACCAACACTCCTGATTGTCTACATGATAATTTTGTGTGGAAAATCGTAGATTTTAATGGAGCTGAATAGAAAAGTATTTTAGAAAAGTCATACTCTTTGTGAAGAAGTTTTAGGAATGCCTTAACTAATGTATTTCTATTTTATGATTTCCTTTTTTATGTATGTGCAAGAGTTACATTTGATGAAAGTTAGTCTCCTTGAAAGAATTCTTTGGATATGTCTGAAAAATTCAAAGCTAGGTCTGAATCTCCTCTTCTTACAAGGACACCAGTTATATTGGATTGGCACCCACCCTAATGACCTCATTTTATCTCATTTAAAGATCTTATCTCCAAATGTATTTCATTTTGAGGTACTGGGGGGTAAAGACTTCAATAATGAATTTTGAGGGAACACAATTCAGTCCATAACATT
Organism: Phoca vitulina; assembly: GCF_004348235.1. Taxonomy (NCBI): domain Eukaryota; kingdom Metazoa; phylum Chordata; class Mammalia; order Carnivora; family Phocidae; genus Phoca; species Phoca vitulina. The sequence continues at coordinate 38,254,311 of NW_022589706.1, forward strand.
GCCTGCCCTACAGTTGACGGCTTCTTAGTTCAAGAAAATTTTGAGTATAAACCACAGAGGATTGTAATGATAGTAAATGAGTCCCTGGAGCATAGGAAGCAGTCTCTGAGCCTTAGCTGTTTATTATTACCTACTTCACAGGGTGGTTGAGAAAGCTAAATGAGATACAGCACTAGCAAAGTACATAGCACAAAACCTAGCATGTAGCAAGCACTCAAGTCAGCGTTGGCGACTATGATCACTGATTTGGGAATATTTTCATACCAGTAAAAAAAGTTATTGAGGAAAAAGCATCACAGTATGCTTTAAAAACAGGAAATGATTTTTTTAATCTTTGAATTTGATGACAACATTGAAAAACCCTGGTGCACAATTAAGGAAAAGTTGGTAGTTATGACTTCAGACATAATGCTTATACGATGACTTGAAGGTGCAAAAGTGTTTTGTAATTATCTAATTGTCTGGTACCACTCAAGTCCTATTTTTTAACCCCTTTGTGTCAAGCCAAAGACTCTAGCAAGTGTGACACCCTGATGCAAAATGCATTAAGCTTTTAAGGCACAGCCTCCAGACCCCCAGTAGCATCGAGAGATTAATAATTGGAGTAAGAAAGATAAATGTCTTTTATAAATAATTTAGCCTATCATTAGAAATTAGAAACTTGAGAGCCCCGATACTTGGGAGAGTAAACAGGAGCCTGCCTTTAATGGGCTATCATTTTAAATAGGAGGAGGCCGTTGCCAGTTGTCACTTAGATAAGCGTAAAACACACTTCTCAATGAAAACCAACTCCCTCAAAATGAGGTCACCTAGTTGAGTCAAGTCTGAGATAAATAAAGAGATGAATACATTTCTGATCTGGTTTAACAACTGATTCTCTTTGTCATTCTGAACAAGATAATTAACGTCTTTACAGATCAACTTACGAAGTTTTTAAGCCACGCACATATATTTTATCCTAAACGAGGCATTCCCTCACCATGCCATACTTTTAGAATGCGTCTTCTGTCCTCACACCCAGGATTTCCCACTGAGGCTACCCTTATTAAAATGTCCCAACAAATGCTAGAGCTTTCTAATATTGTCTACAAATCTATTCTATGCTAACACAAGAAAACTAGTGATGATGGTCCTAAGAAGTTTGTTCATTTTATATCTGGCCTTAAGTGTGCAAAACTCCCATCTTTGACATCATACTCAAGGGAGTGACTCAAATGATGGAAATTTCCATTCAAGCAGGAGGAAAGGATTTTGTCAAGGAAATAGAGTACAAGTGTGCAGACTTCTATCTGTAAAAGAAGGGTATAGGTCTGTGGCAGAGACAAAGCTGTGCACTTACCGGGCCCATTTCATGTTCTTCCTGAGCTCACAGCCAAGCTCCATTTCCAAACCTTCTCTGCAGTGAGTGGGGCCATATGAGTGAGTCCTGGCCAATGGAATGAATGACACTGTTGGGCCTACCCCTAAAATTCCCCAAACCATCTTCCACTCTTTCGTCTACCATCTGTCACCTGGATGACAGTACAAGCCTGGAGACCACAATGCTCAGGCCAACTTTGGGAGAAAGGCACTGACAATGACAGAGCCATAATCTGGAAGGAGCCTGGCACCCAAATGATTGCAGAGAACAGACCTGCCCCATTAAATCTTTACCGACCATATCGCACTGCGATATGACTGAGAAATAGACTTCTGTTGTGTGAAGCCATTCAGATGCAGGGGTCATTTCTTACAGCAGCTACCTTTACTTATCTTGAAAACTACAGGTATTAATCTTCCTGAGAGGACTATTATAAGGATCAACTTACTTGTTGGCTTTTTAATTTATCCAATAAGTATCTGCTTCAAATCCACCACGCAAGAGTTACTCTGTCAGGTGCCAACTCATGAAGCACTCTGACAATAGCAGTGAAGGCCCTGGACTTTCAAAGCAAAACAGGGGGTTGGATTCTGGCTCTGTCACTTACCAGCTGTGTGACCTTGAGCATGTTAATGAACTTCTCTGTGCTTCAGTTTTCTCACTTGTGAGACGGAGTAATAATAATATCGACCTCAGGGTTGTCCTGTGAATTAAATGTACTAATCAGTGTGCATAAAATCCTTAGCTCCTTATCTGGTATATATCTCAATAAAAGTCAATACCATTGTCAAATAGACAAAGCTCCAATTTTCCAAATTAAACATCAAATAAATTACTGTTAATAGTCCAGGTGTAATTGCCTAAGTCTATCCTCCTTGCATGGCCACGAAGCTCAGATCCATGATGCCTCTGAAAGGGACTGAAGGAATGTGATCATTAAAGCAGATTCCCAGCACCCGCTCTCGTTTGGACACGGACACATGCCCTCTGGCAGTGCACGTGGGGAAATCTCATTTTAGCGGAGGAAAAGGACAAAATTACTGGCAAGTTTATTTGCAGATTTGGAAGTAGAAGAGAGAAAGAAAATGGTAGTTGTAGGAAGGCTTGCTTCCCTCAGAGAGCCCTAATCATATGTTTTCTTGGCACTCTGAGGCTTTTCCAGGGGGGTGGGCCCATTGAATAAATACATGTTTCTCTTTACTTTTTCAAAACCCAGTAATGCAAAGACTTATATTTGTTTAGTATTTTCCCATTTGTTTTCATAGCCAAAAGAAATGTCTCTGGGCAGGCAGTTCCTTGTGAAAATCCTGTTTACCCCATCCTGCCCCAGTGAAGAGACTTTCTGGAAGAAAATACAAGATGCCATTTTAGAGGAAGGATTCAGTGGGCTGGCATTCAAAGACTCCATTAACTTGGAGTAGGAGCAAAAGAAAAAACCATGCACAGCAAAACCCAATCCAACGGAACTCTGGATAAATTGACTCCAGGCCCAGAAAAATGTCTTCTTAAAAAAGTTTACATTATGGTGTTTTGGTTTGTTGTTGTTGTTGTTGTTTTTTCCCCTAGGCCTGTTGCCCTGGTTTCAATCACTGATAGCTAATGAACATGAACTTTTATGATGTGAACAAAGGAACTGAAGGAAATGGGAGATTGTGCTCCGAGAGTTGATGACTCGCTTTAGGAGAGAAGCAAAATCCAAATAGGAATACAAATGACATGCTCCCCTACCCTGTGCCCCAGGAATTTTACCAAATAGGAGAGTTTGGGCAAAGATACTAGAGCCTTGAAGATGGGAAGGCAGCCGCTCCCTGCCAAGCAAGCCAGGCAGGTAGCTTAGCCTATTTTCTATGACCGACTGAAAGGATTACATTTTCTCAGACACCCCAAAAAAGGTCAGTGTGAACCTTGAAACCTCCATTTCATTTGTTCGGCAGTTTGCATAGGACAGAGGACAGAGCCATTTGTGAGACAGGGCACACATTTGTGACTTTAACCTCAAAAACTGGAGAAAGATGGGAGCAACCTCTTCTTGGCACTGCCCTTCAGGTGATGAGAGGTGGTTGACAAACGTCCTGTGCCTTTGTTCTCTGGGCCTGGGTTTAGAGATGGGCTTGGGAGCTGGCCGCCCCCAGGGGCTTAGATCCTACCATTTCTGAAAATGTTTTTGAACATTCTTGGATCAGGTGGACTAATCATATTTTCTTTTTAATGATCTTTTGCTTTAAATAAGAGTGTATTGAAGAAAGAAAATCCATCACGTTAGCATTTGGAGTCAGAAAATCAGCCTAACGTGGAATTAACTGATGACCTTCTGAAACCAGTTTCAGCTGATGGGGCCCAGGATGTTTTCAGTGGCCCCAAGACCTTCCAGGAGAAAGGGGATGGCTCTGTGTTGGGCTCATTCCCCTCACGTCTACATTCCACGCCTATATTATAAGTCTGTGGGAAGTTTAGAGCTGAACAAGAACTCGGGAAGATTATACAGGAACAGGAAACACCAGAAGAAGTCCTTGTCAAGGGCAATTTTCTGGGTCCTGAAGTAAGTCCTCCTCCGCTGGACCATTGCCACCACTCTTGGCTGTTTGCAGAACTTGAGCTCCAGGTTAGAACCTTTATATCAGACCAATTCTGTGTGTTACATATATCAGCTCAATTTAAGCTTTACAGGGTCTCTATGAGGCAGAACAATTATTATCCCATTTTACAAATGAGGAGACGGTGGCTCAGAGAATTTAGGTAACTTCCCCAGGGTCACGCAGTCATGAAGTGGCACAGCTAGGATCCAAACATAGGGAGCATGGCCTCAAAGTTCATGGATTTTACTAACTTACTACATCTCCTAAAATACAAAATCCTTAAGATAAGAAGGGATGAATCTCTGACGCTGGAAATGTAGGCAAATCAGTGGGGAGATATTTTTCAGCAGCAAACCCTTCTCAGCTCTCTTCGGATCAATTCCTCTAAGACTCTCCCTGGTAGATACCCCAGGACTGCTCCACTCTATGTAGTTTCTCCTATGTCTCAGTACACCTTCCCTAGGAAATCAGCATCCTGGCAGATCAAGTACCACAGGAGGAAGCTGCTCTCAGTCCCTCCAACTAAATAAGCATATTCACATTTTCCAAGATCCCTGATTATGAGCCTGAATAGAAAATTTGGTTTCTGATTAATAAGCATCCTTGCTTTTATGTTTCTACAGAAAGCATTTGTGCTAATAATATGATGCTTAATAATGAGATGTCTGTCAAAGGAAGGGAATGGCAATGGGGAAACAATGATGTTGGACCAAGTTTAAATATCATGCTATTTAAAAAGCCTTCACCCAAAAGGGTCATGCCCAAATCACTGGTATTTGTGAAAGGTGTTGCAAAGCAGATTTTTGTTTTCCTATTTCATGAGTGGTTCCAGGGTGCTTTTCCATTTTTTAGAAAAGTCTTAGGTCTGGAAACGTTCAAGCATCAGGCTGGCAGAGTTTGGCATGGTGACATTGCTGCCAAGTTCAGGACAAATCTATTTCTCTCTCTGTTGCCATTAGAACCTTCATCCCTGCATTTAGAACCTGACATGTGCCAAACTGCCCAATTAGTCCCTGCCTGTCATTAAAGTGTGCAGCTAAACACTGGGTTTGAAATACATCATTGCAACTGTCCAAACACAAACCCAAGTGTATTCAAGAGTCCCGGGGAGGATCAGGGTGAGGGGCGAGAATGATTCAAATTGGCCAAGATTCAAAATGCCATTTAAACTCAAGCACAAAAAAGGTTGTCCTCATGAAAAGAACTAGATTGACACTCATAGAACACAAAGGCTCAGTCCCATGTTTCCCGAGTTTCTGAGAGGGCCTGCCCCTCTTCACCTTGCCTGTGTGGCTCATTCTGTAGGGACAGAGGAAAGGTGCAGCTTTGGAAGTAGCCTGGCCGGAGGTGTGCCCCCAGACTAATACCCTGGTGATGCTGCCTTTTCTCAGCTTCCCGCTCCTGAAAGCCAACTTGATTCCAGTCAAATCAGAGAGAGGTTGGAGGTGATAGGATTTTATTTTCATAACAAATAAAAATATTTGATTTTCCCATTTAATTTTGCTGGGGAACCTAAAACATAGAACCATCGCACAGTATAACCTAGTCTGTCTGGTCAGGTTACGTGAGGTTGGTGCCACAGGAACAAGTGACTATGAAGTTGCAGTAGCTTAACCCAACAAAGGTTTATTTCCCAACATACTACCTGGCCGTCATAGTTCAGCAGGGATGCTCTGCTCATCACAATCTTCAGAGACCCAGTTTGGCAGAACCTCCACCATCTCTGATGCCATGGGTCAAATGCTAGGGGGAGAGAAAGCCCCGAAGGGTCTCAGAATGGCAACTAAATGATCTGACCTGGAAGTGACACCATGACATTTGCCCAAAATTCACTGGCCAGAACCAGTTATATGGTCCCACCCAAACACAAGAAGGTCAAGACACATAATCTTACCATCTAGCATTAATGACTACCACTGACACAATCCAGGTCACATCTCTAAGTAGCAAAGTTGGAATTCCTGACTCTAATTTGGCCCTAAAACAGAGGCACAGCTCACAGACTTACGGCCCAACCAGGCTCCGGAGCTGATCTAGAAGGGCTCTTGAGGATGGGGAAAGGTGAGACATCTGGATAACTCTCTATAGCTTAAAACTTTAGCTTTGATCAGATATTCCATTCTCACTCCAGGAGAGATCAGAATCCCTGGTTTGGTTCCAGAATAATTGATCCCTTTGTTCAGCTTTTTGGAGTTCTCCAGATTGGAGAGAATCTGAAAACATACTGAGTCTTTTGGACGCTTCCTGGCCCAGATGCCCTTGTCTTCTGGGTAAGAGAAACGTAAATCCCTAGAGCAGAGCAAAAGCCCTAGGTAACTATTTTCTGACATCAGCTCCAATACAGAATTTCTGCAAGAGGTCTGTGATATCAGCAGTGTCTGCAAACTGCTCAAGAATACTTCTTTCCCAGGTGCGGGTGGCTATTTTTAGAAATGTATGCAGATCTAAAAAAAAAGAAATGTATGCAGATCTTGTGATCTGTAAGATATACATTCAATTAAAAACGGGTACTGAATTTATTTTATCATTACATATTTTCTCAACCAACAGTTCCTCAAATCACTTTTAGCATAATTTGGGGGAGGGGTGAGGAGCGATGGTAGTCCGCCAATTTTTTTTTTTTTTTTTTTTGAATCATGTAAGGATATAAAGAGGTGCTCATGGTGTTAGAAACCTCTCCTTACTGAGCAGGATGCTTCTGTGAGGGTCTTTTCTCTAGACTTTCTTGGATCTTGTTGGTGAAATTTGTTGACAGAAAAGAAATAGGTAAACATTTCAGTAGCTGTTTCTGAAGCTGTATTTAGCTTCTAGGAGAATTATTCCATTGAGGGAAGGGTGAGGTAAAGAGGGTAAGCAGCATTTTGAGAATACCAGCCTAAAGCTACCCATAAATAAAACCCCTGCCTGCTGGCAGGTCAGTGTATGTGACATTGGTCAAGGGGCATCATGAAAAGCACTAAATCAACAATAACAGAGCTGAAACAGAGGGGATTATATGCACAAACCCTCCAGTGTTCGTTGCAATGACTGAATGGGTGTCATCACCTGTTTCAGGTGGGTCAGAATAAACTGTTTAAAGTCGTGAATGGAGTGAAGGGCAGGTACAGGTCAGGATGATGGCAACATCTCAGCCTATGATTTTCTGTCATGTTAGTACAGACAATAATCCCAATTGTCTGGCCACTTCCATTTATGGGGTGGTTGGTAGTGGTGCAGAGTGAGGAATCAGAGAACCTCCTTAAGTCCATCTCATTCATATTCCTAGCCAGCACTCTCCTTCTCCTTCACGGGGTCTTCTGGAAGGGCTGAGAAGGAGTTCCTGAGGCTGTATATATTAGCTGCCTACATATCCCCCATCTGGGAAAACGTCCATATCGGTCATTTTCACTGTGAAAGTGACCACAACACATTGTATGAGCTTTGCAGATGCAACCAACCTGCTGTACCAGTCATCATTTATAGGGCCAAGAAAAGATTTGTAAGCTGAAGGCAATCATTTATGACCTGAAGCCAAGGGAGCTCCTCTGCTGTGAAGCTTGCTCTGAACTCTGCCCCATGGAGGCATAACATTCTGTTTAATCCACTCAAATACTCTCTTTAGGGAAACATCAATAGTAGGTGAACAACATGAGAGCCTGTCACTTCAGATGAGGTTATTGCCATTGCTCTTGAAAGCTCAAGCATATGTTATTGTTGGAATTTCTGGGAACCAGAGTGACCACATAGCCAATAAGGCCAAGGAGGTAACTTCCTGTGTTACTGTGAGTCCCTACGTGCCTTTGTAGTAAGTTCATATCAGTTAATATATGACTCTTCCTTTTGTTTCTCTCTTTAGAAATCTGTCAACATTATTCATTTGCATGCATGAATCCTTTTATCTTAATGGTAAACAATGAGCAAAAGTTGAAATAAAAATTCCATCCTTGGGTCATATAGCCATGTTTTTCCACATGGTTTTCCTGCCAATGGTCCAAACTGGTTGCTGTAAATTCCCCTCCCAAGTCCAGGAGTCGGGGCCAGAAAGGGGAGAAAGGGAGATGGGGCTGGTCTGCAGCTCCTGGGCATGAGAAAATCCACGGTACTGCTTTGGGCAAATACAGACTCAGGACAAAGGTACAATCCAAAGTGGGCTGGCAGGGGGTGTAGCTCAGTGGTAGAGCATTTGACTGCAAAGTGGGCTGGCAAGCTCCAGATCCCAAGGAGAGCATCTGCAATCTGCCTGAGCAATGGGAGCAGGAAGCCCAAGAGCAGACAGAGAGATATGGGCTGAGGCACTGATTCACAGACCTGGGCCCTCTGACAGCAGCTCCTTGGAAGCAGCTGTAGATGGAGGAGGTTGGACTTCACTTTCTGTAGTGTAAACCCAAGGGCCCCTCGGAGTCAAAAAGTTACTGGAGAGTAAAAGAACACTGGCAGCCGAGGGGATTACACCAGCCTTCACTCGGCAGGCTGTCTTCTGATAAGATTAGGATCACAGAGCTCATCAGCCAGAAGCCACCTCTGAATGTCCAGGGTGAGTGGTTTGCACACACAGAAATAATCCATTGCCATGTCCCTGGAGGATAATCTTGGAGCCAGAACTGCAGTGAGGGCAGGACTTGCAGGCTGCCTGTGAAAGCTAACAGGACACCATGAGCTAATGGAGTGAATCCAGATGACGAGAAAGGACATAAGGTGGGTAGAAGGGCCTCAGAGCATCTCCTTGCCAATGAAGGAGCTCCTTGAGGCATGCAGTGGGAGACAGCCTAGGATAGGGCCCAAGATTCTGCATTCTGGACAAAATCCCAAAGTGGAACCACCAGCCACATTTTTGGTGGCTGGCAGGTTTTAGAGGACTGACGTGTGTGGCATCCTGTTGACAGGAAATACAGTTTTCAAATTTCAAATGTTTTTATAAGACCTCCGGAAGACTATAGTTAGTGGTGTTAGAGAAGGAGTGATGTTTGGGTGGACAGTGGGATAAGCTTGCAGGGCCAGCCTGCCCTAATGTCGAGGGTCTCCCATGCAGATTTGCCCTTGACCTTGCTAAATGTGAATCTGTGAGATGAAGATTAACACTATCTTGGTATGAAGACCAGATGCTCTGTCTTAGGGTCTCACTCATATTGTCATGAAACCTGCCCTATGAGTTATGACCTCCATGTTTCTGAAACAAGTTTGAATAATGTTTAGGAATCCTAGACATTTTCCCTTTGGGTTTTAAGAATAATCTAAAACAAAAATATTACCAGTTATAGAGACAACACTTTTTATTTTAGAGTAATAATTCCCATGTGAATGTCTTCTTCCATAGAATAAAACTTGATTTTTTTAAGTCAGTGTCTCTCCAGATGTGGTCTTCAGAAATGTTGGCGGGGGGGTCTTCAAAAATGTTGGTGGGGGGTCTTCAAATGCATTCTCAGGGTTCTATATGAATGGTCTTTTTTTCCTATTAAAAGTGAAAAGTTCTGTTTTAGTGCATTATAATGTAACAGTAGTTTTAAATATAGGACCCAGAAATGAAATTTTCCTTGGCTTTATAATGACTTTAGGTGGAAAATCTCCAAGGATGAATATGTTGCATGCCAATTCATTTGAATTTTATCCAATTCCACAAGTATTTATTGAGCTGTGGTCCTAATGCTCTAGCAGGCACAAAGGAATAGAGAATACTAAGTTCCTGGTCCTTTTGGGAGAGAATTATTGTACAAGAAGCAATGGGAACATTCTCCCTGGAGGAGTCAGGGAAAGCTTCTTAAAGGATGAATTCACTAGGATGACTGGCAGAGAGAGAGAGAAAGAGAGAGAGGTAGATAGAACATTATAGACACAAGCAACAACATGGACAAAGACATGCATACCTGGTAGTTTAACATGACCAGAACATGGAATTTGAGGATAGACAGCATGAGTAAAGTGACTAGGAAGATGAGGACCCTTTGAGCCTTGCTAAGGAGCTTGGGCTCATTGGCAGGAGAACATGGCAACTGTTCTGTGTTGTAATGCCTTTTATTGTTGTTGTTGTTATTGTTGTAATACCTTTTGGGGATCTCTCTCCCTGTATGCCTTTATTACTCCATTTTCTCTGAAAAGTTTGAATTCTCTCAAGAGCCACATGTATTGGTCTCACACTCCCGGGTGTAAAGAGGTAAAAAAATGTCATCAACTTAGCGATGGTACAAGAGTTCCAGTTGGAGAAAGAAATGTCTTTGTTGGGAAAACTATGTTGGAAAAGCCTTGGGGTATATCCAAGACACCTGAAAATTTGTGATTTTAAGTATCAGAAAAAAGGGAAATAATTTTGCCTACGTGGGGAGAAAGAATTTGGGTTTTTGGTGGGGGATCAGTCTGAAGGAAAGGTGCTGACAAGGGTGCGGAGAAGGTTACAGGAAATTGTGGAAGGATATCTCCCAATTCTACAAATCTTGAGGACAGTCTGTAAAATCCACAAATGCTGTATGCAAGTGATTTTTTTTTATAGTGGGATACTGAGAACAGGTTTGAACTTCAGGGCAGACTTGGACTAGGATGTAGGATGGAAGCTGCATGTGTTATGGAGCCTGAGGTGGCCCTAAAAACAAAAGCTTCAAAGAATGTGCAGCCATCTTGGAAAGGGCTTTGGATTCCTCAGGCTATGGTTTTGAACTAGATCTTGAGGATTATGCTGGTTAATTTTATGTGTCAACTTGGCTAGGCTATGGTGCTGGTTATTTGATCAAAAACCAATCTTGATGTCATTGCAAAGATATTTTAGGCGTAATTAACACTTATAATAAGTAAAGTTTGAGTAAAGTAGATTACTCTCCATATGGGGATGGGCATCATCAAATCATTTGAAGGCTTTAGGAGCAAAAACGGAGGTTTCCAAAGAAGGAACAAATCTGCCTACAGACTTCAACACAGAAACCCTGCCTGAGTTTCTCACCTGATGGCCTGCCCTGCAGAGTTTGGTCTCAAGACTGCAACATCAACTCTTAATTTAATTTCCAGGCTGCCAGCTTGCCTTATGGATTTCAGACTTCCCAGCCCCCACAATCACATGAGGCAATTCCTTAAAATCTCTCTCTAGATAGATGGAAGAAATAGATGTATAGATCTCTAGATGTAGACTTATAAATAAGATATGAATCTATCTTTATCTATCTATTATCTATCTATCTATCTTACTATTGAGTCTGTTTCTCTAGAGAACGCTGACTAATACAAGCACAAGGAGATTCCAAATGATAGCTGGGTGATACAGCTCTATGAAGGGCAACTATACATGTTTCTAGGTCCTGGGCAGGAACAAACCTTTCCTCACAATTTGAGAAAATGCCAAAAGGAAAGGGATTCAAATATGATTGCTCCTTGGCTCATTAGGATACTCAGTAAGTGCTCTGTGATATATATTGCTAGATCTTGACCCAATAGCATCTCTCTTACCCTTTCCCTACTGAAAGAATCCTAATTTTGTCTTAATCAACAATTCCTAAACAAGTATTTAATTTTCCAGCCTCTTTTGCAGCTAGGGGTGGTCATGTGACACAGTTACAGCCAATGAGACTTAAGCCATCATGTTTGGCTCTTGAGAAAGTTTGTAATGGGATCAATCTGTCTGGCATGTTTCTTCACTGATTTGCCCTTCCCTCTTTCCCATTCTTCCTGGCTGGAATAAAGATGCAAAACCTCACGGTGCAGCAGCCATCTTGTAATGATGAGGATGAAAGACACTAAGAATGGTAGAGCATAGAGTTACAAGGACTCTGGGCAACTGAAGACATCCCTGATTAGCTGCATCAGACTTGGACTACCTATCTCCAGCCTTCTTAATATAAGAAGACAATAAATCTCTTCCTTGTTTATGCAGACCTGATCAAGTTTCCTGCCACTTGCAGCTGAATGCACTCCTCACTGATACTGCCACAATCTCAATCACTATTGGATTAAGCAATGGCATTGTTTCCAGAAGTCCACCAGGCAAAAGAAGAGTGAGGGGCCTGAAGACCTGACTGACTCTCTCTGTAGCCCTTTTAATTAGCAAATTAATTGAGCTTAAATGATCATATAAACTAATCATCACCTTGAATGGAACACAGAAGAGGTAAATTTCTGTGGGTTAGAATTGAGATTTGGATGGAGAAGAACTAAGGGTATGTCATCATCAGGTGGGAATGAGGGAGCAAGAGGGCATTTTAAACTATAAATGATGGTTTTTAAAAAATAAAAGCGTGGTTAAAAAAAAAATAAGTCCACTACAAATAGTATATCTTGATCTATAGTCCAGAGGTGTCTGGTTTAAACAAAAAAGAAATGAATACTCAGTGATACGAATATCTCTGTGTTCATAAATAAAGACTAGTATCCTATGTGTTTTTTTCTATACTTTCCTTCATTTTTTCACTTTATTTACACAATCATTCATTCAACAAACATTTATTAATGAATAGGAACCAGGAACACAAGGATGAGTAAGACAAAGTTCTTATCCCTCTAGAGTCAAATATTGAGTGAACAGACAGAATTGTGAGCGGATAAATAACCAAACAAATCTCTCAGGGATATAGAAGAGATAAAAATAAGTCATGAACCACAAACACTGACCAGAGGAATTAGGAGTGACTGACTCCATAGCATGGGAGACATTTGAGCTGGAGTTTGAATTTTGAATAGGAGTTTCCTAAATGGAGAAGGAGGAAGACCATTTTCATTTCCTATATCTTCATCTTTGGAAACAAATATTAAAGGAGATTTGACCCATTCAGATATCAAGGGAGGCTTCTCTGAGGGAGCTTCTCTTCAGCTGAGACGTGGGTGAAAAGGAGTTAATGAGAAAGAAAAGAGAATTCTGGATAGAGGGAGAAGCAGAACTCATATCATAAGGTGAAGAGAGGTATGAGATGAAGCTGGAGAAATATTTAGGAAATATTCCAAATGATATAGGGGCAGAACAGGTTAAGGAGGGTTTGAGTTTTTTTTTTTTTTTCCTTAAAAACAATGAGAAGGCATTGACATGTTTTATGCCAAGTGAACCTTCTGGCCATCTTAACTGCTAGCAATCTAAAGTGCTTAGACTAAGGAGCTGTGGCTTTTCCCGAGAGCCTTGGGATTCTGAATTCCCCCTGCAACCTCTCTAAAGCCAAGCTGCAGATTCATTGGTGGAACTCACCATAGGTATCAGAATATCTTGCCATCTCTAGTAGTCCCATAATTCTTCTTCTCCATAAAGGCAAGCATACTGGCAAACTTTAATAACTGTCAGGTCTAATTATGAACAGCCATTGCCCTTTAGACTTGCATAGGAAGCCCTTTCCACTCCAGACGCTGCCCTGTCAGTCTCTGAATGGCATCCTATGAAACCACGGGTTAGACAAAGCACTGGGAAAAGATGCAAACAATAGCAGGAGCTAATGATATCTACACATAATACAATCTCCAAAAAGCAGGAGCTAGAGCCCAGCAGATACCACTGCATTGACGGCTTCATTTTATTCATACCCTACTGAATATGTCACTTCCCACAGTTCGGATGTCAGGCTGTGACCTGAATTTCCAAGCTTTTTGTTTGTACCATCAACCGTTAGCTTGGAGAAAGGCAAGAATTTAAACATGCAAAACTGGATTTGCATATTCGGTGTTTTAGGTAAGAAAGATGCCTTGGATTTTGGCCCAGTTGAGAAGGAGCTGCCGTTCTTTTTTCATTAATATTCTCTTACTTACAAGAACATGTTGACACAAACACACACATACACACAGAGGACACACAAAGAAATTCTCAAAGGCTTTCCAGTGATAACCTCTTAAGAAGCAAAGCTCTCAGAAGCACATTTCATTTGAAAAGGTAAAGAGCTAAGCCGGAGGGTTAAAGGAAAGAAAGCAAAGGCTGAGGAATACTGCAGCAGACACGCCATGATTCCTCAGGAACCTCAGAGTTTTCTCTAGGGAAGAAGGACCCGAGGTCAAATAGAAAAGCATGGGAAAAAATGAAGTATGGAAGCAGAAGAGCTGGAACAAAATTCAAAGCAGCCCACACTCTAACCACTATATATGACCCATACAATTACCTTTTAAAAAAAAATTCTTTTTATTAAGACTATTTTTTTAGGGCAGTTTAAGGTTTACAGGGGAAGGTACAGAGATTTTCCATATACTCCCTGTCCCCTCACATGTACACCTTCCCCCATTACCAACATTCCGCACCAGAGTGGTACATTTGTTACAACTAAGGAACCTACATTGATACAACATAATTCTCTTAAGTCCATATTTTACATTAAGATTCACTCTTGGGGGTCCCTGGAGGGCTCAGTCAGTTAAGTGTCTACTTTTGGCTCAGGTCATGATCTCAGGGTCCTGGGATGGAGCCTCATGTTGGGCTCCCTGCTCAACGGGGAGTCTCTGCCTGTCCCTCTCCCTCTTTCAACCTCTCTCTCTCAAATAAATAAATAAAATCTTTAAAAAAAATTCACTCTTGGTGTTATACATTCGGGTTTGGACAAATGTCTAATTACATGCATCCATCATTATGGTATCATACAGAATATTTTCACTGCCTTAAAAGTCTTCTGTGCTCCCACTCTTCACCCCTCTCTCTCCCCAATTCCTGATAACCACTGATTTTTTACTGCCTCACTGGTTTTGCCTTTTCCAGAATTTCCTATCTTGGAATCATATAGTATGTAGACATTTCAGATTGTCTCTCTTCACTTGGTAAGATGCATTCAAAATTCCTCCATGCCTTTCATGGCTTGATAACACTGAATAATATTCCATAGTCTGGATAAACGACAGTTCACTATTAAGTATGATGTTAGCTGTGGAGTTTTTGTAGACACTTTTTTTTTTAAAGACTTATTTATTTTATATATATATATAGAGAGAGAGCGCGAGAGCATGAGTGAGGGGAGGGGCAGAGGGAGAGAGTCTCAAGCAGACTCCCTACTGAGCATGGAGCCCAATGTGGGCCTCAATCTCACAATCCTGAGACCATAACCCAAGCTGAAATCAAGGGTCAGTTGCTTAAACAACTGAGCCCCCCAGACACCCCAGGCACCAACCAAAATGTCCTTCATTAGGTGAATAGCTAAACCATAAAGATATTCTTTATCTAGTTGAAGAAGTTCTAGTCCTACTTTACTGAGAGTTTTTACCATAAATAGGTATTGGATTTTGTCAAAATCTTTCTTTTTCAGCCTATTAATGTGATAGATTACAAAAATTGGTTTTCAGATGTTGAACCAGCCTTGCATACCTGGCATGAATTCCGCTTGGTTGAGGTGTGTAATTCTTTTTATATGTTACTGGATTCGATTTGCTAATATTTTCTTGAGATTTTTTTTTTCAATCTGTATTTATGACAGATACTGGCCTGCAGTTTTCTTCTCCTGTAATGTCTTTGTCTGGTTTTGGTATCAGGGTGATGCTGGCCTCATAGAAAGAGCTAGGAAGCATTCCTTCTGTTTCTATCCTCTAAAAGAGATTGTAGAGAATTGATATCATTTTTTTTTTTTTAAATATTTGGTAGAATTAGCCAGCAAACCCATCTGGGCCTGGTGCTACCTGTTTTGGAAGGTTATTAATTACTGATTGAATTTCTTTTATAAATATAAACCTATTCATATTGTCTATTTTTATCTTCCAGGCAGTTTAATTACTGACCATTTACCATGAATGTGGGGAGGCTTGGTTTTAAGCTTTGTTAGAGTGTTGTTTAAGCTATTGTGATGTTAAGCTAGAGTGAGATTATTCAGTTATTTCCTAAGTTTTGAGGCTTTTACTTAGTCTTGGGACATAGATTTTACTACTAAAGCCTGGCTATTATGGTATTTCAAAAGGAAAACCATACCCGGTAATTGCACTCCTGGACATTTATTCCAGAGAATTGAAAGTTTCTGGGTGCACAAAAGATCATAGCAGCTTTATTTGCAATAAAACTTAATACTTGAATATTTGTAATAAAACCAAAAACTTGAAATAACCAAAATGTCCTTCATTAGGTGAATAGCTAAACAAGCTGTTACATCCATGTCAGGGAATACTATTCAGCAGCAAAATGGAACCATTAGATCTATCGAGACACACAACAACTTAGGTAGATCTCAAGAACATTATGCTGAGTGGAAAAAAGCCAATTTCAAAGGGTTATATACCATATGATTCCATATATATGACATTCTCAAAATAACAAAATTGCAGAGATTGAGAGCATATTAGTTATCGTCAGGATTAGAGATAGTGAGATAGTGGCGGGGGGGCATGATTATAAGGGGTAGCACGAGGGAGCTCTTTGTGGTGATGGAACAGTTTTGTGTCTTGATTGCAATGGTGGTTACATAAATCTACACCTGTAATAAAATGGCATAAAAACTGTGCACGTTTGTAATGTCGATTTTCTGGTTTGACATCATAATATAGTTAATATAAGATACAACCATGGGAGAAACTGAGTGTAGAGTGCATGGGACCTATCTTTGCAACTTCCTGTGATCTACTATTATTTCAAAATACAAGATTTAGAAGAAAAAAAGGAAATCCTGGGCCTTTACCAAGTCCCTCCAACTTGGTGGGATATAAACTCCAGTCTGTTGCCTCTGTGTAAGACAACAGCTGGAACTCTGCTCAACTTTCACAGATGTCTAGCTGTTGAATGTTGCTCATCTCCTCTGCATCTCCTCCATGCATCCAGGTCATCCATACACTTGAGAGTTTTATGCAGATCTGAGAGCTTCCTCCTTTGCAGTGCCTCCTTTTCAGGATTTGCCCCCTCAGTTTCTTTGGAGCCCCAAACTGCATCTTCTGACACCTCAAGCCAATAGGACTGGCTTTCTGCTTGAATTCTAACTACCCTGCAGTTCATAGAATGCAGAGTGCCCCAAATAAATGTAGATCTCACCTACTGTGGTTCCCTTCTTTCAAGGACTGGAGCCTCTCCAAACTTCATCTGCTTTTGTTCAATCTCCAGTGCCTTCAAGGCATTATATATATCACTATCATATAAATATGCAAATATATATGCATATATATAGATATAAAGCACTGCATGCATAAAATCAAACTGCAAACTTGTAATAATATCCTATAACTTTAGAATGTTTTCTAGTTTACAAACCACTTTTCCATTTTATGCATACCAAGCCTATGAGTTAAAAGACATAGTATTATACAATATATATAACCTTTGTATAAATTATCCTGGGTCTCCTCATTTGGTAGCCATTCTTCAGTCTGTTATGAGCACTTCATCCTCAGTGTTCTCCATAGACATTTTGGTTCACAAGGTCGCTCTCCTCATTTTCTGGTTATTTCCCCCTCCACCTACCCCATGGGTGTTCTCATTCATGATCAGAATTTTAACTACCTCCTATGAACTACAAATCACGAATTTGTACTTAATTCATGACCTATCATCAGATTCCTGACTCATGTATCTAATTGGCATCTCCATTTGGGAACCCATAGATACCTCAAAGAACATATTCAAAATTCAACATTTATCCTCCCCTAAGACCTAATTTTATTTTCTATATTTTCTGTTTCTTGGAATGGTACCACCTTTTTCAACACTCAAGCTAGAAACGTGAAACTTGTCTTTCACCCTTTAGGTCCAACTGCCCACCAAGTCCTGCCAACTCTACCTTGTTTATTTCCTGAGTCCCATCTCTCCTCTCCATCTGACCTCTGCCTTGGTTCAGTACCTCAGGATTTCTCATCCAGACTATTGCAATAGACGCCTAACTGGTCTCCTCATTTCTGATTTTGCTTTGGACTGGGACAGGGGTTACAGCCTCAAGAGGGCAGACAGCAAATTTGGACTGTGGTCTAAGTTAAAGAGGAACCATGGGTTAGTAAGTAACTCTCTGGTAATACAGAAACCTCCCAAATTAGAGTGTTAACACCAGCAAAAATCAATATGCTCTTTTCCTTCTATGATAGCAGACAGGCTTAGTGATAAGAGTTTGGGTCGGTGTGGGCAGGCAGACCACAGCTTCTGAGGGCCCCTATCTTTTTAGGGGACAGAGGGAGTAGAGAGGACAGAGGGCAGAGAATGAAAGCCTATACAGACAGAGGTGGATAAAGAGGTTCAGCTCAGACCTTAATATGGGTTCCTGGTGAACTCCAAGACTCAGCTCTATGAATAGTAGGAAGGAAGCAAGTGTACACCCAAGACTGTGCTAGTCCACAGAAGGCATAAAGTGTGAGAGGAGTAGTTTGGGCTAAGATTATTTACTTAAGAATTCTCAGTATCTGTATGTGTTTCAAACACTTTTGTTTCATGTAAATATTATTTAGTCATTCATGTTAAACTTCTTAATGTAATCCCATTTAAGTGTTTGTCTTATATTTCAAATATCCCCAAGGATATGGTATGTGTGTGTTTGGGGCAGGGGGCGTGCCAAATAACAGTGTCCTATGCGACCATTATCTAAATCAAACTCACATAACAAATGAAACAGTTCCCTCACACTGCCCCCAAGCCTCACCTATCCAAAGGTAAATTGGACAAATCTGCTGAAAATACTTCAGTGGCTCCTCCATCCTTGATAGTCTGTAAACATCCCCCACCCCTGATGACCCCACTCCCTTGGTCTCTGAAGCCTCACCTAACGTTTTCATAGGATAAAGAATCCTTTTCCGTAGTTAACTCCAGATGCTGCACTTTGACTGTGAGCTTCATAGGCAAGAAGTCTCTCTGACCCATCCCTGTGTCATCATTATCTAGCACTATGTGTGGCTCATGGTAAGTGCTCAAAAAAAGGTTTGCTGAACAATTAATTTACTCAGGGATTAGCAAACATTTTCTGTAAAGAGACAGAAAATAAATATTCTGGGCTTTGCAGAACCTAAGTCTCTGTTACAACAATTCAGCTCTGCCATTGTAGCATAAAAGCAGCCATAGACAATACAAAAATGGGGCATGGCTGTATTCCAATAAAACTTTATTTACAAAAACAGGTACACGGATGGCTTTAGCCTGAGGGTCATAGTTGGACAACTTTTGAATTAAATGAATGAATGAATATGCAAATTGCCTTGGAACCACTTGGTTTTGACTCAAACTCTCTTTTCCAGGAAAGCGGACTTTCTCCTCACACAAATTCTTCATAGTTTCCTAAAGTAAGGCCCAGACCAAAAGATGCTCCAAGTGCAGATAAGATAAGATCTGTTTATTTTCTCATTGAACAGTTTGAATGGTATTATTTAGATGCAGTGTCACTTGAAAGGATAGTACTGGCAGCTCTCATAAGTTATTAAAACTGGAATTTACTATCATGTATATTAAAAACAAGAAAAAATGTCCTGATGCTCAAGACCATGATACATTGAATAAAATATGCCATGATTTCCCAACAGCCACAGATTCCCATGAAAAAATGAAAACAAAGATAATAGAATAAATAGGGTGAGTTCAAGCATGGTTCAAATATGTGTACCACAGTCATGATTAAAGCTTCTCTGAGGTCCACTGCAGGAGAAGTGACTGTGAATAGCTGAGTATTTGGAGAAGTTGGGCATCCAACAGAAGGTTCTTTAAACTGGGTTCAAATACTAACTTTGACCCTTGTTAGTAGTAGGACTCCACAGATTACTTAACTCCTCAGGGCCTCATTTCAGTATCTATAAAATAAGCACAATAATACCCGTATTCCCAGGTACTCTTAGGGATTATAGGAGATATTTAAAGCCTTGAGGACAGTGTAGGAAACACTACTGAACATCTGTTGGAGCTGGGAACAGTGGTGCATGACTCACACACCTCATCTCCTGGGTTCCTTCATAGCACTTACCACTCACTGCCTGATACTGTCTTATACATTTATGTCCATTTGTTATTGCCTGCCTCTGTTCCCCACTAAAATATAAAATCCATGAGGCCAGGCACCAGCCCACTTTCTGAACAAAGACAGAGCAGACTTCAGGTTCTGTGCCTTTGCCAGGCAACACCATCCAGCTAGAATTTAATCATATTTGGTTTGCATTTACATTTCTTTTTCTCATTTAGAACAAGTGATACTGAATTTCTATTTATGGGTCTAATAAAAGTGCCTTTTTAAATTAAATTTTTTGATAATTCCAAATATATGCATGAATTTATTCAGGCTTATTTGTTTATAAGTATTGGGTAAATGATAGTAAAGATGTAATGCTGATATGATCAAAAAATATATATCGATTTCTGAAGTTGAGGGCTTGCTGAAGCATAGGACCTCTAGGTCCTTTTCTAGGATCTTCATGCTATGATTTGACGCTTTTGTAAGGATTGACCTCAGCATGAGCAAAATGTGTCACAGATACACTTTTGTCTTGGGAGACCAAGTTTTGGGTGAAAGGAAAAGCAGCTTGTGAGTAGCAACCTGAGGAGATTCTCCCTACCCCAGAGGGAAAGCCTCCAAGCTCTTGTTTTCTTACTTTCCCCTTGTCTATTTTTGTTCAGCAAATTTCTGTTTAGACACCAAACATCTTGGAGCCAGACACTATGCAAATCAAAACAAATGATAAAAGTGAGACTTGAAGAAGGCAAGTGGAAAGGAGAAGTGAGTCAAGATTTCTTCACTTTACAAGTATCGGATCCCAGGCATGGGGACATCGTAAGGCAGGATTGCATCCTAACTCAAGGCAACCCACGGTTTCTTCACGTCTCCTCCTTCTCCTGCTTCCTTTTCCCAATCATTTTCCCTTTCTTTTTTGTTTAAATGAAGAAATTCAATGCATACACTGATGAAATCTTTGGGTCTTGTTCAGTTCATTTTCAATTACACCAGAGTGGTGTGGCTGGGGTGAGAAGACATGTCAGCTTCCTCAGCACTTTCTTGTTTTCAGGGAACATCCCGAATCATGAGGAAAGCCATCCTGCCAGCAAGGAGAGGATGTCCTCATGGGAGGATGCCCTCCTACGCCAATGCTTCTCAAACTTTAATGAGAATATAAATCACCTGAGGATCTTCTGATTCGGTAGGTCTGGGGCACACAAGAGAGTTGGCATTGCTAACAAGCTCCAGTGAGGCTGACCCATGGACCACACTAGAAGGTTATATCATTACTAGCAGCATATGTCACAGCACTTGCTAAGCATCTACTTACACTATGCTCTGACCTACGTGCTGAACTGACATTCATTTTCAGATCAGAACCTCTCTCCTAGGTCCTGGGAAAAACGTGAAGGTGAATAAGATTTTATTTTTGCCCTCAATAAGCTTACCTACCATATCTAAGATCAAAGCCAAAGACATAAAATAGCACTGTAATTATTGTGTG
This sequence comes from Phoca vitulina, assembly GCF_004348235.1. Classification (NCBI taxonomy): domain Eukaryota; kingdom Metazoa; phylum Chordata; class Mammalia; order Carnivora; family Phocidae; genus Phoca; species Phoca vitulina. The sequence continues at coordinate 38,275,458 of NW_022589706.1, forward strand.
AAAAAGCCCTCATAATGAGGGCACAGGATATATACCAAATCCAGGGTGATCAACTTAAAATATATATATTAAATTATCTCTGTATCTCTCTCTCACACACACACATACACACACACACTCATGTTCTCCGTTCTAAGAAATTAAAGTTAGTTATATCTTGTGTTCATAGATTTTACCTGGACTGTTTAGATGGAGGGTGGACGAGAGGTAGCCAACCATTTAGGTAGACCTTGAAGGGCAAGAATGTAAAGCACTGAAAATTTTAAAAATTTTAAATTACCCTTGAAAACCTCTTTTCTGGGGTCCCCAGAGGAGGTATCTCCTACTGTCCTTTGTTGCTGAATTTGGTCACATCTTGGGTCCTGCCCTCAATGTTCTTCATGCATATATGTGGTATAAGGCCTAATATTGGGGCTCAATATTATGTGCTGCGTTCACATCTAGAGCACAACGTGGGGCTTTGAGTGCTTAAGTGCAAGTTCCCTGCCCTCTTTGCTCCCGTGAATGAGGTTCCTTGCTAAACAACCCTCCTTATCCAGGGACCAGACACAGTTCCCATTTATCTCTGAGTAGTGGGTTCCGTTTCCTCTCAGCCCACAGAATTATTGAAACAAGCCAATTACATCCTCCCATGGGAACCAGGAGTCACCCCACCCTCTTGATACTACAAACCTACCTAGCAGCCCCTGATAGTTTACACTGTTCCTGAGTGCAACCCCTGTGTGGTCCTGCAGGATATGAGTGTCCACCTACTCCAGGCTGTGAATATATGTGTTTAATAAACTCCTCTCAGTCTCCTCTGTCTGGGGTTCAGTGCTTTGTGTTCAACCATCCCCACAACCCTAGGACAGGAATCCCTCTCTCACTAATGAGGTGATTAAGAGGCAATTAAAACAATATGTGATTTGTCTTTGAGCGGAATCTCAGTTTGATGTGTGTGCTGAATGACATGCAGGTGTAGTTTGCTGCATAGAACATGGATTTCAGACAGCACTGAAGTTCTCTTTATTACCATCATTACCTTATAGGCATTCATGCATGGGCTTATGCTAACTCCCAGATGCCTTGGTATTTAAAACCCTTTTGATTGGGTGTTGAATTTCTATTTCAGTAATCCTTTCACTTATACTAATACTGTTCATTGTCTAACACAATATTGGAAACATTTTAACTACTCATATATATTACAATTTATTCTGAAATCAATCTGGATTGTGTTCAACTCAATACCATAATCATTACTAAAATGCAAACACCATAGAAGAGTGTTCATAGCAGCATTATTTGTTATAGTCCCAAACTGGAATATCCATCAAGACACAATATCTCAATGCAAGTGCCCATCAAGATTAGAATAAATAAATAAACCTAGGTATATTTATACAGTGGAATACTATTCAGCAACGAAAATAAACAAACAAAATAAAGCCACATGCAACCACTTGGATAAATCTCTCAAACATAGTATGGAGCTAAAAGAAACCAGACACCAGAGAACACATGTGTGCAATTACAGTATATAAAATTTAAAAACAGTCAAACTAATCTGTAGTATTAGAAGTCATAACAGTGGCTAACTTTGGGGAAAAGGAAGTAATAATTAGGAGGAGAAAGGAGACCTTAAGGGGGTGTGTTTAATGTTCAATTTCTTGGGGCACACGGGTGGCTCAGTCATTAAGAGTCTGACTCTTGGTTTCAGTTAAGGTCATGATCTCAGTGTTGTGAGATCGAGCCCCGCAACAGGCTCTGCACTGAGGTTGGAGACTGCTTAAGATTCTCCCTCTCCTGACAAACCACGAGAGACTCTGGACTTCCGGAAACAAACTGAGGGTTACAAAAGGGAGTGGGGTAGGGGGATGGGGTAACTGGATGATGGGTATTAAGGAGGGCACATGTTGTGATGAGCACTGGGAGTTATACACAACTAATGAATTGTTGAACACTACCTCAAAAATTAATGATGGGCTAATTGAACATAATAATTTAAAAAATAATAAAAATAAATTTAAAAAAATTCTCCCTTTCTCTCTCCCTCTGCCCATCCCCCCCCCCCCCCCCCACTGATGAGCCTCTCTCTCTAAAAAATAAAAGAATAAATAATATTCAATTTCTTGACCTGGGTCACAATTTAGTGGCTATGTGTCCTTTGTAATAATTAATTGTACACATCATTTTCTCTTTTTTCTATATGTATGTTTTATTTCAATAAAAAGAGGTACTACGTTTGCAGTAAAAAAATCTTTTCATCCATGTAACATTTATTAGGTGCTTACTATGTGTTTAATATGAAGATGAGGTTTCTGTGCTGAACAAGATACGCACAGTCCCCTGTGGTATATCAAGATGAGAACTGGTCACTAACAATTAGTGCTCTGGGTGGTAAGTGATAACGCCCATGAGAGATGCATATGCAAATTGTCATAGGAGTTCCAAGGAGGGAAGGATCTTTTTCACCTGGGGGATGAGGGGAGGTTCCATGCACTGCCCCTGGGCCATGAAGGGCAGGTAAAATTTAGATGTGTAGACATGGTAGAAGACATTGTAGGTGGAGAAAATGATACCGATAGGATGAGTCTAAGGTGAATAGGGAAGTCAAATGCTTTAAGATGGCTGAAGCACAGGAGTGTGGTAGGAAAAGATGGGGAATGAAAACAGAAAAGTGGTTGGAGTCGAGTCCTGGAAGTCTCTGAATGTCAGGCTATAGAGATCAGGCTCCTGCAGAGGGTGGGGTTTTACTGAAGGAGAATTGAGCTTTAGGGAGATAAATAACCACAATATGGCTATCAGATCATAGGTGGGAAGGCCAGCTGCAAGGAAGCCGGGTAAGGCACCATGGCTATAGTCCAGAACTGAGGGGTTAAATGCTTGAATCCGTGTGCCTACAATGTGACAGACAAGTGGGGCTGATTAAGCAAAAGTCCAATGGATTTGAGGTTTTAATCCTAGGTCCGCTACTTCACTGATGTGTAAACTTGATTCACTTGTCTAATTGTTAGTTTGTCTATCTGTAAAATGGGGCTAATACAGGATTGTGCTGAGGTTTATGAATATAAATGAATATAAAATACCTAGTACACTGCTCATAATAGAAACTTGATAAATAGTAGTGATCATTATCATTATAATTGTTATTGCCATCCTAGCCGGCCTTAACTCAATTTTCTTTGGGTTTAGTCTAAATTAGATTCCTTTCACCCAGAAGGTAAATATCAACTTTTAAGAAAACAATCTCCTTCAATCAACTGGAGCTCTTTCAAAATTCTTCCCAAACATAGTATATTAAAATAAAACAAAATAAAATAAACATTTCTCTCTGTGTGTGGGTGTCAATTTGTGCCTCAGTGCACATTCCTAGCATTAACCAAAAAATGACACCTTTCTAGAAATCGATGAGAATCATCAGCTCTTGAGATGGACTGATGACTTATCCTTCATCAAGTCCAAATACAGCTTCAAGGTCATGAGTCACACCAATGACCACTCCTGACTGGTAAAGATGTTTTTTCATGAGGACATTTTTACTTATTTATTTAACAGCAGACACCACTCTGTCTGACTCAAAATGTGGTTAGCTTCTGTAACAAAATCCATGTAAATAGGTCTCCCATGAGCCACTGCAAAAATCCTCAGTAACTTCATGCATAATGGAAGCTTATATAAGTGTGTGTTGCCTCAGGCGGGTGCCTTTTCAGAACTCCTGGGGGTTTCTCTTGTGATTTTTGAGTTCTGTCTCCTTCAGATGTTTGGGTTCTCTGAGCTCTCATCCCACAGAGATGATTTCAATCCTGGATTGAAATGCCAGTCCAAAAAAAAAAAAAAAAAAAACAGATAGTGAACATTTACTTTTCCCTTCAGAATTAATTTGTCTGACATGAAATAGACAAAATCGTTGTCAAGAAAATAGACTTAGTTTCACCAAATAATGAAGAGTTGTCTGTACTTTAAAAGGTATCTCATGAAAATAGAAACTTCAGTCCAAAGGGTTAATTTCCACAAAATATATCCCATTTCCTGGAGTTTATCATTTTACATTTAAAATTTGCTATCCATATTTATGACAATTGAACAGACACAACTGAGTTTTGGTTTAGCTTAAATTTGAGCTAGTTTGGTCTATTATGTCTCTTCTGCAGAAGCCATTTATCTGGTAAGCTTATCAAACCAGAATACAGAGAATAAGCATCCCCCATCACTGTATACACAATTGTAACCAGCTTGGTTATCTGGATTCTCACATTAGAGAAGATTAGAAGCGAGAGGGAAGCTAGAATTAGACACATTGACAATTATCAGCAATGACAGCTGACAACCTGACAGAGAGTGAAATAATAGGAAATATCTAAAGCACACACATAAAAACACAAGGCCGGCAGTTTGGAGTCATTAAATGTAGGGGCACATCAACAGCCACTGACCCCCAAATTGTGTTGACAAATGTTTCAAGTAGTCATCATACAAACATCACAAAGCCATTGTACATTTAAAAATGCTTTCCATCCAACATGGCTTAAATTGATCCCCATTGCTTACAGGGCTAATCTTTAGACCTTTAAATTTTGTACTCAGCTGTACAGGACTTATTCTACGGTGTCAATGGCTAAAAGAAATGTTACCATATGTTTATAAAAATGGCAGCATCAGCTCAATTAGTCTAAAAAATAAAAACTTACTATGAAAACTGTTAATAATCTTCCCTTTTAGGTCCATTTCCAAGGTATATCCAAATACTGCATTTCTACAATGACTCCATGGGAGCGTTTCTTGGAAAATTGCTTACAAAGGATGTGTTTTATTTATTTTTTATTTTTTTAAAGATTTTATTTATTTATTTGAGAGAGAGAGAGAGCATGAGAGGGGGGAGGGGCAGAGGGAGAAGCAGACTCCCCGCTGAGCAGGGAGCCTGATGCGGGACTCGATCCCAGGACTCCAGGATCATGACCTGAGCTGAAGGCAGTCACTTAACCAACTGAGCCACCCAGGCGCCCGGATGTGTTTTAGAAAAAAGAAATGGCCATGAAGTTTTAAGACTTACTCACAATGCATAACAGCTATATTAAATTCTCTGAGTAAAGAAAGAAACATTCTAATTTGGTCAGATCCTTTCTTTCCTAGACTTCTTTGACCAACAAATATTTTTCAATGTAAAAAGTATCCCCACTTCCCAGGGTCCATCTTCTCTAGATCTTCTATCTGTGGCACTTGTGGAAATACCAGTCTCTGGCAATGGTTCCCACATTAGTCAGGCCTCCAGTGTAGAGCAGATGATACACTCAAACGAATTTAACTGAAGGGAGTTTAATAAAGGGACTATTCTGAGAGGTGTGGTCAGAAGTAGGAGAATCAACAAGAATACAGCTGTCAGCAGTAAAGAGAAGCTGTCATCAACCCTAGGCCTGAAGACCCAAGGGGAGGACACAGTGCTACCAAAGCATGGTGAGGGTTGGAGTGGTTGTGCCCAGTGGTTGTTTCCTGGTACATGTTGCACAATCTGTTCTTCAGGGAGGAAAAAAAGTCTGCTTGTAAATCCTCCCATTATGGCCAATTTCAAGCTACCACTGTGAAGTCATTGCACGTGGAGTTGGGAAGAAACAAAGAGCGGCCTACCTTTCTCTAGGATTGCCATCATACAAACACAAGAGTTGTAAGCAACCTCAGCAGCATATGTGATAACAAAATAAATGCAGAAAACTATTTCAGGAGTGATGGGTTTTGTGTGTTTATTTTGTTAAATGTATTTACTTGAAATTCGATATACTTTATTTATAAAGACTGGCTGTCTTTCACAACTACCTTCACAAAATTACTGAAAACTTAACAAGCCAGCAACAGCAAACTGTTGGCTGTAATAATACAGGAAATAGCCAATATCGAAATCAGAACAATGGGGAGGGATCCTGGGAAAAGATACACAGGCTCTCCGATCTCTAACCAGGGAGCCCAGAAAACTCTGCATCCATGAGAGGATGCAGTCTTCATGAGTCAGTCTCCCAGAGTTCAGGATCGGGCAGCAAAGGGCAGAGAATGGAACTGAGGGAGGGAGGCAGATGCAGAATAAATAGCGGAGTTCCTAAATGCATATGTTTGTGGGACTTGCAGTTAGGCTGGTTGTGTGAGGATCCCCCCAAAGTACCTTTAAATGTACATGCTGAAGCAAAAGTCACTAGGAATCTATGTATATTTCTAATGCTCCTTAGGTGATTCTAATACATAACTGGATTTGGAGTAAGGTATTACATGAATATGACTCTCAGGTATTAATGGTGCCATAAGGCACTGTTTTTCTCTTTATTTGAGCTCAACTGTTCTTTACTATCTGACTTGCCCACTTGAGAAAACATCTTCCTAGATTATCTCGCCACATCAGGGGTAGCTGGCTGGATTCTGAGTGATTCAGGTGGGAGCAATACTACAGCCAGAAGCTCAAAGATTGGAGTGAGAACTGAGAAGAGCCACATAGGGGATCAGAACCCCACCTAAAGAGTGGGAGTAGAGTACTGTGGTTCCCCTGAGTTGAAGAGGCAGAGAGATCAGAATTTGGGGCAACTGAAGTAGCTAGAATCTACAGAACAGGTGTCTTAGTCAGCTCAGGCTGTCATAACAAAATGCCATAGACTGAGTGGTTTAAATAACAGGAATTTATTTCTCATAGTTCTGGGAGCTGGGAAGCACAAGATCAAGGAGCCAGTCAATTCAGTTCCCATGAAGCCTCTCTTCCTAGCTTGCAGACAGCTGCCTGCTCACTGTGTCTTCCCATGGTCTCTCTCCTTCTCTTTGTAATGACACTAATCTCATCCTAGGGGCCCACTCTCATGACTTTATCTAAGCCTAATTACCCCCCAAAGGCCCCACCTCCCAATACCATCATCCTGCAGATAAGGACTTCAACATATGAATTTTAGGGTGACATAAATGTTCAGTCCATAACAGGAGGGCAACAGAAAAGAGAGAGCTGAGCAATCCAGATGTTCTGTGGGTTTCAACCATGAGTCCTTGACTGAGGACTAGTGTATACATGCCCAGGGCAGGATCAACCCAGCTTACTACATGGAATGAAGTCCAAGCTCTAGGTTTCATCTTCCACACCCTTGCATGTGTTTATAGTTTCCCTCTGCATCTAAATCTCATGAGCCCTCCCGAGTGCTCTCCATGCTTAGGGCTCTCAGCTTTTCACATCTCTATTTGTTAATGTTGCCCCCTATCCTGGGGCTTCCCTGTATTCTTCATGTAGCTAGATTTTTTTTTATTTTTTAAAGATTTTATTTATTTATTTGACAGAGAGAGAGAGAGAGAATGGGTAAGAGAGAGCACAAGCAGGTAGAATGGCAGACAGAGGGAGAGGGAGAGGGAGAAGCAGACTTCCCGCTGAGCAGGGAGCCCGATGCCCGGATCGATCCCAGGAACCTGGGATTGCGACTTGAGCTGAAGGCAGACACTTAACTGACTGAGCCACCCAGGAGTCCCTAGCTGGATTCTTTTTATCCTTCAAGCCTCATCTTAAAGTCACATTCTCAAAGAGGCCTTCCTTGAATATACACTATAGACATTCACTGCGTTTCCTTGTTTAATTTTTTAAAAATTGTTTTTACTTACTATTATAAAAAAAAACGCAGACACACAAAAAACTGTATAAAGCACATGTATTATTTCATGGCAAAGATCTTGGCAACCACTACCCACATCAAGAAATAGAACTTTGACAGCCACCTCAGAAACCCCTCCATTAACCCCATGAAAATTTTCTCTCTTCCTGCTACAGTAACTGACTTTTATACAAATTGTTTCCATGCATTTTTCTATAGTTGTATCACTTAAGTGTACCTCCCTAAACATTATATTCTCCTCTGCTTTTTAAAATTTGTTTGCTATGTCTTTTAATTCTCCTTACTTACAATCCCTTTTTTATTCCAATATTTAAAACTTAAAAAAACTTAAGGAATAATTCGCATGCAATAAAGTACATGGATTTTTTTTAAAGATTTTATTTATTTATTTGAAAGAGCGAGAGAGCATGAGCAGGGATGAGAGGGAGAAGCAGGCTCTCCATTGAGCAGGGAGACTGACTGACCTGCGGCTCGATCCCAGGACCTTGGGATCATGACCTGAGCCGAAGGCAGACCCTTAACCAACTGAGCCACCCAGGCACCCCTACATGGGTTTTAAATGTATAGTTCAATGAACTTTGACAAATATATACATCCATGCAGCCACCATTCCAATGAAGGCGTAGACTTTCTGCATTGCTGTTGTGTTAATGTATGTGTCCCCCCCACACCCAAATTCATATGTCATAGGTCATGAGAACAGAGTCGCCATGAAGTGGATTCATGCCCTTATAAAAGAGCCCCCAGAGAGCTAGCTTACCGCTTCCACCATGTGAGGACACACAAGGCGCTGTCTCTGCAGAAGCGGGCTCTCACCAAACAATGAACTTGCCAGTGCCATGATCTTGCATTTCCCGGCCTCCAGAACTATGAGAAATAAATGTTTGTTACTTATAAGCCACCCAATTTATGGCAGTTTTGGTTATAGATGACTTTAGGGTTTTTTTACATGTATTTTTGTCTTCTTTCATTAATTCACACTCACCGTATTGTTTTTATAATCAGAAATAAGCTGATCGTACAAATAAAGATGCTGAAAGGGAAATTTGTATTTAGCTACAATGCACAAAAGTAGAATAATGAAGCCATTTTAGCCCATTTTACCCGGAGCAAAGATTTCATTTCTAGGCTCCTGACATTGCTTTGGTTTCACTGTCCACAAATCCAAAGAAGGCTATGTAAGGAAGTTGTTAATATTTATGAAAACATTATAGAATAGTAAAACAAATATGTAATGAAGCCATATGGATTTGTAGAGATGCGAGCTCCCATATCACATGTATTAAAGTCCTGCAGTACCCATTTCCTAGCACATAGTAGATTTTCAGTTAATGCTTATTGAATGCATGAACAGGCATGTGAAGACCCTGATGAAATAATATGTTATTGTGTAAAGGCTCTATGCACACCAGTGTAATTAAAGAAATGTTGACATGAGCACCAAGAAGACAATACATCCTGGAAGACAGCCTTGGTCTTGGAAGATGAGGGAGCCTGACCAGAGAAAAGGCCCTAGAGAGAGGTTAAAACATGAGCTAAATCTCTAAGGATTAATGGAAAATCCATGAGTTAAACAAGGAAAGAGATAGCCTTCCAGGTAGAAGAAACAACATATGAAAAGGCATAAATGTGGGATAAGTATACCACATTCTGGGACATGCAAGTCATTGAGAAGGGCTGGTATAGAGGGTTTAGCAATATGCAGATAGTTGTAGCCCAAGCTTGAGAAGTTTAGAAGGAAATAGAGACCACCAAATACAATGTGAAACATCTGAGTTTACTGCTTGCCTGGCAAAGCCGAGACATGACACTCAGGTGATAAGTTCAGCCGCTCACCCAACAGAAAGGACCAGATATAGAGTGAAAAGAAGGAAGAACACCAGGTAAGGCACAAATGTGAGCTCCAGGTCTATTTGGTTCCAAGGTGGTCTGTAAATTCTTCACAAACAAGGATTCATGTTGTTGCTGCTGTTAAGATGAGTTTTAAATGTTCTAGGATGAGTTGGGTGAGATGCAGGAGGGCATGGGGTCATTCCATAGACACCCTTGCTCAAGTTTGCAAGATTTCTTTAAATAAAAGAAAGCAGGGAGAAGCTCATTACAGACATTGTGCCATGCTAAGAAATTTCACATCTCTTCCACCTCATTACTCACCAGCCTCCTAGTTGGTCTCTCTTGCTCCAGCCCTGCATTCTCACAATCCATTCTCCATAGCTTATAAACCACAGCTTGATTCAGTGGATATTTCTCAAAGACCTGTTAAATGCTGGGCACTCTTTGACTTCCCTGCTTAAAGTTTTTCAATAAGTTCTTGTTACTTATAAAGTCCAAAGTCCTTGCCAGGACACGCAAGGCTGTCTAAGATCTGATGCCATTCTCCTTTCCTGTGTTGTCCATCATCACTCTCCTGATTAACTCACCTTCTAAAAGCCAGTGGTGCTTTGAAGTTTGGTTATCATTTTTAGCTGAATCACTTATATGGTCATATGCCTTTGGGCATGTTTCTTAACCCCTCAAAGTCTCAGCTTCCCCATCTATCATATAAAATAATAAGAGCATCTATCTTCTAGGGTTGACTTACAGATCAAAACTAATCTTGTTCATAAATTACTTAGCCCTGTGCCTGACACATAGGAAGAGCTCATTTTATGATAGCTGTTATTTTAGATACACCAGGTGGGGTTCCATGAGGACAGATGGAGAAATGCAAGTGTCTGCCTATACTCCAACTTTTCCCCAGTAAAGCTGAATAACCTGATGCCACTTCAAAACCAATACTCTTCAAATACTTGTTCAAATATTCATTTGGAGGAGAGTTGAGCCCTGTTCAGAGGATATTGGGTGCTCCCCTCCTGAATACATCTCACTCATCAAAGTTGACCAGGCCCACTGTCCTTAAAAGGCAGCTTATCATCTCTAGCATTCAGCTTCTCCCTGGGGTCACTCATTGCCTTCCCACTCCAACCATCAACCCAGGGCTATATGAGTTCCTTGGCAAGGGACAGATACAGAGGAATTTACCATCAGCCTGCAGCCAAGTCAGTATTAATGTTCCAGTAAGACAAGCAAGGAGAATGGTTCTTTTTATTACTTTTCCTAGGGCAGATATCCAATTAGAGCTTTCTCTTTACCATATTTGGAATATAAGAGGACAAATTCTTCCTAATTTTTAGAGAAATGCATAGAGCAAGCAAGAATGTATAATAGTGTATTTTCAGACCTTAAATGTTCCCCCTTATTGTAGATATGCAGCTCATGCTCTAGAAGGTCTAGATTAACCTTGCCAAAGGACACTAGATAGCAGTAATAGGCCATTAATGACAGGGTAAGGGGTCTAAAACCCCACCCATAGAATGTTCTGAGGATCTTCCATAAAAAACTGCCCAGGCTGTTTCATACCCCAGGCCTTTACTATGCTGAATCTTCTGTCTACTCTTCTTCCACATTCTTCCATGTTTCATCTGTATTAGATTCCTAGGGTTGCAGTAACAAACTACCAAAAACTTGCGTAATTTAAAACAGCAGAAATCATCTCACGATTCTGGAACCTAGAAGCCCAAAAGCAAGTTGCCAGCAGGGTTGGTTCCTTCTGGGGGCTGTCGGGGACAATCTGTTATATGCCACTATCCTAGTTTCTGGTGGTTGCCAGAAATCCTTGTTTTTCTTGGACTTGTAGACACAGCACTCCCATCTTTGCCTCTGTTGTCACGTGACATTCTCCTTGTTTGTCTCTGTGTCCACGTTTCCTTCTTCTTATGAGGACACCAATCATTGTTTTCAGGCCCACCCTAGGTTCAGTATGACTTCATCTTAACTTGATTTCATCTGCAAAGACCCTGTAAGACCATATTTATAGATAATGGGAGTTAGGACTTGAACATATCTTTGGGGGAGCACAATTCAACTCACAGCAATCTCCATTTAGCAGACACCTAGCTATCTCAAAGACTTAGCTTAGTCATATCAAAAACTATGACCCAAACATAATTTTTTAAATAGCTGTGTCTCCTGGGTTCTGAAATTTTTTTTTTTTTTCCCACTCTTATATTTCTATCTTGTTGGCCAAGTCAGTTACTTCTTTCCCTGTGTTTTCAGTTTACTAACTTAAGAGCTCTACAGATTGGAGGGTTTTATAGGTCCCCAATAGGTACATGATCAATCTGTATTCAAGATTGAGCCTCAGTAATTCTTATTCTACATTTTCAATACTGATTATAAAGACAGCATTTTTTTGAAAAATAGAAGAACAAACATTTTATAAGTTCCATATCAGTATACCTTTAGTTCTCAGCATACATATCTTTATTTTT
>NW_022589706.1:38287468-38391480 GCF_004348235.1 Phoca vitulina
ATCCCAGGACCCTGGGATCATGACCTGAGCCGAAGGCAGACGCTTAACGACTGAGCCACCCAGGCGCCCAGCATACATATCTTTAATTTTTATATATTACGCCCAAGTATGAATATCAACTGTTATGACAGTGGGGAGCAAATAATATATTAATGAATTATATTTCTGTCTATCCTTTCAAACTACTTTATTTAGCAAGTATAATTATAATTGTGTTTCCAAAAGTGAAATTTTTTGTCTCCTGTAATTGTATAAAAGGTACCTGGGATTATAATATGCTCATACATGTTAAGACAGAAGGGCTTTAAGCACTAACATTCTGAGATTTTAATTAAATAATTAGCTTTGACTTTATATATATAATAATCTATATTTATTTGTATATATATAAATTCAAAGCTTACATATATAATATATGTAAATTCAAAGCTAATTACTTATATAATTATGTAATTCAAAGTTAATTATATATATATATATATATATATATATATGGAGAGGGGAATTGGAAATTATTGTCCATTATTGTCAAATAAGTACAGAGTTTTGGTTTGGGATGATGAAAAAGTTCTGGAGATGTATAGTAGTGATAGTTGTACAACAACTTGAATGTATTTAATGACACTGAAATGTACTAAAATGGTTAAATGTTAAATTTTGTTAAAGAAAAAAAAGGCTTAGCTTAATGCTACCCTCACAGAAAGTTCTCCTGATCCAATCTTCCCAAGTCCAATTGGCCACTCCCTTTTGTGTTCCCTCTGATCCTCTGTTTAATTTTCTGCTACCTATATCCTATAGCTTTCTTTGTTCCTCTCAATATATTCAATCATCAAAAAATATTCAAACATCAATATTAAGAGCTTCTCTCTTTCTTTCTCCCCCTTTTTGTCCCACTCCTAAAGTTATTTGTATTTGTGTTGTGAGCTATTATGTGCTGGTCAAAATAATGAACACAGATGCAAAATTGACAGAATCTAAAGGAGGCAGCTAACTTGATTTACATGAGAAATGGAATGAACTACTCTCAGAGGAAGATAATATATCCAGAAGTCAAAAGGAAGATGGGAGGATCTGAAAGCCCCTTGAGATCCAACACACATCATGTATCTTTTTAATTCACCAGTGAATAACACAGTCCCTGGATCATGGTATGTAATTATTGAATAATGACTAATTTTGCAGTCTTTGGGAGCCACTGAAAGATTTTAAGGGTCTAAAAGTGGAGACACAAGAAGATTTGTGCTTTAGAAAGATCACCGTTGCAGAATCTGGAATTTGTGGATATATATCCTAAGGATCTAGAACTCAGATTCCTTATATTTTTCACCAGTGGTGACATCGGAGAAAAACCAGTGAAATCTTAATGAACAGTGGAGCTTAGTTAACAGTATTGTACCAATGTTGGTTCTTTATTTGTGACAAATGAATCACAGTAGTGTAGGATGCTAACAACAAAGGAGCTGGGTAAAGGGTATGCAGAACCCTCTGCAGCATCTTCACATTCTGTAAATCTACTGTAATATTTTAAAGTTTATTTTTAAAAAGTTTGGGGAAGGGGCGCCTGGGTGGCTCAGTCGTTAAGCGTCTGCCTTCGGTTCAGGTCATGATCCCAGGGTCCTGGGATGGAGCCCGGCATCAGGCTTCCTGCTCATGGTGAGCCTGCTTCTCCCTCTCCCTCTGTCTGCTGCTCCCCCTGCTTGTGCTCTCTCGCTCTCTCTCTCTCCCTCTCTCTGTCAAATAAATAAACAAATAAAAAGAAGAAAAAAAAAACTATGGTGTGAAGCAGAAACCTTGAAATTCTTGAATTTCAAAAACCAGTAAAATTTCAGATAAAATCTAGGAATCTCTCAAAGTATTGTATATTATTCATTTTGTCAAATGAAAACAATACATTTTTAGAAAAACTGCCATTCTATTACTGCCAGCACATTATAAAAGAATGAACATTTTAACAACCCAAAATAAAAATAAGAGTAAAGAAAGCCCTTTTACTTTTTTTGTAAAGTCCTTTTACTTTAGGGTTTTCTACATCCTGCCACACACGACAATATGGATGAAACTTGAGGACATTATGGTAAGTGAAAATAAGCCAGTCGCAAAAGATCACATACTACATGACTCCACTTATATGAGGTATCTAGAATAGTCATACACATATAAACGGAAAGTAGAATGGTAGTGGCCAGGGCCTGGAGGGACAAGGAATGGGGATTTGCAGTTCAATGACTCTAAAACATCAGTTATGCAAGATGATTAAGTTCTAGATCTTTGCTGTACAACATTGTACCTATAGTCAACAATATTGTACTGCACTCTTAAAATTTTTTTAAGAAGGTAGATCTCATGTTGAGCGTTCTTACCACAATAAAAAAGAAAAAGAAACAAGAAAAGCCCTTTTAATTGAATATTTACTTTTATGAAAAACTTCTACATGATTTTTATTTTTCTCAGTTTCCTGCAGACTGGCCAAAACTGTTTCCTAGATATAGACCAGCATTTGGGAACCAAGGGAGTAAAGAATGTGGCTAAATGTGTACTGGCCCCAGGAAGTCATTGGAAGGGCTCTCTGTTTTGTTCTGTTTTGCTTTCAATAAATTGCTGATATGAGTTTGCCCCCTTATGATTTAGCTCTTTGTCCTTTTTTTTTTTTTAAGAGATTTCTGGAGCCAATATATGTGTATTTTCTACTGAGAACCTTAAAATCAGAGTTTACTGCTAATTTTTCCATGTGCTAGTTGTAAGACCTTGATCCAGTTGCTTAATCTCTTTAACATCTTTTTCTCCCACAGCAAAGTGGGGATCATAATGCTGTGGGAAGCAATCTCTAAGGGCCCCTGATCATCTATTTCCTGGTATTCATGCCCTTGTGTGACCCACTCCCCTTGAGGATGGACTGGACCCATGTTTATTCCTAACAGACAGACTATGGTGAAAGTTGAGATGTCATTTCTGAGCTTAGATTACAAAGAAACTATGGCTTCCAAATTGAGAGTTCTTTCTACTTTCTCGCTTAATCACTATAGGAGGAGTTAGCTGCCGTATCGTGAGCTGCTTTGTGGGGAGGCCATCTTGGCAATAAACTGAGGCAGGTCTCAGCTAGGTTAGGAACTGAAGCCTCCCGACAGCCATGTGAATGAGCTTGGAATTGGATCCTCCCCTTCCTTCAGATGAGACCACAGCTCAGACCAGCAGCAGAACTGGACCCTCCTGAGAGACCTTGACCCAGAGGTACCCAGCTAAGCCAAAGCCAGGAATTCCATGACCCACAGGAATTGTGAGATCCTGAATATTGTTGTTTTAAGCTGCTAAATGTTGGTGTAATTTGTATATGGCAATAGATACTAGTACAAATGCCTACCTCGCAAAATTGTTGCAAAGAATAATTGGGAAAATGTGCTTAATTATATTATATATGCTAATGAGCTAAAACATGTAAAGCAGGAAGCACAAAATCCCTAGCCCATAAAAGACAGCCTATAAATGTTAGTTCTGTCCTCCATTCTCCTCTAAAACGAGAACAATCATACCTGCTCTATTGTGAAACTGTTTTGAAAGCTGTAAGGTACTATGGAATTATAATACATGTAATATTGTAAGGTATTATTGTAATAGGAAAGAAAACATTGTTACTTTAAAAGCTGTTTGCAGTTTACCTTGGCCCAGAAGGAAGGCAAAAATTCTTCTTAACAAGAAACTAGTTCTTTTGTCAAGGAGGGAAAAAACCTAAATCAGCAGGTATGATTATGAAAAAGAAAGGAATCCAGTGGGAGCTGAAATTCAAAACAGGAGGTGACGCTAATCATGCGAGACCCCTGGGAAACTCTGGTAATCTTGGAGGTGTGGTTTTGCGACATATGGGGCCACATACTATTTAATGTGTATATTCAAAGAAACCATGTCTCTAGAAAGGTAGAGGGCCTGGAGGCATAGGGGCAGGAAATACATAGTCCACACAATATGTACTGGATTGAAATTTGCCCCCAGAATAAAGCTTTGAATTGTTTGAAGGTGGAGCCTAAAATCAAAGTATAAAGTAAATTATTATATAAACACTCAAGAAACATGCTCTTTCCCAAAACATGGAGGACAATAGGTTTATTATAAAAAATGTTTACTATCCCTCTTTTTATTTATTCTTATATTTATATTGATTACTCTTATTAATCATTAATTAATTGATCTTTTAATCTCATCAATTTAAAGGATACAAAGGAGATGTGTTATGTACTAATCAAAGACCCGAGTCAACAGTAAGTTAAAATTTAACAAACCTGTATCGTTTTAATAAACTTTTGTGATTCCTTGGGTATTTTTCTTTTTTTCTTTTTTTTCTTTTAGTATGATTAAAAAAAAACAAAAACAAAAACAGAAAACTAAGAATCCAGAGCAGTTCAAAGAATAAGACACTCATATACCCAGCTCTGGTGTTTTGTCTATACATACGGCCGTGTCTTTCCTTTAAATCTTTCACAAGCCACAGGACAGAGTCTAAGCTGTTTGGGACAGCATTCAAGTTCTTTCATGATCTGCCTCCTGACCATCTCTCCAATCGCACTTCCCACCCAATCCTTCCCTCTCCTGCAACATACTCCATAACACCAAACTGCCCAAGTTCCAGAACTCACCCTGCTGTTTCAGACTTCTCTGCCTATAATCCACCACCTCCTTCATCCTGAAGAACCCAACTCAAAGGTCACCTGCACCAGGAAGCATCCTCCATCCCCCATCAGTCCCTCTCCTTCTGTCTGGGCATCTGTTTCCATAACTAACTGCATTTATGGTTAACAGTTTGGGCTGCCTGGAGCCATCACTCACTAGTTGTGTAACCTTGGCCAAGTTATTTTGCTCTTCTTTCTCCCAGATTTCTCATTTGTAAAATGAGGACAATAATAGCGCCTGTAATGTAGGTTTATTGTAAGTATTTAAATGGGTACTACTTATAAAGCATTCAGAACAGTGCTTGGCACATAGTAAGTGCTCAATAAATGTTATTGTTATTATGATTATTAATTTGCTTGTCTTTGTTTGCTTATTTGATTCTGAATGCTTTTGAATTAAAGACAGCACAATGCCTAGCACATCATAGAACCAGAATATACATTTCATGCTAATGAAAATTGTGTGCTTATATATTTTTTTAATCAGAAACCTCTGTGGCTATGGATTCCTTAGTGAGTTCTTTAATAATTCCCAGATGTTGCAAATATGAGCTAAATTTAATTTTTAATATTCCATGAGCATCTATTGATAAGGATAATAAAATCCTATTTTTGTTTAAAAACAAGCTCCAAAACACAATGTTCACAGTCCATGGTACTCTATATTTTCCTTCATGGAAACAAAACATCAAATTTAATTTGCATTTGCATCAAGAAGTTTTTTTTTAAAAAAAGGATTTTCATTAAGAGCAGAATATGGCATTTAGGGAGGATAATTAAATGCATCTGAAACCCAGGAGATAAAAAGAGATGAAGAATTTTGTAATAAAAACAGCCTAGCTGGATCCCCTCCCCCTCCCTCTAAGTTCAAAAATGACCTTCCTTGGAAGACAGAATGGGCTCTTCATTTAGAGTATCACTGAAGGCTTAGTTCGGCCTTTGTCTTTGGGAGTATCCACCTCCTCTTGATGCGTGAGGTTGACGTTGTCAGAATTGGACTTGACCCCTAGGAATAAAGACAGACTTAGGAATATTTCATTTCCAGCCCCAATTTTCCCTCCCCTCCTTCTCACTTCTCTGTTACAGAAACACAATAGGTTTCCTTCCTTTTCTTCTTCTTTCCTTCTTCCCTTCCTCTCTCCCTCCTCACCTTCTTTCCTCCTTCCCTTATTATATCCCTCTCTTCTTCCTTCTCCCTCTTTCTCCCATTCTTTTTTTCTTTCTCCCAAACCCCCTTTTTTCCAGACTGTGTTTCAGAAAGAAAATGTTCCTAAAATATCATTGAACCAGCTAATGAAACGACAGCAATGATTAGTGGAGGCATGAAGCCCGCCAACATCCCTAGGAGAGAATGCCAGCCTCCTCCCCTGCCTCTGGTGAACTTCTTCCTCTGTTAGCACCTGCCCCCTCCCACTCCAACTCATCACTGTCTCTTCACTGGATCCTCCCCCTCTGTTGCCAAACAGGCTCATAGCTTCCCAATAATGAATAAAAAAAAGTTTTACTTGCCTTTTCTGCCTCTTCAAACTGCCATAGCATTTTCCTTCTTTCAGAGCCAAATTTCTTGAATATGTCACATACTATTTTTGTCTTCCTCACTACCTGTTTAGTCCACAACTCCCTACAATTCACTGCTCTATAAAACAGCTGTCTAGAACAGCTGTTCTTAAATTTGGGGGAGAATTCAAAATTTCTTTGGTAATCTGGCGGAAGTTACGGACTACTTCATCAAAACCCCCCAAAAATGTAATTTTTTTTTACAACAAAAATTTCCACATAACTTTAGGGATTAATAAACTTCCTGAAGCTTATCCAGGGAGCTGGTAAGGACCAAAGATTATGACCCTTTGCTCCAACAAGTCACATCTTCATTTCCATTTTTGAAAGGTTTAGGGGAAGAGCAAGCACTCTGGGTTCAAACTAAGAACTTGGATTCAAATCCTTCCACTTACTAAATGAATGACCTTGGCCAAGTTGCATTGTGTCTCTGCCCATCGATTTCCTCACCTGTAAAATGAAGATGGTAATAAATATCTCAGAATTTACTGTGGGGATTCCACGTAACAACATGTGGGAAACACCTAAGGTCATACTTCACATCTGTGAGGCACGTGGTAGATGAAACTTTTCATTCCTCTTTCCATAGCCTTATACTTCTCTCTTCTGATCATTCTGACTCTCCCTTTTTTGTTTTATTTATTGGCTCTGTTTTATCCTGCTGTGCCGTCAGATTAGATGCTTCCCAGGATTCAACTGTGACTGGCCTTATATCCCCATCCTTCCTCAGAGGATGTGTTTGTTCTCACCTCTTACCTGACAGAATCTCTGCTCCCTGTCTTCCTATCTCCAGCCCTAACTGCAATGGCACATTTCCACCATCACCTGAAACCTAGTGTCGAAAGCCAAACTTGTCTGCCCTACCTCACCACTGTTTTGTACCAGCTCCCCCCTGTCTATTGCTCTGAACTCAACACCATTTTGGTCAGGGAATAAAATGACTAGTGAAATCAACCACAAATTTTATTAACATGTTCATGTTCAAGTACCTTTTAGAAATAAATTTATTCTGTGGGGAAAAAAGAAACCAGTCTTTTTCCTAAAATAAAACCAATAAAAGAGGACAATAAAAAATAAGTCTACTTAACAACAATTAATGACACTAAGACAATGAAAATGAAAATGCTGGTTCTTTGAAAAAACTGAATCACAGAAACATATTGTGGTTTGCAGACATTGAGAAGAATGCCAGGTAGCATTGGTATTATTCACCAAGGAAGGACTACACTGGTACCAAACACATAGCCCAGTACCTTAAACCACACACTAGATTAGAACCTGTGTCATAAGATACTGGAGGTAAATCTGATTTGGGATTGTTGGCTAGTGATACTGCCCTACACAAAGGGAATCTTGAGTAGAAATCTATGTGCATTCAAAGAGGCACCAAAGAAAACAGAGAAGTGGAGGTTTAGAATCAATATGTAAATCTAAGCATGTATTCATGCATTTCTTAAAATCTGGGGAGTGCAATCATATTGTTTTTTCTTGCAGACCTGACTCAGGTTGTACAATCTCCATGTGTTCTTTCCTGACCACTCCGAACCTCTCTGAATTCATAGTGCCTATTATCTAACCCAGAGATTTCCAACTTTCTCTGTTCACAGCATCTTAAGTGTCTCCTTTTCTTTTTTTCATGGTGTCTCTTGGCCAAAAGAAATACCTAATAGTCTTCATCATTTAGTAGTTATGTCCAAACAACTTAATAAATCATGTTCTAGCAACTCAGCAGCTGTTTGAATGAAATCGTGCCTGTAAATTAAAAAGAAAACTGCTATTTACAATTTTATTCTTATACAATTATAATTACTAATGGATGGATGTGCCTATAGGGCACTGCACGACTTCTCAAATTTCGAAATCAGATGGGACACTGCCACCTTCCTTGCCTGTTCCACATGGTTTTTCGTACAGTGCTTGCATATTTATCACAGTAACTGCCAAGAATCTAGTTTTGCAAAGATATGATAATATTAAAGCAATGTAGCATGACCTAATGTCAAAACCATGAACTAATAGTAGCTCACATGGCAGATGATGAGCCATACTGAATTTTTTTTTAAGTAAAAAAATGTCCCATGGTGCTCCTGTGAATTCTCTGTGGCACCCTGGGGTGCCTCATCATACAATTTTGGCATCTCAGATCTAATCCCTGGTTGCCCAAAATTTGGTCATAAGCCATGAGCATTGGCATCAGCAAAGAACTCATTCCCACCGCACCCCCAGATCTACTGAATCAGAATGTGCATTCCAAAAAAGAAAAAAGAAAAAGAATGTGCACTTCAACAAGATGCTTAAGAGATTTGTATGCATGTAATAGTTTGAGAAGCACAGTTAGAAGCCATTTATTTGTCACCAGATCTTATCCTATGGTTGTAGAATGTCTTATATTATTATATAGTTTTTAGTTCTTGCGCCTTTATTTAATCTTTTCTGCACAACCTTCCCAAGTGGACAGTTAGTTGGGTGGAGGACAGAGATGTCATTATGTTTTTATGTTTTGTGGTTCCCCCAGTGTCCAGCACAGTACCTTGCATGGAGTAAGAGGCTCAAATATCTGCTGAATGACTGGATTCAATCTCCAGGTCTCCCAGACATCCTGGGTAGAGTCACTTGTGCAAGAAAATTGTTGATGAAGCTAGTTCCCAAAGATATCAACAACATTCTTAGTAGGTTTAAAAAAGAACATGGCATTTTTAGGATCTTGGGCTTGATATGTTAGTTCTTCAAAAATGGACACATCCCATTATTTGGGTCATGGTGAGAAGCGAATTATATTTTACTATTCAGGTTGATTAGGAATATAATTATGTTGTAGGGATATGTAGCCCAACACTACAGTGACATGACTATATAAAAATGAAGACTGAATATAACTAGTCAAAAGTTAGGTAGACTGCATTTCCTAAAAACATAATGAACTAAGTATTCCAAAATAATGCTGCCATTTATTAATTGCACTCATGAATCATTTGAATGCCAAGATCTGCATGTGTGCAAAATGCCATGGAAATTGGATTTAATTCTGTTTGAAACAGCTGTCTCCACTACAGCCAAACTGAATGTACCAAGTTCTTGGGAACAAATATGAAAGGGAAAGAAAGCAAAAAGAAGTCTTTGCTTTGTTAGAAGGTTGAGGTTTGTCTCAATGCCACCAGCTACTCTCTACTTACTTACCCATCTGAGATATTTCTCCCATCGGATGTTCCATTGACTCAGTGAGATGAAGCATCATGCTAGGGGATGCAAGGTCAGTCTATGATCTCTCTGCAGCTACTCAAATTGATCTTATAACCACAAACCATTTTTCTCCCCCCAATCAACCTCCTCTTATATGTAGAAAGGGAGAGAGGGGAACTCAGATGGGAACATAGAATAATGGAATCTTATAGACCAATAGATCAAAAAGTCATAAACATCCACTCCTTAGCAAGTACTCTTGACTCAAACTCTGTGACATGTCCCAATTCTGTTTGTCCCACTAGCTCCACCACCACAATTATCTCTCAGCTGAATTACTACAGCAGGCTCATACCTACTGCCTTTGTTTCATTCTTACCCATTAATATAGCCCATCTTCACCCAGCACCTTGAGGCATCTCTAAAAACAAAAACAAGGCAAAAATACACCACATACTCACTTGACTAAAACTGTTCAGTGGGTCAAATTGCTCATGACGACTAGAATAAAATATAAGCTCCTTCTATAGCCAACCATACCTTACAGGATTTGGCCACTGTCCACTATTCAGACCTCATTTCATCTCACTTTCTTCTCCATTCACTATGCTCCAGCCACACTGATTACACTTAACCCTAGAAGAGTCCACTATTTGGGACCTTGCTCCAGCTACTCTTGTTGCCTAAAATGCCCTTACCCGAGACCTTTGTGTGGATAACTGTTTCTCACGATTCAGACCTCAGAAAAGAAGGAACTTCATCAGAGAAGTTTTCCTATCTCTCTATACACCATTAGCCCATTTCATTTTCTTAAATACTTATCCCATCTGAATGGGATATCCTATTGTTTATTAATTAATATGTCCACTATACAAATTATGCTCTGTCATAAAAATGAATGCTCAAATGGGATCAGGGATCTTATTTGTTTTGTTCACTCCCCCATTCCTTGAGAAAAACCTGACATAATTAGCGCATGCTTGTAAAGGCTTTATAAATGATCTATTCTCCCTCCCTTGTTTTCCAAGAATAATTGAGATCCAGAAAAGCCATTGGCTTGTCCTGCATCATATGTCTACTTAGTGCAAAGCCAAAACTAGGACTCAGTCTAGGAGCTTCTGGGGCACCGCTATTTCTGTTACCCCCCCTGGCTATTCATTCAAGGGTAACACAACGTCATCCAAGTAGTTTAAAAAAATTGTTCAACAGAAGTTTAGGTGACTCTGATTTAGGAATGCCCCATCTTTGGATATGAAAAATGCTCTGTGAAGTTCATCATCCAGACCCTTCTGTGTAAAGACCTCTTTACTTTACCAGACTTCCTTGGGGTATTAACATACAAGTTGGTTTAGACTTCAAGGTGGAAGACTTTTTTTTTTAGTTTCTTCTTCCCTTATTAAAATAAATCTGTTGATGAAATTAACATATCAGATGGAACAACAAAACTAGAAATAACTTAGATCTCTGAAGATAATTTATTCATTAGATTAGAACTTTTAAATACAGGCAAAAGAGAAAATAACTATTATTAAAATGTTCCAACCAAATTGCTGCTTATCTTACACTATGCTAATTAGTAACAGCACCCAAAATTCACTCTTCCCAAACCATCAGAGAAAATTGGAGATTGGAGAAAAGCTGTGGAGGGGCTGAAAGGCAGGGGGTGGGGTGCTACTAGTTATTAGAAAGGCTGAATAATAGCCATTAAGGTTTGAGTTCAAATTCTATCCTTAGGATTTGTGCCCAGATTCTTAATACTTCTTTTCTCTTCCTACCATGCTGAGGACAACTCTTTCATATGTGCATGTTAGATTTTTCACAGGATTAAATCCCCTTCAATCTGTTTTCTGCACAGCAGACAGAATAATCCTAACAAAGCTCAAGTCATATTAGGCCATGTTTCCACTTAAAACCCTTCCAAGTCTCCCCATTGCTCTTAGGAGAAAAATGCAAACTCCTTAATGTGAACTACTGGTCCCATTATAGTAGTACACCTGCTTGCTTTTCAAATTTTGTCTTTCTCCTGTGTTCTCTACCTCAGCCATGCTGGATTATAGTAAGTGTTTTACCTGAGAGCCTTTATAGATGCCTGACTCCTTTGCTGGGATGCATACTTTTTTTTTTAATTTTGGAAGTATTATATAATATTATATGCGAGGGACTGAATTATGTCCTCCCCAAAATCTGTATATTGAAACCCTAACCCCTCAAGGTGACTGTATGTGGAATTAGGGCCTTTAGCAGGTAATTAAGGTTAAATGAGGTCATAAGCATATGGCCCCAGTCTGATAGGATTAGTATCCTTACAAGAAGAGAAACCTGATAGCTCGCTCTCTTTTCCTCTCTCTCTTGCTGTTTCTCCATGTGTGCACAAATAAGTGAATATCGAACATACAGCAAGACAGATGGTGTCTACCTACAAGCCAAGGGAAGCAGCCCCCAAATTAAACCTACCTTGCTGGCATCTTGATCCTGGACTTCTGATCTCCAGACCTGTGAGAAAAAGATTTCTGTTGTTTAAGCCACCCAGTCTGTGTTATGTTTGTTATGGCAGCCTGAATTGACTAATATATATAGTATTAAAATATAGTAATGTAAAGAGAATAATAGCAACAACAAAAATGTACTTTGTGTGTTCTGGGCATTGAGTTAGCCATTTTATATGGATTACCTCACATAATCTTCAAGACAATTCATTACGTAACTATTACTGTCTTCATTTTACAGATGAGACAACTGAAGTTCAGAGAGATTATATCTTTCTTTTACAAATGATAAACCTGAAGTCAATAAAGGTTAAGTAACGTACACAAGTCACACAACAGACTTGAGGTGCATCGTGGAGCAAGGGTTACGACTTGGCTCTATCTGAGTGTATGCCCTTTGCATCTAGTTGCTACATGACTCGGTGTCTGCCTTAAAGGGGATTAAAGCCCTAATGTCCCATGAGGGACTGCTGAAGGACCTTAGAATGTTTTGCCTAGACATATGTGGTAGCTGCCTCAAGTATCTAAAGGACTGTAAGAGGACTAGATTTATTTTTCAAGAACTTAAGCAAGAGCATTTGAATCAATGGCAGAAATGTCATAAAATAGCTGTCAGCTCACTGTAACAGAGAATTTTCTAACAGTCCATAGATGGAATGGGCTGTCTGGAGACCTGGGTCTCTCTTCATGAGTGGGATCAAGAAAGGAACTAGAAATTAATTCAGGGCAGTATGGAGGTGATCAGACAGCAGACGGTGGTTGAAAACAGATGAACTCTGAGCTTCCATCCAGCTCCAGGAATAAATGGCACTTGGTTTGGACTGTTCATGACCTTATTGTTGGTACAACCATTTGAGTTGGCAAAACACACGGTCCTAAACCAGCCAGACCTGCTTGGTGAAGATACGGTTGCATTTTTCTGCCACTATTATAGCCACCCTTCCTTTTACTGAATGCCTGAGGGGAGGTACAATGAAGATCCCATTCTTATTTGGGAATGAGTAATTCCACTTGTGGTAAAGGCCATCCCAGTTCCCCACCCTCACTTTCCGCCTTTCCCCTGCCTTCTAAAGCCCAACTGCGATGGTGAGATACTATAGGGCTCAGGGAGGAAAGTTGCACTCTCTAGTTTCCATCTTTAATAAACAAAAGCACAATTACATTATTTTATGAAGTGTTATATTTTATAAAAAGAAGTTTTAGTTTAAAAACTATTGGGGAAGAGGGAAGGGAAATAAATATTTCTGGCTTCCTATAGTTCATTTTGCCAAGTTGGCAGCAGATTTATTCTTTTTCTGCAATTGTTTTACTTTTTCATTGTTTTCCCCACATTTGGTCATACAAACCATCAAGTTCTTATTCTCCCAATACACCTAAGTAACACTGGGTGCTTTCTTTTCATTTTAGACTGATCAGCATGGTTCTCAGTAAACCAAATTCAGCTAATTTATATTTCGCCTTAAAACAATAAATAAATGTCTTGAGCGCCTACTCTGGGCCAGGATCTATGCTAGATTTCGTGATACATAAGTGAGCAAACTTTGGCCTTTACTCTGGAGGAAAACCTTATGGGACTCTTTGGTAGCAAATCACAAAAACCAAATTTGAATTAGCTGAGACAAAAAAGGGAATACATTGACTCACGTATTCAAACTCAGAAATGGCTGAAACAACAGGAACCCGAGCCTTGAGTGCTTTCAAGATATTTTCTTCCCATTTCTTATCTCAACTCACTTTCTGTTTTGGCAACTCCTCCCATGAAGCTGACACAATAACAATCAGGAGCTCCAGAAAATCGAGGTTCCACATTCCCTAATTCACTAGCCAAAAGGAGAAGTGTCCACACAGCTGTAGGCTTAAAAATCCTGGGGAAGAACTTGACTGGCCCAGTATAGGTCACATGCTGCCAGTCACTGTGGCTACAGGGGCAGGACCAATTTTTTTTTTAAACATCAGCTTGTATTAAGGTATAATTGATACACAAAGATATAATACACAAAGGTTTAATTGATACACTGCACATGTTTAATGTGTACAATTTGATGAGTTTGGACATCAACTACCATTTGAATCTCATATTAGAGTAGAGGGGCAAGCCAGGAGAGAGAGGGAGGAATAGTTTCCTAAAAAGAAGGAGATGTTATTCCCTGAATAAAGACTGGCTACAAGGTAGATGAAAGACCAAAATGCACTTTAAGGAGCTTACTAGCTGATAGGAAAGGCAGTTATGCAAGCAAGTAATAACAATGCAATGTTATACATGCTTTAATGGAAGTATGTTCAAGAGTAAGGTGGAGAATCATCAAAGCATGAGAAAACAATTAATTCTGCCTGGAGGTTTAGGTAAAACTATAATGAGAGGTGACAAGTTCATGGAGAAATGAGAAAAGGTGTGAAAATAGGCTGAAATCAGGTTGTGCTAGGCCTTGTGTACTACAGTAAGGAGTTTAGACAAAATTCAGTGGGTTACAGGATGGGACTTGAGAATTTTATGCAGGGGAGTAACGTCGTACCACCCTCACACTGAGACATAAGGGCCCTCCATTGGAACCTACACTTTATGAGACCCAGCTCTAACTCTCTTCTAGACATACCAATCTCTTCAAGGCAAGGAGTCCACAGGGCCAATGGGATGTGTCCCCCAGAGCCTGTACTCTCCCCGACTTCTAGACCACAGTCTGGGTGTTCAAGAACTGAAATTCCCTGTTCAAAGTATTCCAAGCCTGCTTTTAGGGTTTGGAAATTGTGCAGGCCTCCATAGGTCCATTCTCTAGGCCTTAGAGGTGGTTGTTAGGAATGTGAGAAGGAGCTTGGACATGGAAGCTGAGATGTCTACATGTATGTTTGTGAGGCCCTTTGCAGTGGGATGGAGCAATGGGGTGGAAAGGAGGGGTTTGGGCAAAGGGCTGAAAACCTCCATTTTAACACTTCTTTGGGGCCCTGCAAATGTTAGGGGTGGGCCTGAGTTATACACTATCAGGTTAGCCAGAAAACTGTGGGGAATTTTAACAGAAAAGAGTGGAAGCAGAGAGAAGCAGATGGGTTTGAGAGATATTTCTGAAGTAGGCCTTATAGGATTCAATGACCAGTTGAATGTGAGGCATGAAAACAAAAAAGAATAAATAAAGGTTCTAGTTTGCAACTTGGGTGATTGCAGTGTCATAACAAAATGGACAATATAGGAAGAGAAACAGGAGTGAAGAAAAGATAATACTATGATAAAAATGATTTTCTTGTGTTTTCACTATAAATTTGGATTATCAATGTCCCTTTGGGGAGATAGTAATAATCACTGTCCCCTTTGGGGAAGGAAATAATAAAAATCAATGAAATAGAGAATAGAAAAATAGAGAAAATCAAATGAAACTAAAAGCTGATTGTTTGAAAAAATTAACAAAACTGACAAACTTTTAGCTTAGATTTACCAAGAAAAAAGAGAGAAGACTCAAATAACTAGAATCAGAAATGAAATGTCTACCAACCTTAAAAATACTACCAACCTTAAAAAATAAAAAGGATTATAAACAAATACTATGAGCAATTGTATGCCAGTAATTAGAGAACTCAGATGATATGGACAAATTCCTAAAAAGACACAAACTCCTGAAACTGACCTAAGAAGAAATAGATGATCTGAATAGACTGATAACAAGTAAAGAGACTGAATTAATAATCAAAAAACTACCCACAAAGGAAATTCCAGGCCCAGATGGCTTCACCTCTGAATTCTCAAACATCAAAGAATATTGAGTATCAGTTCTTTATGAACTTCCACAAAATAGAAAAGGAGGGAACTCTTCCATTATGGTTATTTTTAGGTGTCAAATTGACTGTGCCATGGGGTGCCCAGATAAACATTATTTCTGTGTGTCTGTGAGGATGTTTCAGGATGAGATTAACATTTAAATTGATGGACTCAGTAAAGTAGATTGCCCTCCCCAATGTGGGTGGGCATTACTCAATCCATTGGGGGTGAATAGAACAAAAGGCAGAGAAAGAAGACATTCATCCCTTTTTCTTCCTGCCTACCTCATTATTTATAGAATTAAAAACAAAATCCACATAATTCTCTCAATAAACACAAACAAAATTTGGCAAAATCCAACACTTGTTCATGATAAAAACACACACAAAAAACCTAAGAATGGGAAGGAACTTCCTCAACTTGGTAAAGGGTAACTACAAAAAATCCACAGCTAACATGATACTTAATGGTGAAAAATGCTTTCCCGTAAGGTTAGGACTGGATGCTTTTCCCCCTACGATTAGGAAAAGACAAGGAAGTTCACTCTCACCACCTCTATTCAATGTGTCCTGGAGGTTCTAGCCAGGGCAATTAAGCAAGAAAAATAAATAAAGGCATCTAAATTGAAAAGGAAGAAATAAAACTACCTCTATTCACAGATGGCATTATCCTGTGTATAGAAAAACTTAAATAATTCAATAAAACTATTAGAACTAATAAATGAATTCAGCAAGCTTGCAGGATGCAAGATGAATATACAAAACTCAATTATATTTTTATATACTTTTAACTAACAATCCAGAAATGAAATTAAGAAAACAATTTTATTAACAACAGTATCAAAAAGAATAAAATAGTTAAGAATAAATTTGACAAAATTATTGCAAAATTTACACTCTGAAAACTACAAAGTATTGTTGAAAGAAAAAAAAGAAGAAGATCTAAATAAATGGAAAAGCATCCCATGTTCATGGATTGGAAAACTTAACATTGTTAAGATGGCAATACTCCCCAAACTGATCTACAGATTTAACATGATCCCTATCAGAACTCCAGCTGACTTCTTTCTGGAAATCAGTAAGCTGATTCTAAAATTCACATGAAATTGCAAGGGATCGAGAATAACCAAAACAATTTTAAAAAAGAAAAACAAAGATAGAAGACTTACATTTCCCAATTTCAAAACTTACTGCAAAGCAAGGTAATCAATACAGTATAGTACTGCACAAAGATGTACATATAGATCAATGGAAGAGAATTGCAAGTCTAAAAATAAGCCATGTGTCTACGGTCAACTCATTTTGACAAGGGTCCCAAAACAATCTAATGGAAAAAGAATAATTTTTTCAACAAATGGTGCTGGAAAAACTGAATATCTACATGCAGAAAAATGGAGTTGGATCCTTACCTCACATGATGTACAAAATTAATTTAAAATGCAATAAAGACCCAAATACGAAATTTTAAAGCTCTTAGAGGAAAATATTGGGGTAAGTCTTCATGACCTCAGATTTGGCAATGGATTCTTAGATATGACAGTGAAAGCACAAGGAATAACAGAAAAACACAGATAAATTAGACCTCATCAAAACTTAAAAATTTTGTGCTTCAAAGAATACTGTCAAAAAAGTGAAAAGACAACTCACAGAATGGGGAAAAATATTGGCAAATCAAATATCTGATGAGGGACATGTATCTATATATAAAGAGCTCATACAACTCAATAAGAAGAAGATAGATAACCCAATTTAAAAATGGGAAAATGAAATGAATAAATATTTCTCTAAATAAGATAGATACGCAAATGGCCAAAAGCATATTTAAACATCTTCATGTTTGGCATCATTAGTCATCAGGGAAATGCAAATCAAGCCTATAATGTGATTTGATTTCACAGCCATTAGGATTGCTAGAATTAAAGTCAGATAATAACAAGTGTTGATGAAAATGTGGAGAAACCAGAGCCCTCATACACTGCTAGTAGGAATGTAAAATGGTGCAGCCACTTTGGAAAACAGTTGTATACTTTCCTGAATGGTTAAACATAGACTTACCACAAGACCTGGCAATTCCACCCCTAGCCATATACATAAGAGAAACAAAAACAAATGTCCATATAAACCTGTACACAAATGTTTATAGCCAAAAGGTGGAAACACCCCAAATGTCCAACTGATAAATTTAAAAAATGTGTTTTGCCATCTATACAATGAAATATTATTAAGCCATTAGAAGGAATGGAGACTAACACATGCTACAATATGGATGAACCCCAAAAACATTATGCCAAGTGAAAGAAGCCTGACACAACAGACTGCATATTACATGATTTCATTTAGATGAAATGTCCAAATCTAAAAAGACAGAAAGTAGATTAGTAGTTGCTTAGGGCTAGAGGGGATGGAAGAACAGGGAGATAACTGTTAAAGTGTATAGGATTTCTTTAAAGGTGACAGAATACTCTAAAATTAACTGTGCTAATGGTTGCTCATATCAGTGCATATACTAAAAACCATTCTACCATGTTCTTTAAATGGGTGAAATGTATGATATGTGGGTTATATCTCAATAAACCTTTAAACTGGTTTTAAAGGCAGTTTGAAGGAAAGAGAAAACAAGCAAAGATGTCAAAGTTGTAAGTTAATCTGCAACTGAGGATACAAATGATATTTAGGTATCAAAATTCATAACTTTTCAAAAGTTTAAAAATGAAAGGAGTCCTCTCCAGTCCAACTGCCTAGAAGGAGGTAACCCCCATTCCCTTGCCTCATGTTTCCACGTGGGGACTTCTTCCAGTGTAACATTCCTGGCCTCTCTTATCCCCCTCTCCCAACTCAGGAGCAATTTACCTGATGGTGAATTTGAAAATGAAACTGAGCATCCTCTCTAGTGTAGCCCAGCCTGCCCACAGAGGCATTGAGCAAGCTTCTTGTGGCAGACTTTCCCCCTGCAAGGGGTAAGACTACTGCTAGGAGCCAAGTTCATTCAGTTCAGGGGAGAAGATGAGGGAAACCAGGTGATGGCATCGTGTGGTGGTTTTAAAACATGTCTGCACGTTCTTCAACATTCTTCCCATCAAGAGGTGGAGTCTATGTCCCCATCTTTTGAACTTAGCTAGGAACTTTGTGACTGCCTTAATAAACAGAAAGGTGCAGTAGGGGAGCAGTGTAATTTCTAAAGCCATTAAAAAAGCCATGTGGCTTTTGTTGGTTTCCCTTGAAACAATCACTTGGAGACACTTCCGTCACCATGAAAGAAGCCCAGGTACCCTGAGGTGACCATGTGATGAGTGTATATGGGAGCAGGGAAGAGATGTTCTTCCAGCCCTAGCTGTTGGAGTCTTTCCAGCCTAGGTGCTAGATATGTGAATGAATGCTCCTACACCCTACCACCATCTGACCCCAACCACATGAGGTACCCTACTGAAACTCACCAGGCAGAGTCCAGACAGTTCCCACATCATGGGCAAATTAATGACTGCTATTATTTTAAGTCACTCTTTTGGGGTGATTTATTAAATAGCAAAAAACAAAAACAAAAAACTGGAACACACATATTCTCCATCCCCCTGGAGAATTACATTTACTAGTAATGACATTGGTTCCTCTTTATCTGACCCCTCTTTCTTATTTCTCAGTAAAAATTGGTTCCAAACTCAGAAGGGTAAATTTTTATTTAGTGGTCCCCTTAGCCTCCAACTTTATCTGCTCAATATAAGAATTTCTCCTGCCCTTTCTCTGTGGGCATGGATGGGCCTTAGGGCTCTCTGCTGGACTCTCTCTAGTGACTGGAAATGTCTCTGCAAACATTCAAATTAGCATGGCTCCTCCATAAAATGTTCTTTCTTCAGTTTATTGAAAACCCTTTAAAGCACCACTGAACAAACCATCTCTACATTCACCTCTTTCAAACCTTTCGTGGCAGACATCACATATTTCTTTAGTTGGTTACCTCCACTTCCTTCAACTTTACCTCCTCAAACTTGAGTGTGCAACACCTGAGGCCTTCTTACCACATGGATTATTGGGCCCCCTCCCCAGGGTTTCTGATTCAGGAGGCCTGGGGTAGGGTCAGCGAATTTGCTTATTTAACAAGTTCCCAAGTCCTGCTGACGCTGTAATCCAGGGACTGCTCTTTGAGAACCACTGAGCTTGAGAAACCAAATGTATAGGGTGGTAGAAAGAGTCCTCATACTGGCTGTGATATCCTCCAATAAAATATAAAGGTAGTGATCCAGAGGGACACCTGCACCTCAATGTCCATAGCAGCAATGTCCGCAAAAGCTAAACTGTAGAAAGAGCCCACATGTCCATTGACAGATGAATGGATAAAGAAGATGTGGTATATATATATATATAGATATATATATATACATACACAATGGAATATTACTCAGTCATCAGAAAGAATGAATACTTAACATTTACATTAACGTGGATGGAACTGGAGGGTATGATGCTGAACAAAATGAGGGAGTCAGAGAAAGACAATTATCATATGGTTTCACTCATATGTGGAATATAAGAAACAGCGCAGAGGATCATAGGGGAAGGGAGGGAAAACTGAATGGGAAGAAATCAGAGAGGGAGACAAACCATGAGAGACTCTTGACTATAGGAAACGAACTGAGAGTTGCTGGAGGAGAGGTGGGTAGGGGGATGGGGTAATTCAGTGATGGACATTAAGGAGGGCACGTGTTGTGATGACTACTGGGGGTTATACGCAACTGATAAATTATTGAACACTACATTTGAAACTAATGATGTACTGTAAGTTTGGCTAATTGAATTTAAATTAAAAAATAGCTTTTTTTTTTTTTTGGTTCAAAAAAATATATAAAGGTCCCCAGTAAAACTAAGGCCCCTGCCTGTATCACACAGTTGCAAGGATCTACAGCAAGAACTCCGCCGTCTGGGGTTATAGAGACAGGAAATATGGCTTGAAGAGATTCGTCTGTGGACTTCATCTAAGTGTTAATATCCTCTTTCCAAGTAGCATGAGAATCAAACAGAATAGGATGGCGGAAGACCGTAGCAGAATCCACTAACCCATTTCCTGTTAGTGGCATACTCCTGTGCTTTCTAGAAGCTCTGATAATCCAGAAGTAAAAGCAAAAGAGTAACAGGTACTGCATGCTTTCCTATACATATGGAAGAGGCCGCATTCCTGAAAGAGGAGATCTGAGCCTCTTCCTGGGTGGGACCATTATTCAGAGCCTCAGCTGCATTTGCAGGAAGGGGTGACAGATAGCCCTACCTCACAAGTTGCCAGGAGGATTAAATGAATTAATATATGCAAAGCTCTTAGAAACAGACCTGGCATGTATTAATTATTATTGCTGGTATTATTATTTCCTCCTTTGATGAGGATTGAGACTTAGGGAATTTGAGAAATATACCCTAAAATCTCACAGCTGGAAACTCGGCAATCCTGCCCCTTAGTCAAACAGAGGGATTGGAACAGGGATGTCAAAATAAAATGTGCACATCATAGCGCTGATACCATCACCTTGACCTGTGAAAGGCATTGCTAATGGGTCCCAGCACACTGTTCTGCAGAGCCCAGGTAAGGCTGCCGGGCCCTCCTGCAGCCCGTGCTGGGGCTGGTGAGGGCTGCCTAGAAGCCCAGAGACAGACCTGCTTGACCACACCTGTAGTGGGAACATTGAATCTGGAGACACTTGTAGAGTGTTATAAAGTGAAAGGGCCAAACTCAATAGTAGAAATACCTACAGATGGGGAAGAATCCTACCATCTTCCCTCTCGCTCCTTCTGGGTTATGTTTCCCTGACTTGCAGCCTTCCAGATAGGGCAGTGAATTCAAAGAAAAGAAACGCCATTTCTACCGCCATTCTACCTCTGGTATAGGCCAATAGTTTCTACATCATTTAAAAAAAAAACAAAACTTTGTATTTCAAAGGCACGCTTCGGTGACTCAATTTTGTCTAAGGCAACCTCACATTAAGTGCTTCCTGATCAGCAGCAGGAGCTCCATTAAAACCAAATAAAAAGGGAAACATTTTAAGGATCAAAGCAGATGAAACATTACAGAAATGCCACCATCATATTCAAAGGTCCAGTAATTCTGCAATGCAAATCCCCGATTCTTTACAATGGTGCTAGAAAAATTAATTGTTTAATCACGATGAAGACACGGTTATAAGTAATATTAATTAATATTGCCTTGGGCTGATATTTTATTCTTCTCCCACACTGAGAAGGGGATTATTAGGCATAGCAAAAGATCATCTTCAAAGAGATGTTTCAGCATTCTCCCCACCCCCTCCCTGGCATCATGCACACAGGCACTTTCTCTCACCATTATTCCCTGACTGACTTCACAAGTTCTCATTCTGGTCAAGGCACGCACTGTTCCAAGCACTTCACACGTATTAACTCACTTAATCCTCACCAGATCCTATAAGATGTTACAGAACAAACCTGGGCACAGAAAGGTCAAGTCGCTTGCCTGGGGTCACACAACTAGGACACGGCACAATCCCAGTAGGGGCAGGTGTGATGACGTAGCCTGGAGAGAGTATGACGTGAAGTGTTCCTGGTGAAGCTCTGCCTTCACCCTGCGTGTGAATTCTACCCACTGGCCTACATTATCTCAGGGCACGCTTCGTTAACCCTACAAGGAAGTCAGCAGTACTTCTTTGCATTTTACAGTTAATGAGAATCAAGACAAGAGAGGCAAAGAAACTTGTCATAGCCACACAACTAACAAATAGGGGGATTCCGACCCACTGGAGGACTCCAGAGCACCTCTATGCAGCAGGCTGTATTGGAGAGACTTCTAGCTCTGTTCCTGCTCTCCTTTGTCTCGGGCACAATTCCCTGTTTCTGGCTTTCCGAGGGAGGCTTTTCACCACTGCCTGCACCGCTGTTTGACTATGTGGTTCCTGGGTGAACAGTTTCACCCGAGTATTCCCACAGTCGCCTCCTGAGTGCGACACGCAGCGGCTCCCACGGCAAGTCCAGACACATGAGAGAGTCTGCCTCCCTCTCCAACACCAGGGTGAAGGTCTACATGCAATAGCCTGGCCTTAGTCCTGCTCACCGCTGGGCGCTCCTGGGCCCACCACATCAAACGTGACCAAATAGAACCAATGTGCTGAGAAACAGACAACTTCCTAGCACAGGATTCTTAACCTAAGAGCTTGCATTTCCCTGGCAATTAAATGTTCTTGCCTACACACCAGGAACACTCAACTATGGCAGAGTCTGGACCAGAGAATGAAACCAAGTTTAATTTTAAATAAAACGCTGAGGGAGAAGATTATAAAACAAAGTGCAACAGAAATGTTAGCTTCTTAAGTCTTTAATGTAGTTAGTGTTTGAGGGACTTAAACTTTCTCTGGAGGTGTTGGGAACCCAAACACCTGGATTCCAGGGGCTTGTGTTAAGGGTTGTCTTAGAGATATTGTCTCTCTGTCTCTCTGTCTGTCTCTCCGTCTGTCTCTCCCTGTCTCTCTCTCTCTCTGTGAAGCAGCACATCCCTGTTCATTTCCTGATGCGGAGCTCCCGGGAGTTGGAAACAAAATGTTTTCGATGGATGCCCTTTATCTTTGGAATCCCTTCCTTCCTGGACTGGCCGAATCTAAATCTCTTGGCCTTCCACAAAGCCTGTTCCAAGGTTTGTCTTTTTAATTGAGCTTCCGCTTAAGAATGCTTAAGACTATTTGCTTATTACTGACAACACAATGAAACTCGGTCATCAAACAGTGCTAGGCCCTCATTTTTTTCCGGACTTTTAAAGATCCAACTCAGTGCTCACTTAACTAGTAACCATCCTCCCTCTTGTAATTTTCTATTAAGAATTCTTTTCTCAGCCCCTAGAAAAAGGCTTTATGGTGTGATTTGCTTTGGACTTAATTTTGACTCTCAGAGGAGTTTTTAACCCATGGTAAGAGGAATGCACGAAGAGAAAGCCTGCAGGGGTGACTTCCAAAGGCCAGGCTAAGTGGAATGTGAGCATCAGATGTGAGTTCCAATCTCCAGAGCCTCCAAAACAAATGATAGGGCATAAATTAATTTGAAAATGTTTTTATGTTAATGAGTTTAAAGTTTTAGTAAAGAGAGCTATTTTCCCTAAGTTTATCTTGCACTAAGAAATTGAAATGCCGGGGCGCCTGGGTGGCTCAGTCATTAAGCGTCTGCCTTTGGCTCAGGTCTTGATCCTGGGGTCCTGGGATCGAGCCCCGCATCGGGCTCCCTGCTCGGCGGGAAGCCTGCTTCTCCCTCTCCCACTCCCCCTGCTTGTGTTCCCTCTCTAGCTGTCTCTCTCTCTGTGTCAAATAAATAAATAAAAATAAATAAAATCTTTAAAAAAAAAAAAAAGAAATTGAAATGCCATTTTATATGTCCAGATTTGAGTAAACAAACTGATCCGACATCATTAAATTTTTAGGAAAAAAGATTATATAAACACAGACTTTCCAAAAGCAACATATTTAGTAACTAGTGAAGTCTATTTTCTCCACTGAAACTCATTTTATTGTGTGTCCCATTGTCCTAGTAAAATCTGAGTGAGGAAATCAGAATGATTGGTATGATAGGAGGAATATGACATTTTGCTGATCTGGCTGACTTTCCTTAACTCTTGGTTTGCACATTTCCACAAGGCTCTTTTAGCCAGTGTCGGACACTGCCCGCAAAACTATCCGTCCCTTTTCCTAAGTCCAGTTCATACCCAGGACTGGACTTTGTGTTCCCACCATTGGTCATCACGCTGCTATTTCCCGGCACCTGTCAAAACCCTGAGACAGTTTTTTAATCCACTAAGGTCACTTGTGGTGATCCAGAGCAGAAGGCAGGAAGACCCGTGATGTTTGCCAATCAGAGTATTCTCTGCATCTTGGCTTCTGTGTTCCCGCTTCCTGCCTGCTCACCCTTGAAGGAGTCCCGGTGGAACCATGAGCTGGAGGATACAGCTTCTACAACTCAGATGCTATCCAGACTCCAGGTCTTGGATTTTCACTGACCTCTGGGCCCCTAGCTGGCTGACTTCCCCTGCCCTCCCTCCCATCCAGGTGTTTGAAATGACAAGTTACTATTTACTTAGCTCCCTTCCCACTTTCCACAGAAACTAGTGGCTAAAGATGTGCCAGGTGGTGCTGTTGATAAACAAGTTCTAATACAAGATTTCCTCCTGAAACTCCAGCTTCTTTTTTTTTCTGGCTGATGACCGAGGTGGGAGGAAACTTGGCTCTGCCTTCTAGACATTTTTCCTTTGATAGCTCATCTCCATGCCGCATAGAGTGATGGGAGAAAGAGAATAATAAGCTGGCTGTGCAGGAGTCCCTGAGGCTGTTTCATTCACCCTAACCTCACCCAACTTACTGAATTCCCAAGGCCAAGCCACCTCCCCCCCCCCCCCCCCCCCCCCCCCCCGGAGTGCCTGGTCTTAGGACGGTGCCCATATGACTCTGGGGTTCCCCTAGCAAGCCCCTTCATCCACCACAGCCCTACAAAGTCTATCCCTTAGATCTCTTGCACATTCCATCAGGGTATTTCTTATCTCTGTTCCTGGACATAGGAAGTGCTCAATAGATATTTTTGAAAGTTGAATGAACTCTACTCATTGTTTTCCAGTTTTACTAATAGTCCTTTATTCCAGAATTAACACATCAATCCAGTAACTGACTTCCTTGTTTCTGAGTTCCATGAGAGATAGTAGAGTACACTGGAGCCTGAAGTTTTCATGGAGATCAGCTTTGCCACTTATTGTCTACAGCCATGGCTAGTTTCTTCACTGACGCAGGAAGCAACAAAGAGTGATTATGGGTCAAGGACTGTGCAAGACACAAAAGATGGAGACATGAAATGCACAGTGCTTGCCTGCAGCCTGCAAGTATCCCACAGCTTAATGGGGGACAGCCAGGGAACGCTTCCCAGAAGAACTCACACTTGGGCTAGGTCTGGAACTATAACTTAGCCATTCAGAGAAGGGGAAGAAGGGTACTTCTGGCACAGAGAACAGAATGTATACTGTCAAAACAGGCCAGTTTGAAAAAAACTGGAGCAAAGGTTCTTGTGGAAGAATGCAAGGAGATAATACTGGAA
Source organism: Phoca vitulina (assembly GCF_004348235.1). Classification (NCBI taxonomy): domain Eukaryota; kingdom Metazoa; phylum Chordata; class Mammalia; order Carnivora; family Phocidae; genus Phoca; species Phoca vitulina. The sequence goes on from NW_022589706.1 coordinate 38,313,162, forward strand.
GGTGAGGCAAGGGGCCTGAAATTCTATAATGAGGTATCTGATTTTTACCCTGAAGATGGTAGGAAGCAAATGAAAGATTTAAAAACAAGAATAGCCTGATTATGGGGCCCCTGGGTGTTACAGTCAGTTAAGCATCTGACTTTTGGTTTCAGCTCAGGTCGTGATCTCAAGGTCGTGAGATTGAGCCCCATGACTGAGCTGGACTTGGACCCACCCACCCCCTCCCGTGACGGCTCTGCACTCAGCACAGAGTCTGCTTGGGGCTCTCTCTCCCTCTGCCCCTCCCCCCTCTCTAAAATAAATAAATAAATCTTTTAAAAAAAGAAAAAAATTATGTTTAAAATAAATAAAATAAAATAAAATAAAATAAAATAAAATAAAAACAGGAGTATCCTGATCAGACAGGCATTTTAGAATGCTCACTCTGACTAAGGAAGAGAAAACAGTAAAGGGAGTTAAAATTCATTCATTCAACAAATATTTAGGCATCTTCTGTGTGCCTGGTGCACATTTGGCAGGCAGGGCTCCCGTCAGCTGGAGCTTGAAGCCTAGCTTAGAGACAAGAGGAGAACTTGGAGGCCAATATAGTGCAGTGGGAACGAAGAGAAGGATATTGATTTGAGAAATATTTAGGAGGTATAATTAACAGGACTCAGTGACAGGTTAGCAGGGTGAGGAGAGGGGAAGAGAGAGGAAGGGATCTTGGATGACTTCCAGGTTTTTCTCTTGGGCAATTGGGTATCCAATGCTGACATTCATATAGTGTTTCTTAATGGAGGTACTAGTGGCATTTTGGACAGGACAAGCCTTTCTATGTGGGACTCTTCTGTGTATTTTAAAAATGTTTGTCATCTTTGGCCCCAATCCACTAAATTCCAGTAGCATTTCCTAGCCATTATGACATCCAAAAAGTGACCCTCCTCCCACATTTCCAAATACCTCTTGAGAACCAGAATACAGAAGAAAAAATGGATTGGAGTTGCAGAGGAGAAATGAGACCAGTTTGGGGCATATTCAACTTGAGGAACTAATCCCCGTCTTCCATGTCTGCATCCACCTGTGTGCCACCACCCCCATCACCTGCAGAACGAAAGCAAGTGGAGATGCCAGGGTCTCACTGTGGGAACACCTGTGCTGCTCTCACCTACAAACCGCAGATGGGTTCACCTGCCCAGAAACTGCAGAATTCAACTTCTCCAAATAAAACACATTTTTTTCAAAGTACTTCATTAAAGTTTTTCTGCGTACTATTTTCATCTCCACATTTCCTACCTCCTGAAAGTATCAACATCCCTTTTCCAAAACTCAAAAGAGCTGTGGTTCAGCATAAGCTCAGATATACTGAGGGGGTGTATAAAGTCACTCTCATCTTTCTCAACTCTCCATCTCACTTGGTTCCATAGCTCAGCTCAGTTCACCTTGGGCTTCTTTTCTGATGACCCATTAAAATACCCTTCTGTCCCCTCTCACTCTTTCCCTTTGATATGATCTGATGTTCCCCCATGGCTCTGGTATCAAAGCTGTAAGTAAAATGTGTTCCTGCTTCCTACTCCAATTCCTATAGGATGCACCCATTTACTGATGAAACCAGGATCATGAAAGTAGTTGCCCAGGGAATATGTATGTGTTAGATAAGATGATCCAAGGCCAGAACTTTGGTGAATACCAACAGGGAGCAGAGGCAGAGGTACCCCAAGGGGATCCAAGAAGTAACAGGCATAGATCAGTAGAAGCCACAAAGGAAAATAAATATCTCACAAAGGAAGGATTGATCAAGTATTAAAAATGAAGGGAGGTCAAGTACAACGAAAACTAAAGATGAGTATTCCAAGCACAGCAACTAGGAGGAAACTCGTGTCTTTGGTTTATCAATCAGGATAGGCTAGGTTATGTTGCATTAACAAATGGCCCCCACTTCTCAATGGCTTGCAGGATCAGAGCAAAGATTTCTTGCTCTGATTACATGCCCATTGTGGGTTGTGGCTGCAGATCTGTTCAGATCCTCTTCACTCTAGGACCTGGGCTGACAAGGTAGCCTCTACTGAGAGGAAAAAGAGCAATGGGTCTTTAAGGTTCTGCTTAGAAGTAGTGAAGGTCACTTTCACTCACATTTATTGGCCAAAGAAAGTCATATAACCAAACTTGATGTCAATGGCACAAGTATAATCAGAAAGTTGTCTGGTAGGGCGGACCTGATAAAGAGAAGCTACACGGGGAATGACAAAATATAGTTTTGAACAATAACACAGTCTACCACACTTGACAAAGCAGTTTCCCCCAACCCTCATTTTTTCCTTCTGTAAAATGATGAAGATGATTATGTTACCATCCCCATCAGGGTTGTGAGGTATAAATGACATGATGTATGTGAAAAATTACTATAGAAGATGACTTTATCTCTTATTTACCCAATGCACAGCTATTTTTACTATTATGATGATGATTATTAATATTCTCTCTCTCCATATGTCACTCCTATATTCAAGAGCCATTGCTCCCTCCATAACATTCAAATCAGGACCTCAAGCCCCCTTCCAACAGGCTTGTTTGGCATTCATTTCCTATCATCCCTCTTCACACCTGCAAAGCTACTCACAGTATTATCTCTGTCTCGAGTGTCTTTCTCTCTTTTCTCCCAACTCATATCTCTCAGCTCTATATGAGCTCACCACAAAGTTATCTTGGTTTGAACCAACTCAAACGTAACAACTCCTCCATAGTATGTCCTGTCTTATTTGATCCCAAAACAATGTGGTGTGTAAGTGTCTGGCAGGGTTTCAAATGTGTCTGTGTGTATGAAGTTTATGAGAAGCCTAAGAATGAGGGAGTCAGGTTATAGAATGTGGGATTTGTGCTGGCTATTCTCCATGTGCCTCTCTGAACCCCTTCTCCACCATTCCTTGCCTGGTTCTGTGCCCCAGGAGATTGCTGTCCACAGATGGCAAAACCCAGGGTCACTTGCCATCCAGCTGCTGGTTGGTTTGGCCAATAGGAGGCACCAATATGGAGACTGGAAGGTAGAAGAGAGGTGGGTGTTTATTTGCTCTGCATCCTTCCCTGGCCTGCTCTGATCCTGGCAGTGGCCAGGTCCTGTGGCTGCACTTCTCTTCTCTGAAGCTCAAGCTCCAACAGCACCATTCCTGTTTCCTGCCCCTTTATATCATGAAGGCCAGGTTCTGGTCTTTTCTATCGCAAATTCCATAATTAGAACCTGCAGGAAAAGTGACAACCCCCTCCACTCTTACCCATACACATATATTTTAAAGTATTTTTATTGGTCACCTTTTGTCTACACTTCTGTCTGGGTCTTTATACTTTCAGTAAGGTCACTTAAAGGCCCACTTTAAGTAAGGTCAAGTCTGCTAGCTCTTCAGGAGTCTAACACGTGGCCCTTTCAATGGCTAAATGAAACCCCTGACTTTGAAAGGACAGATGCCCTGACTGGAGTGATAGCTCATCTGGTTTGGATAATTTGTCTCCCTAAAAAATCATTAGCCTGACTCAAACTATATAAAATTGCATTCCTATAATGCCCATGTGGAATACTTAGTGATTCAAGTAGAGTTATCTAGCCTCAAAGTTTCCAGATAAAAATGGAAAACAATATGCATGGTGACCATACCTGAATTACCATATTTAAGTTCTTAAAAAAAACTGAACAAAGTATGTAAAAGTCCCACAGAAATGACAGGTTTAGAAGACCTTAGAGGTCACCTTAATTTTCTCATGCTCCTAAATTCCATTTTGTAAAAAGGTAGGACATTAATTAATCAATATGTGGTAATAGAAGTTACCTAGGGCCTTGCCACTCAGAGCGACCTAAGGACAGGCAACATCAACATCACCCAGGAGCTTGTCAGAAATGCAGAATCGCCACCCCCACCCCAGACCTCCTGAGTCAGAATCTGCATATTTAACAGGGTTCCAGAAGTTCCTTTGTACACTGAAATTGGAGAAGAACTAAACTAAGAGAATCCACAAACTATCTGTGCTGAAGGGCCAGTTGTTGTCTTTACTCAGGGTTCTTTAGAGAAACAGGACCAGTAGGGTGTGTGTGTATGCATGTGCACATGTGCGTGCATGTGTGTATGTTTATGTGTGTGTGAAGAGACAGGGAATTGGCTCACACAATTATGGAGGCAGGCAACGGTGAGTTAATAAGCAAAGACCCATGGTTTAGTTCCAGCCCAGGAGCGCATGGTCGAGTCCCGGTCCAAGTCTGAGGGCCTGAGAAACAGGAGATCTAGTGGTGTAGTTACCATCCAAAGGTTGGCAGGCTTGAGACCCAATGTTTCAGTCCAAGTCCAAAGTAGGAAAAAAAAATCCAAATGTCCCATGTCAAATGCAATCAGGCAGAAAGAATTCTGTCTTACCTGGGGGAGGGTCAGCTTTTTTGGTCTATTCATGCCTTCAACTGATTAGATGAGGCCCACCACATTAAGGAGAGCAATCTGCTTTATTCAGTCTACTGATTTAAATGTTAATCTTGTCCAAAAACACCCTCACACACACACACCCAGAATGATGTCTGACCAAATATTTGGTCACCTTATGGCCAAGTCAAGTTGACACATAAAATTAACCATTACAATGTTTAACCACTATCCCATCCTACCTCCCTTCCCTACTCTTTTCATGAATTATTAATTGCAGGGACAAAAGTTCAGTTATACTGAACTTGCTGGCCCAGGCTTGCACACCATCTTATTTTACATTAAAATAATATGCTAGCCCAAAGTTTTTGAGACCCCTGAAATTGAGCCAAGTTTTCTGCCACTTTGTAACAAGGAACACTTTTCCTCCAACATCCAAGACTATGTTCATCATTTCCAGCTGAGACTTCGCCAGAAGTACCTTTCACATTCACATCTGCAGTGACATTCTGTAGGACAGCATATGCATTCTCCAAGACAATAAAAGCTTTCTCGGCAGTCTCCCCACTTCTTTCTGAGTCTTCACCAAAACTGTCTTTCATGTCTGTATTTCTATCGATCAAGACAATCTAGGCTCTTTCTATCACATATCTTAAAATTTTTCTAACCTCTGCCGTAACCCAATTCCAAAGCCACATCTACATTTTTAGGCATTTATTACAGCACCATCCCACATTCACTACCAAAATCTGTATCAGTCAGGGTTCTCCAGGGATTTATTTTAAGGAATTGGGGGGCTGGCACATCCCAAACCCATAGGCCAGCCAGCTAGAAGCCCAAGCGGGAGTTGGTGCTGCTTTCTTGGCTTGAGTCTGAAATGTGCAGTGCAGACGAGCAGGCTGGGAACTCAGGCAGGAGTTAAGACTGCAGTCTTGCGCAGAATTTCTTCTCTGCTCTTGAGGCCTTCAACTGGTTGGGTGAGACCCACCCGTGTTATCAATTATGATCACCTTTACTTAAAGTCAGTTGATTGCATATGTTAACCACACCTACAAAATAACTTTATACCTAGATTGGTGTTTGATTATGTAACTGGGTACAATAGCCTAGCCAAGGTGACATATAAAACTAACCATTGAGACTGCCCACCACTACCTTAACACTTCTGATCCTCCTAATTGCTTACCTTGATCTTCTTTATTTCTTTATTTTTTTTGCCATAGAGCTTAACACCTTCTAACATTTTATATGATTTACTTATTTATTATGTTATTTATTGTGTGCCTCTCTCCCCTGAATTTACAAAGGGAAAGGAATCTTTTCTGTTTTGTTCACTGATATAGTCCAAAGACCTAGAACAGTGTCTGGCACTCAAAAAATAAATATTGAATGAATGAATCCAGGTTTTGCCACTCACTAGAAAGTAACGACCAATGGATAAATTATTTAACTTCAGTGACCAATAAAAAGCAAATGAACAAATAAGAATTTTTCTCTTAAGATTGCCATAGGACAAAGCAAGATAATGTTTACAAAGTGTCAGTAAATGGTATTGATGATTGTCATCTCCTCAGGCATTCATTCAGCAAATGCTTACAAAGTACCTACTATGTGTTGGGTACTGGGCACCAAGGATACCACAGAGTGTAACGAAGTCTTGGAACTTACTGTCTTGTGTGAAAATAAGACCATAAAAATATTCCCTGTCTTAGAGAAGAAGTTTCTACATTTTTATTACAACTCATGGCTTTACTACAAGGTCAGCATCATGGGCAGTCAGGGGTTCTTTCACAGAGGATTGGACATAATTGCCTCAAGGACATGTGGATGTCTACTTCAAACCTCAGCTCTTCTTCAACTGTCAAATCCTTTGCCACATACGCCTTGCATCTGGGCAGTAGGAATAACACTTGCACCTCGTGATTGGATGACAAATCTTGCAAACATGGAAAGTCAGGGTAATTAGCATCACATCTGAAGCCTCCTCTTCTTCATTCAGGGTAAGTTATTTCATGTGTGACTGAAAGAAAAGGAGGAAAAATCATTGAGGTGGGATCAGGGAAAGCTTTCCAAGCCAGTCTGTGTCTGAACGGTGCTAGTTCTTTGATAATTACTGCTCTACGGATGATAAGAATGATCATAAACTATGGGGCGAACAGCCTTGTCATGACTTCTCTGACCCTCCAAACCTAGAGGCAGATTCAGATGTCTGGGTGTGGGGATATGGGTGAACCCTGAGGAACTGCTGAGGACAAGGCATCCCCAGAGCAGTGGCACTCAACATTGGCTGCACTTTGGAATCATCTGGAGAGCTTTTAAAATTCCCAGTGTCCAGGCTGCAATTAAGTCAGATTCTCTGGAGGTGGGATCCAGGCATCAGTACTTTTTAAAGCTTCCCAGGGATTCCAAAACGTGGTTGAGATTCAGAACTATGCCCTTAAAGGCTTTAGTTCCCGCTTAGACCAGTGCTTCTAAAACTTTAACGTGCCTGTGTCACCTGGGGATCTTGCTAATGGTGCACACTCTGGCTCAGTAGCTCTGGTGCTGAGATTCTGCATTTCTAAGAAGCTCCCAAGTAGATGCTGAGGCTGCTAGTCAGCAAGGGCATTTTCAGTAGCAAGAGCCTGGTCATTTCTGATCCAAAATAGACCCTGGAGGGTTGGGGTAGTTCTGAAACTAATACAGGAGTTAGTATTGACTCTATAGAGAGTGTGGAATGGCACCAAAATCATACAGAAATGGGTTTATCCAAAAGCCTTCTTAAACCATACCCCCGGACCTGCAGTATGCAAGTTAGCATAGTGCTAAAGTGGACATAGTGATGTTCCAAGAAGGTGGCTCCCAGAGTTAAATTGCTTGAATTCAAACCCTGGTTCTACCCATCTCCAGCTGTGTGGTCTTTAGTAAGTCACTTAATCCTTTTGATGCCTTGGTTTCTCCATCTGTAAAATGGGGATGTTAGCAATACCTACCTCGTAGTCTTGTTATAAACATTCAATTAGTTACTATCGATAAAACCCTAAGAATGTGGCCGGAAAATAGTAAGTTCTCATTAATTGTTAGCTATTGTAATTATTAGAATGGAAAGATGTAGGGTTTTGAGTCAAGACAGTCTTGGGTTCAAATCCTAGCTTAGCCACATAAAAACTATGTGACACGAAGCAAGGCATTTAGTCCCTCTATGCCTTGATTCTGTCATCTGTATATCACAGCAATGATGCCTTCTCTATAGACTGGTTGAAAGGGTCCAAATAATATGTGTAAAGCACATGGCACATAACAGGTGCTATGATCTGAATGTTTGCGTCCGTCCAAAAGTCATACGTTGAAGTCCTAACCCTCAGTGTGATGGTCCTGGTGGGTTATTAAGTCATGAGGGTGGAGCCACATCATGGGTGGGATTAGTGCCTTTATAAAAGAGACCCCACTGAAATCCCCGGCCCTTTCCATCATGTGAGGATACAGCAAGTGGGTCTGCAGCCCTGATCTCCAACTTCCAGGCTCCAGAACTGTGAGAAACAAATTTCTGTTTACAATCCCCTAGTCTGTGGCATTAGCAGACTAAGACAGTAGGCATCAATGAGTGGTAGTTGCTGCTGAAGGGTCAAGTCCAGATTTGACTGCAGGAGTGAGGGGCTCACTAGCTGTGTGACTAGAAGCAGGTTGCTACCTCTCTGAGTCCCCATTTCTGCATCCATAATAGGGGGATGACAGCAGTGAGGTTGGGAGGAGAAATGAGTACACATGAACATGCTTCATAAATTGGAAAGCTCAAAAATACAAATATAAGTTTTTCATATGATGAAGGGATCCCCCCCACCCCCATAGTAAAAGGAAAATGAGACTGTTTGGCTGTGGGACACCAAAAAGTTTCCCAAAGACCTCTTTCAGTAAAGTGGGAAGTTGACCCAGGTAACAACTCACTTGCCCCTCAAGCCTGATTGCACCGTGAAAGAAACGTCACCACTCATTACAAAAATCTCTTTTGCCTTGTTGATGGGACAGTTTCTCTATGACAAGGCTTCGCTCCCACACTACTCTCTTTCTTTTTACAGATTTTGGTGGCACCCCTTAGCCAAAGCACCTCCAAACACATCCCGATAAGTCCATTAAATGGTGGGAGCAGAAGGGTGGTGTATGTGTTTAATGGGTATCTAAAAGCAAACTGGATAATGCCCCGGGGGGGCAAGGTGGCACTCAGCAGTGCCAGGCCACTCATCTCGGCTAATAAAACCTCCCTCAGTAGCCATCCCATGTGCCCAACTCTAAGTGCCATCTGGCACCCACATCTTGCGATTTGCTGCTTCTGTTTGTGATCCAGACAGCTACAGCTCACTTCCATGTGGCAACGTAAGTGTATTGACATTTATCATCGGATTCCACTTTCCAGAACAGAGAGAGACGGGCCTGGCAGGCACAGAGGGCGTACATCTCTGTGGTATCACACCCAACAGCTGACATTGGGGATTACTTATCTATTCTGTCACCCTTTGGCACGGACACCTCTACTCAGTGTGAATGACAATCACTGGCTTGTGCTTCAAATAAGGAGAGAAGAGAGTGCCTCCAAAATCTCCACGCTCCACGCAAGCTCCTCTCTCTAGGACAGGGTTATGCAACTTTTGCAGATGCAACTCACATTTCAAAAAAAAACCCCACAAACATGTATATATATATATATATATATATATATATAATGTGTGTGTATATATATATCCATATGTTTCTGTAAAAAATACTGTGGCATTATTTGAACATGTATCTGTGCATGTGTCAGCATATTCACATACGCGTTTCTGTGTGGATAAACAGCATATAAAAATACAGGTTATTTTCCCACAAACTGTGTCCTAATGCTGCATTAAGCAACAGATTCGGTTTTCCATTATTAGGACTCAGACTTTTGTTCCCCAATCCTTAATGAAGGGCTAAAAATCTGCTTGAAAGCCAAAACACTTTTGCCCCTCTGCTTAAAGTCTTTGTAGTCCCATTATCAAGAGTCTTAAATGAGCTCCAAGCACAGAGAAAGCATGACTCCACTTTTGGAGCCCCTGAAAATACTATGTCAACCAGAAAGTTCCCGCAAATTGCCTCATTTATTCAGGTGTTACCGATTCTTCTTAGTCTTTTTTTTTAACCACAAGCCATTGTTTTAAAGGTGAGCTCATAACCAGAACAATGCATCTTACATAACTGGGGCTGTCAGAGAAGGAACCTGTCACCCGTGTTATCAGGAGCTCTTGTTTACGGTGACCTCACAGTCAATGAATCGGCCTCAGAACCAGCCAGTGAGTCACGTTGCAGGAAGATGACAACAGCCATGATATTTTGAATCCTCTAGAGAGGAGACCGAAGAGGAAACATCGGTGGATGAATGAGATTTTACTACAGAGAAAGAAAAGAAAAAGAGACTACCAGGAAAGAAGAGTGGATTTGCATTTCTCTTATGTCTTCTACGTCACCACGAACCATGCAGTTGCTCAATTAATATTATCCAAGTTGAATTGAAAGATCTTTATCAGCCTGAACAAAGCAAAGATAGAACTCAAATTTCTATTAAGGATGTACGTTTGCAAGGAAAGGATAAGAAGGCAGAAGAATCTTGTCCAAATACACTTGACTTTGGATCGACCTTTCTGTCCACAGATATTGAGGATGAGCTGGCAAGAATGTTCCCTGAAACAGGAAGACAAAGGATCGTAGAAACTAAGAGCTGGAAGGAAGACAGATGAGGTGCCTTGAGCCGAGGGATAGGAGTAACTCCCAAGGACAAGACAAATGGCCCCCAGGCCAGGACTTTTTGACTTGAAACCATTTTGGCCTCCATATGTTGTTAGCGGTCCAGGCCTTCCTGTGACTTAAAAATAGCGGCCCAAAACTTCTTGCCAGAGATTATTAATCAGTCCACTTAAGTAAGAAAAAAAGCCAAATGAAAGCAGTCTCCTTCTTACATGGAAACACAAATCAAGGATCAGAAAAAATCTCAAGAAGTCATCGAAGGCAAAGACTTTTTAATGCTAACAGTAAGAGAAATGATGTCAGAAAACAGGCATTATCATATCCTGCTGAGAGGAGAGTAAACTGATAAATACTTCTGGAGGACAGCTTGGTAATATTGTACCAAAAGCCTTAAAATTTTGTGTATCCTTTGACCCATCTAAGGTAAAATTGACCCAATTATAAGATCTTATTCATAGGAAATAAACCATCATGGCTTTGTGCAAAGATATAACTAAAATGTCATTCATTTTGCTGTTATAAAGTGAAAAAATGGAAACAATTTAAATTTTCTATAACAGGAATTGGATGAATGATTATTACATATATGAACTGAAATCCTATACAGTCATTAAGTTGATGTGTAAGAATATTATTTAGCAGGGAAACTGCCAATGCTATATCATTCAATTTAAAAAAAGTTATAAAACGACATATCAGTATGATCCCGTTTTTGTATAATGTGTGTATAGAAATATACACACCTGAATATTGAGGGTAATTATCTCTAGATGGAGGGATAATGTATGACCGTCATTTTCTTCTTTATATCTATTTTTAATTTCTAAGTTTTCTACAATAAACATGTGTTGTTTTAATTATGTTTAAAATGAGTATTTTTAAAGTCCTCTATTCCTAAAAACTTTGTAGGTGATTGCCCAGTTCTTTGGGGTGGGGATGGGGACTCGGGGGAGGAGAATAAGCAGAGATTAAAGTCACCTTTTGAAAATTATTATTGGTGCCATTTTACCAACAGATGAAGCAAGGAAACAAAGTCCTTGATCTGAGCTAACTAGAAGATACAGAACTAGTACTTCTCTGAGCAGTTCTGCACCTCCAGGAATTTCTCCAAGATCTTTTGTGGCTGCCCAACACCCCCTTGTACAAGATGGCATCCAAGTGCAGCTTCATATTCTTATGGAGGAGCCTCTAGTTCACAGATAGTTGTCTCTATACTTAGTGGCCTCTGTGGAGGTGTCCTGGGTCCCAGCTTGTCACTGGCTATCAGGCCCAGGCACCGCCCTGGTTTTTGTGGGTGTCAGGCCTGGACATGGACTCCAGTAAAGAAACCTCTGTATTCTCCAGGCTCTTCACACTGATCCAGGCCTTTCTCTTACACCCATCTCTCAGGCTTCTCAGGTCCTTAATGGGATTAAAGCTATACCAGGATCTTCTGCAGATTGTGCATGAGAGGAAATGGGGTACTGCATTTGGTCTTTCTGCAGTGTCCTTTTTCCCTCTTGCTGCTTCTTCTAGACCATTCTCCTCTTTTCCTGATCACAAACTCCCATGCCCACTTGGCTTTAAATCTTATGTCAGTAGATCACATCACTCACTACCCCTCCTTGTCATGTCCATGAACAAACCCCAGGTCATACCCTTCATTCCCTGAAGACTTTGGAGCCTGGTTCACAGTCAGTCTTTCCAGCACTACTCTGGGCATTATAATTTGTGGGTTCAACATTCAGGGAGATGGACCTTCCTCCATCTTGGTTTCTCAATTTGTGGACCTCTTCTCCTCCCATGATATGGTCCCCCACCTACTTTATCTGCTCACTCCTGTGATCATACCCTAGACCTTGTCACTCCAATAATTGAAATTTTCCATTTTCCCTAGTTCCTGTTGTTTCAATTCAAGTCTTCCACTCTCCTATTATCACCTCCTATCTTTCTAGATTTTTTTCTCTAGTACTTCCCCAAATCCTCTAACCCACAGGGATCCCAAATACATTGATCCTACCACATTTTCACTGTCCTCGACCCCTGCCATGTCCTCACTTCCCTCCTAACCCAGCTTGAATTCCATAATCAATTATTGTAGTCACTACCTTGCATAGATACTCAGTCCCTCACCTCTCTCTTATTTCATTTTACTAACTTGACAAAACTACAACCATGCTTAGATCCAATTCTCTGCCCATTCTGTGCCTGCATCCATTGACTGTGGCCAGAGAAAACCACAGTGTCTGTTGAATGATTTCATTTTAAATTCATGATCGCTAATATCAATTGATCACTTTCACTGATCACTCTTTCCTTAAACCTCCTTCCTTGTCCTCATTCTCATCTGATGACCCTACTTCCTATTTCACTGAGCAAATAGAAGCAACCAGAAGAGAACTTCCATCACCACACCTACCAGCCTGCTAGCATCTGTGTGCATGTACCTCTCTACTCTCTGGTTGCTGTGGATGAACAGTCCCTGCTCCCAGATAAGGCTAACACCTCCAGTTGAGCACTAGATCCCATCTCTCTTATTAACCCAAGTTCATAGAGCTATAGCAGTTCTCCCTTCTCTTACCTGGATTATTATTTTTCTATTAACTTTACCCACCAACATATAAATCTTATTATTTCTTCCATATAAAACATTCCTTGATCCCATTTCCCCTATAGCTGCCACCTCATTTCTCTTTTCCTTTTTCACAAGCTCCTTGAAAAATTTGTCTGTCTTCACTGTCTCCAGCAACCCTTCTCTCCATTCCCCTGAACCCACTCAAGGCTTTTGCCTATTAAAATCCTATTAAGATCCCCCAGTGATCTCTACTTTACCAAGTCTGGTTGTCAATTCTCAGCCCCCATTATAGCTGCCCTTTCAGCAAATTGGCCAAAGTGACTACTTCCTTATCCTGAAACACTCCCTTTATCTGCCTTCCAGTATACCACATTCTCCTGGTTTTTTTCCTACTCATCTGCTGTTCTTTTTCAGCATCCTTTGCTGGTTCCTCCTCATCTCCTGACCAAGACCTCATAACGCTGGGCTTTTTCTCCTCCACCATCCACACTCACTTTCTTGGTGGTCTCATTCAATCTCATGGTTTTAATACCGTCTCTATGCTTGATACCTCCCAAATTTATATCTCCATCCTTGACTTCTTCCCTGAACTCCAGACTCATAGATCTGTCTACCTACTCAACATCTTTCCTGGGGTGTCTAACTTAACATATCGAAAAGCAAGTTCCTGTTCTTAGCTGCCAAATCTGCTTCTCCTCAGCCTTCACATCAAATAATGGCAACTCTGTTCTTCCAATTACTCAGGACAAAAACCCATGTGTCACCTTCAATCCCTTTCCTTCTCTCATATTGCATATCCAATCCATTAAGAGATCCTGTTGGCTCTTTCTTCAAAATACATTTGGGATCTGACCACTTCTTATCCTCTATGTTGCTATTACACTGGTAAGAGCCACCATTATCTCTTGCCTGGATACTCACAAATTCTTAACTGGTTTACCTTGTCTACCTTCAGTCTATTCTTAATATACTTTAACAGAGTGGCCCTGCTAAACACTAGTCAAATCAGGTCATACCTTTATCAAAACCCTCCAATGGCTCCTCATTCCTCTTAAGGGTAAGCCAAATCCATGACAATGGCCTATAAGGCCCTGGATGATCAGGCTGCCCTCTCTAATGTCATTTTCTCTTCTTCTGTGGCAGTTTTAAAACATGGCTCTCAAAATCTTTGACATCCCTCCTGTAGAGAGGCCAGGGGTCTTCTCTCTCCTGCCATTGAATCTGGCCTCTGTGACTGCAGGACCAATAGATTATGGGGGCTTCCATTTTATGCCTCATGGAACATTTGCTCTTTGAACCCAGCCACCGTGCCTGTAGGAGTCCAGCAGCTTGTGGAACATCCCACATGGACAAGAACTGAGGCCCCCGACCAACTGTCCCTGTGGAGCTTTCAGCCGACAGCCAGCACCTACTTGCCAGCCATGTGAGTGAGACATCTTGAAAGTGGTGCCCCAGCCCCTCATTGATTCTCCCCAGCTGATGCCACACGGAACATCGATAAACCATCCCCACCATGCCCTGCACAAATTGAAGACACATAAACAAAAACATGATTGTTTTTTAAGTCATTAAGTTTCACAATGGTTTGTTTACAGCCACAGAGAACTCTCCCATTGCCGCACACTCACTCACTCCATGTTTGCCACTCCGTCCTCTTTGCTGTCCCCTGAACACCCAAAATGCTCTTGTCTCAGGGCCTTTGCATTTGCTATTCCCTTCTATGTTCCCATATGCATATATGGCTCTCTCACTCACATCCTTCAGGTCTTTAATCACTTGTTATCTTTTCAGTAAGACCTTTCCTCCCAAACTGGCAAAGCACAGGTGCTCCCTCCAGTGCCTTCCCCTTTTCACTTTATTTTCCTCCATCGTAGTTATCACTGTCTAATATACCACATGATTTACTCATTTAGATTGTTTATTGTATGTCATACCATCTTTATGCTGATTACTCTCTTACACTAGAAGGTAAATGCCATGATACAGGAATCTTTGTTTCATTCCTTGCTGATGTGCCCAGAACAGTGTCTTCCACATGGTCACTCCTCAATTAATATTTGTTGTTCTACTGCAGCCATGTATTGGGGACCTTGTTTCCTCTCAGATTTCACCCTCCCTCTTGCAACAAGTCTATGAGGTATTATTATTATTATTATTATTATTATTATTCCTGTTTTACAGATGAGCAAACTAAAGCTCATCAGGGTTAAGAACCTGCTATGAAATAGCAGAGCTGCGATACAAGTTCAGGCAATCAGACTCTGACACCCGCTCTCTTAATCGTTGCATATGCACTGGTTGCTTTGGGTACTACATAGGAAAGACACTGTAACCCAGCTTTGGAGGGTCAAGGAAGGCTTCCCAAGGAGGTGATTTCTTTCTTTTTTTTTTTTTTTAAAGATTTTATTTATTTATTCATGAGAGACAGAGAGAGACAGAGAGAGAGAGGCAGAGGGAGAAGCAGGCTCCCAAGGAGCAGGGAGCCCGATGCGGGACTCGATCCCAGGACCCTGAGATCATGACCTGAGCCGAAGGCAGACGCTTAATCATCTGAGCCACCCAGGCGCCCAAGGAGGTGACTTCTAAGCAGCATCCTGAAAGACAAACAGGACTAGAGTTTGAGACAAAGAGATTGAGGAAGGGCTTTTTTTTAGCAGGATTTGCAAGATCATCCAGAGTTGCAGGCATTATGGAAGGAGCAAGAAATACCAGGAGAAATAAAATGTGCCCCTTGATTTATATTCGGAAAAGTAGGACAAATTGTTGAAACAAATTGTGTTAAGGACTACTATAGATGCACATAAGATGCTGTGGGGAGATGGAGGAAGGAGGAATTGAGCCAAAGGTAATAGTTCAGTGAGGGTTTAGTGAGGGCTTCAGTGAGGGCTTCAGGAGGAGGCATCTGGGCTAAATCTTAAAGGATGAGTAAGAGTTTGCTACACAAACAAGGGGTGGGAGGTACTTTTCTAGCAGAGGGAATGGCACATGCAGTGAAAACATGAAAGAGCTTCTGCGGTTAGGGAAATATCACTAGGCTAGGAAGATCATTATATTTTTCTTTCTTTAATATTTCCAGAAAATGAGTCTGTAACATTGCATAGCATTGGGAGTAGAAGTTTCTGTTTGATGTTAAACTTTTGTTCATCTTCCTGAAACACAGACACCCCCACACGTACCCTTGTTCTCTAACCAGGGTTATATAGACTCACTGTCCTTGTCATTTATATGACATCCCTTCATACAGGTGGAGATTGCTAATATGTCTCTCTTATCCTCCCAAACTGGAGGCATTCAGCTCCCTCCTTTGCTGGTTCACTCAGTAACAAGCAGTGTATTCTGAGAGCCAGCCTGAGCAGAGTGTGCATCTAGCCATTGTAGGGAATATAAAGGAAACGTAAAGTGTTTCCCTGCCATCCAGAGTGGCTTACTATCAGTCCATAAGTTCTACTTTTCAAACTTTAAATCACATTGCTACCACCCACCCAACAGTCTCCAATGCCCTTCTATAACATAAGAGGTTAAGGACCTGTGCTTTGAAGTCATGTGGACAAGTTTTGTTACTTTGGGCAAGTTACTAATCTTTTTGAACCTTTGTGTCCTCATCTATGAAATGTGATAATATTATTAACCTGATGGGGTATTTTTGAAAATTAAAGGATTAATGTATGCGTAGAAATTAAGACAACTTTGGAAAGAAGTAACAGAAAACATGACTTAGTGTGGTTTAAAGAGAAAGGGGGAATTTGTTGATTTACATGAAAATTTGGGAGGTATGCCAATTATAGCAGGAGCTTGATCCAGGGGCTCAAATGCTGTCACCAGAACTTGATCTTTCTCCAATTCTAGCTCTACTCTCCTTTATTGGCTTTGTTCAAGGCTCCACATGGTGGCAAGATGGCAGCCAAGAAGCACAGACCCCATTCTCCTGTGTTCCAGTCCAACAATCAAATGAAAGTCTTAAGCCTGACACTCATTGATCTGAAGACCTTCAAATGCCCATCCTTAAACTTTCTACTTGGCCAGGGAATGGAATATGCTGATTGACTTAAGCCTTGGTTATAGGTTACCTTGACAGCTAAAGAGGGGTCTACTCCACCGAAACATAAAATAATATTTCCACTATAATATGTAAAACAGTGGCTAAAATATTGAAAAATCCTCAATGAATAATCACGACCATCATCATCACCACTACTACCATCATCATAGGGATTAAGTTTCAGTTTGTAAATATCTCAAACAAACATAACACTATTCTTAAATAAGAGCTTTCCCAGTACTGAATTGAGAGAAATATCTATAGCAGACATTTGTTATTTGTGGCTGCCAAAAACCTCTTGAACACTCTTTCTATGTTTTGATAGTTCCCCAAACTACGGGTCCTGCCTATCCCAAATAGAATCCCTCCCCCAAAGTTTATTTTTCCCACATAACCCATTCCTGCGCAAAACACCACCATTATTCAGTTGATTTGGAAGTGAGTTATGGAAACAAGAGGAGCATGGAACACGCCTTTTGCTGTTGTAGACGGTGGAAGACATCCAGCTGGTTCTAGAGTCAGTGCAGGGCATCACCCGTGTCAGGCCAGTTCTCGAGGGCGGCTTTAGGCATTGTTCCAAGGGCATCAGTCGAGAACTTATTCCTCTAGCTTTGCCAAAGATTCTGTGAGTGTTTAAAATCCCCTTACCAAATCCTTTCTTATACAAAGCAGGTAGAGTGATAATGTTGTCTGCAGCTAAGAACACAAACCAATACACTGTGCAAGAACTTCGATGGGCTTGCATTATAGTTCCCTAGGCTCACCTTCTCATCACACCATTCTCCACGATGCCAGCAGGATGCCTTGTAAAAAAAAGTAAACTCTCAGAAAAATGCCAGTTCCATGACTGAATAGATGAATTCACAACTGGCCTGAAGGATCATTTGGGGGAATATTAGAATTTTTAAAATATGAAGGGATAAGGAAATTATTGAGCTCATTCTACACATTGGATAAATGAGACTGAAGACCCAGAAGGTTAATTTGATTTGAAACATTACCCTGATATTTCTACCAAATAGTTGATAGTTTCCACCAAAATGATCACAAAATTATGGGTATAACATCATCATATCAACTTTATAAAGACAATATTAATTGTTTTTAAGGTTCTAGAATTTCACTTTGTTCACTGTTATTTGAAACAATTGACATAGATTTTTGGACACCTATTTTTCTTTTAAGAGAGGATTTGATCTTCACAATTTTCATTTAATAAGCTTCAATCAGTGACAACATTCAACAAAACCTACTCCAAATTTGTTTTCTACCAGTTACACCCACTATGGCTTACACCAAGGTACAGCATTAAGAGCATAGAATCTGGAGCCAGACCGCATGAATCTGAATTATGGCTCTGGCCCTTTCTAGCTATGTAACTAGACACAAGTTATGTGTTCTTTTCATGCTTTAGTTTCCCGTTTGATAATTGGGTCTAATGACCATACTTAACCTTCTTAAGTTGCTGTGATAATGAAAAGAGTTAACATTTGTAAAACATTTAGAGCGTGCTTGTTGATACACTGTAAGTCCTGCATGGTGTTTAATTTAAAAAAAATAAATAAGCTTGCAGTTAACTAAACTCTCAAATCTCTTTCATGTATGTGGCTGCTGATTCAGACTCTTCCAATCTAAAATTGTGTGGCTGATTTCTTTTTTCTAGCCTGAACACAAGACTGCACTGAGCCCTGTTGGATTTCCTTTTGGTGGCGCTGGCTCAGCACACTCTCATTGCCCCTCATTTCATATGCTCACCCACCCAGCCAAGGGGGCAGGTGCTAATGAGAGAGGTGCAAAAGAGAAGGGAAGAAGTCCCCTGCAAGCTCTGCATGCAGTCTGCAGTCATCATGCTCTGCTTGCAAATTAAGTTTGCAGCCTAACCAAATTTAAGTGGCTCTAAGTACTTATAAATTAGGCAGATAGTTAAAATTTGACAGACACAGAAACCTAATAGCTGATCGATCTCTGGGCAATACCACAACCAAACTGATTTTTTAGCTGCCATCAAAATAAGCTAGGGAGGTTGTTATTCAAAGTATCCCAGTGAAATGAGACGAGGAGCACGACAATGGGGACAGTTGTGAAGATCACAAAATTGCCATGTCCACAGGTGGAGTTAAGTGTCTGTCCCATTAATGACTAGAGACACAATTCTGGGAAGCAAGCCATCCAAATGCATCACTTGAATCCTGTTTGGCTGTTCTGATGTAGAAGAAGATAAGAAAAGGAATCAACTGGGGAAACGTAAGATGCGGAACTATAAAAATAAACTTGTTTCATCCCTGACATCTGTGTTTATAAATGCATTATGTTAAACAGCAGAGATTTTCCCCATGGCTAGCCAATACCAAGATGGCGCCTTGCGTGTTTTGTTTTTTCTATAGCCCTAATCATAAGGGCTCTCCTTACTGTCTCTTGGCTTCCAGCTTTTGTTTTAGTCACTCCATAAAGAGTTGGCAGAGACATAGCTGGGCCATTTCAGAAACATGGCTTATAACCAACCTGCTCCACTATTTTGCAAATAAAAACTGAGTCTGTGCTAATTGTTCTTTAATGAAGAGGTAGTTAGTCCACATCCCGCTCCTCACCCAGGTGGAGATTTTCCCTATCAATAATCCCAGAGCAGGCTCGAATCAAAGAACTGACACATGCAGGAGCCAGATGTTTAGAGAGTAAGAAGGGGAGGTAAGTTCACACAATTGTTCTGCCTTCTTGTTTTCCGCTGAGGTTCTTTCCTGTGGGCTGTAGGACACATTAACAGGCTCTGGGCATGCATGTGGACAGCCCCAGCCCAGCCCTGCACTGAGAGCCTGCTAGCAGGCTGCCTTCCTTTTCCGGTGCAGCTGGTGTTTGCAGAAGGACACGATTTGAAAGTTGATTTATTTACCTTGTTGTTTTTTTTTTTTTAATGAATGGACATAGATGTCTGTTTATTGAAACAATTGTTAAACTCTAGTGATATGATTAGAATTTAACAGAAAAACATCCTTGTCTTTCAGGTGGAAATCTAAGGACTTTGACTTTTGGAATGTTCATAATGTAACTCAGAGCAAGATCAGAGGACATTTTGGGGGGAAGTCTTGTTTTTAAGAAAACAGCTGATCACTTTCACTTGTGGAAGCCAGTAGGCTCTAGTTTATGCACCTTCGTTTTGTCTCTGTTGTCTCTAGAGACTTTGAAGATGTTTATCCGGCACCACCTCAACTATACAGGGAAGAAAACACACCAGAAAGGGCCTCCTCCTCCTGGGCCAGCTCCATTTCCAAGTCTTTCCAAAAAGTCAAGGAATCTGAAACCTAAGAGATATAGCTTGACTGTGGTGAAAAGTGGGGGTAGACAGAAGAAAGTATGCTTTCTTCTTTAAAAAATCATTCCATTATTTCGAGTAGTGATATGAATACGCACACTGATTTAGAAAGCTTTAAAGGAATATCCAGTGAAAAATAATTCGCTTTGCATCCCTGCCCCCCACCAACCACTAAGTTCCCTTATCAGAGGTAGAACCATTACCAGCTTCTAGAGTATTCTTCTGAAGAAATCCTATGGAGACTATAAACATTCATACATGCATATGCTTCTCAAACATACAAATAATGTACAATACACATTGTTCTACACCTTGCTTTTTTCACTTAACAGTACATCAAAGGGCTTTGTCTTTTGTTTTTTTCTGCCTAAAGTGCTATCAGGAGACAGAAGTCATCCTTCAGTTCAGTGATCTGCATCTGGTTCTGGCTTATCGTACTGACAACAAACAAGATGCCAAGTTAAACTCTACCTCAGCCTCAGGTCATCTTGGCCTTGAGAAATAGGAATCACATTTAGAACATTAAAACTTTTAGAGATTTAAATAACAGAAATTTGGGATGGGTAGAGGGGAAGGGAAGGATGAATTCTGTTTAAAAGGATGTTGTGTGGAATTGACAGTTGAGCGGAGAGACACTTTGAATGCAATCTTGCAAAACTAAAATCCATTGGTTCTGCTGCCTTCGTAAATAGAACAGAAACTTATTGACCATAATTGTGTCATTTTTGCTGGTTAAGGATCTCCAGAGGCAACACAGCATCAATATTCTGGACACAATATGAGGAACTTGGAATTGAACAGAGCTGGATATTAGTCCTGGCTAATACGTTAATAATGGTTATTAACTTGAATAAGTTACTCAACCTCTCAGAGCCTTGGTTTTCTTTTATGTAAAATGTAAACACGTACCTTAAAGACTGATTACAAGAATTTGTTAAAAAAAAGAAAAAGAAAAAGAAAAACGTCAGGCACTGTAGGCGTCCGCTATCATTGATAATGCCGCATAACAAACAACCCCAATTCTTCGTGACTTGAAACAATGTACATCTATTTCATGTTCATGGGTCTGTTCACTGTGATTTGGCTGTACTCAGCTGTGTTTGAACTTGGCTGGACTCTGCGCTCTGGGTCAGGTTCAGGTGTGCTCCACATGTTTTGGTTTCAGGTCAAAGAGCAAAAATTACCTAGGGGCATGTTCCTTTTGTGGTGGAGGATGGAACCTCAAGCAGACCCTCACCATGCCTCTTATAGCCGCACTATAAGTCATTGGCACAGTGTTATTTCTGCCCAGTTCTAATGCCCAAAATATCATATGGCTAAGACCAAAGTCAATGGAGCAGGAAGAATATTCCACCCACAGTGAACTGTAGCAAAGGCAGGCGGGGAAGGAAGAACCGCAGACAAAACGTACAGGCACCCAGTAGAGTACCAGGTACCTGCAAAGTTCACGTAAATGGGAGTTACTATCCTTATATTTATTCCTGTTATTTAATATATAGTTATTATTATATGCTTTTCACATATGAAAGGCATAAGAGATGGCATTAAATTTACAATAATTCTAAAACACACTTCAAAGAGCAATATTTAAAAAAAAAAACCTACTTTAAAAAGTTAGTCCATTTGTTATCTTGTCATTAATATGCCTGACCAGCGCTGGCACGTACCCGTGTCTCCGTGAGGATTTCGAAGAGATGACCCTTCTAAGCAAGAGCAGTCCCAGAGCCAACAGCGCGGCAAGTACGTAACCAGGGACTCTTTGCATGGGGCTGACACAGCTCTGCACAAGAGCGTGCAGCTTGGCGCCTTGGTGAGCTGCCCTCTCAGCCAGCACATTGTGCAGTGTGCGACCTACACACCATAGGCAGCAGTGTTGGAAGGTGACTCCGGAGTCTCATCGTGTTTTGGGTTCTGGTTCATTGCCACCATTGCCATAAGCAATTTGCTTGGAGCTTTGATTCACAGCTTCCTTTCTGCTTTTCAGTGATGACCTAGAAGTTTGGAGCTTTGGGAGCCCAGTGACACCTATTTCCCAGAACCCCTACAGCTTGTCATGTCTGAATCCAGACCCAGGTGATGTGGCAGCTTGTAGGCTCTAAGGCCTGGAAGCTGGATCACAGAGAAATGTACAGACTTACACAATTTAATTTCTTTCATCCTGACTGACAGGATAAGGACAGAAGGGAAGGGGAGAGAAATCTGAAGAAGCTTTATAGGCTCTGACATTCTAAGCTTGTGGATAGATAAGCAGCTCATCAGGAGAGGGGGTGCCAGGCAGCAAACATGGAAGAGGGGGGAGAAGAGGAGTGGGGAGTGGGGGAGAGAAAGAGATGGCGGGAGGGGGGACAGGGAAGGAGGGAGGGGGAAAGGGAGGGAGGGAGAAAGAGGAAGAGAGGGAGAGGGAGGGGAGAAGGGATAGGAACAGAGGGAGGGAAGACAGGAGCTTTGTTGGCTTTGTCCCCAGGGTCCAGCACAGGACCTGGCATGGAGGAGATGCTTATTAGTATGAGAGTGTGTGGGAGAGAGAGAAGAGATGAGAGACTGCAATGTTGACCTTCATGATTTTACTTAAAGCACTGCCAGCGACTGGAGCAGACATCTCAAGTTCCCACCAATTGTTGGTTAAATATCTGATGTAGAGAAGCAGCACATCCTCTGTCCGGCGTAACTCACCAATCCTTGCCCTGCTTCCTTATCATCTTTCTAGACCTTGTTCTTTCTCCTTCTTTCCCTCCTGCAGGCAGAGCAAAGGAAATCATCTCCTGCTCACTGGCTCGAAGTCTCTCTCTCTCTCTCTTCGGTTTTCCTGTTTTCTCGCTTGTAAGAATATGTTAGACACTTCCTCTGAGGTTTATTTGCAGTCGGACCTGAGGATCTTTGAAATGGTCTCTCTCAGGGTCCTTCACTCCGTGACACGGTGAGGCCCCCCTTAGCAAGGCAAGGAGATAGCAGCAGCCAGGCAGACTCCGCATGTTGTCGAGCTGGAGGCTTCTAAAGAAGGCAGAAACCCCGAAAGATGCTCCTGAGTGAACTCTCCTTGGACACTGGCCAGAATCAAAGCTTGACTTCCTCTCATCTTTTAAAATGTGGTTGGGCTCAATCAGGTCTCACACGCTCAGGAACGAGTCCCACCACTTGGCAACCCAGCCTCCTCCCTGGACCTTTCCAGATCCATTCAGAACCCAGCTGCCAGTGCAGAGATTCAGCATTCTGGGGATGGCATGTTTATTTCGAAACAATCGTGAGGCTTGATTTGATGTAGTGAAAGAAATTAGTGCTTGCTGAATACGGCCCAATTATTACTGCATTAATTCATACAGATTAGCAGCTGACATTGGCTGGAAGGCATACATCAGGACGTTTCAATAAGTTCGGCTAAGAGAGCTACCTCTCCATGGCTGCCGAGCCTCCCCCCTCACCCCAAAGCTCAGATGATGACTCCGGATTTGGAATGACTTTCACGTCACGGGTGCATGGTGTTAGTGTTAACTGGCAACGGACAAATTGAAGCATGGTTGGCAGTTGCCCCAAAAGTCAGTCATCAAACTGTAACCCTTTTGAGACTTGCTTTCTTCCAAGCCCAGGTTCTAACCATTAAATAACTCATCAAAGATGGAAGACACTGCAAAATGCCACCATGGAAATACAGCAGGACACCTCATGGATCATCAAATTTGGTATGTGAATCCACACCTGGTGTGAGCAGTTAAGTATGTCCTCACTTGGGGGCGCCTGGGTGGCTCAGTCGTTAAGCGTCTGCCTTCGGCTCAGGTCATGATCCCGGGGTCCTGGGATAGAGCCCCACATTGGGCTCCCTGCTCGGCGGGAAGTCTGCTTCTCCCTCTGCCTCTACTGTTCCCCCTGCTTGTGTTCCCTCTCTCGCTGTGTTTCTCTCTGTCAAATAAATAAAATATTAAAAAAAAAAAAATGTTCTCACTTGCAGTTAACCATGGCTTGAGCAAAGAAAGGATTATTTGTTCACCGTTACTGGTGGAATTGTGTCCTCCCCGCCCCCCCCCTCCCCGTAAGATGTTGATACCCTAATCCCTAATACCTCAGAATGTGGCTGTATTTGAAGATAGGGTCTTTAAAGGGATGATTAAATTAAAGTGGATCCCTTAGGATGGGCTTTTGTGTTAGCCAGGATTCTCCAGGGAAATAGAAACAATAGGAAATATAGATAGATTTCTTATAAGGAATCGGCTCTCATGATTATGCAGGCTGGCAAGTCCCAAGATCTGCAAGGTGAGTCAGCAAAGTGGAGCCCCAGGACAGCTGATGGTGTAGTCCCAGTCTGACCTGAAGGTCTGAGCCCAGGAGAGATGGTGGTGTAGTTCCAGTGGGGGCTAGTGGGCTTGAGGCTCAGGAAGAGCTAATGTTTTGGTTGGAATCTGAAGGCAGAGAAAAGCTGATGTCCTAGTTCAAAGGTAGTCAAGCAGGAACAATTCTCTCTGACTAGGAGGCTCACTCTTTTTGGATTCCACATTCATTCTTTGCGAGTCTATTACAAGTTCCCAAACAGACTCAACTTCATGCTGTACTTACTACCTCAACATCCTTCCCGCTATTCATTCATTCATTCACGGACGAAAGACTATTCTAAATGTTGGCGTACATTGTCTCATTTAAGCACTGAAGTAGAATGGTGGAAAAAAAAAAAAAGAAATCCCTGCCTTTATGTAATTTACAGATTGGAGTAAAGAAACATATTCATGTTATTATAATGAAGTGTGGTCAGGATCTGAAAGGGAAGCTCCTTGGAAGATAGGAGTCACCAGCTGAAAGATCTAACCTATTTTCCATTCTGCAAGTGGGAGGCAAATGCTAGCCCTTCATGACTCAGCACTCACCCCACACCCTCAGAATTAACTGTACCTTTGTGCTTTTATGTATTTAGTAATGTTAAAGAGCATTTACCTCTAGTGCTAGGCTTTGAGTTAAGCACTTTAGATGCAGTGCATATCATTGAACCTTTACAACGATCCCATTAAGTAAATTATTTCCCATTTATAGACAAAGAAACTGAAACTCAGAGACTCATGTGAGCAGACCTTTGCACCAATACTTCCCTCTTCCTAGAATCCTCTTCCTCCAGATGGTCACCTGGCTGCCTCCTTCCCTAGGTCTCCGTTCAAAACCTACCTCCTCCAAGAAGGCTCCCTTAACTACTCATTCTTAAAGAGCTACTGAGTCACTGAATTAGTCTTACACATTACTCTATGGTTTTCATAGCCTCTACCAATCTCTGGTAGTATGTTTTTTTATTTATTTGTATACATGCTTATTGTCTGTTTTCCTCCATTAGAATGTGTAAGTTCTATGACAGCGAGAAAGGCGCCTCCTCTACATCGGGCCACTCTGTATCTTTGGCATTTAGCAGGATACCTGGTACATAGTCAGCCTCCAATTAATGTTTGCTGGATGAATGAATGAATATAACCAAAGTCATATAGCTAGTAAATGGCAGAGTTGAGATTTAAACCTAGATGTGTCTTTCTCCAAACTCTAAGATTTAATTCCTTTTATACATTCTGCTCTCTCTGCTTCGTGGTTCTGAAGGCAATGTGACCACATCCTAGACCACTTTGCATCTCTGGTACCTTTCTACTGGGACACTGCCTTGCCCCCCCAGACACTCTGCCCATGTTTGCCAAGATGACTGAGTTTCCATGACAACTCCAGAGGAGGAAGAAGGGCTCTGAAGCCCTATAAGATTTTCTTTCCTCTTCGTTGAAGTTGGCATCACAGACTGAGAAAGTTTCCTCCTCAGCCCGACTCCGGCCCAATGTGTCATTTGCAGCCTTGGGAGGAGGCATGTCCCAGTGCCAGGCAGGCTGGCTCCCCATGAAGTACAGCTTTCAGGTGAGTGACCCACATTCAGGGGCAGAGATTTCAACCTAGGCTCCAAGTATGACCAAGTCCCCAAGTTTCTTAGAAGACTCTGGTCCTGCTCGCAGAGAAACTTGCTTGGGTCCTGGTACCATGGGCAGGGTTCTTCTCCACCAATGAGAGAGGGGGGCATTTCAGTGGGTGGCCAACCCACTCTCACATGCGGAATGGATATAGCATGGCAAAGAGGCTTCCTGCCCTGAGCCCGACTCAACTTTTCCCATTTTCCCTTAGCTTAGAAATTGATGGAATCTTTTGAAGTTCCGCATTGAAACCCCTTTATTGGTGCCTGTGGAGAGAAAGGGAGTAGTGAAGCCTTTCTCTGGGGCTTGCAAAAAATTCACTCTCTTGTCATCAGAAAACCCAGAGGAATAAAGAAGTCAAAGTTGGCTCCTGTCCGTGCACAGAGTTGAGCTGGCTCCCCTGACGCCAAGGGTGCTCCTGGTACCACAGAGAAGGTATGTTCTAGATCTCCTCCATGGGGACTGGCCCCAGCTGCGAGAACTGTCTCTCCTTCCCGGGGCTTGCAGTTTTGTGCAGGGATTTGGAAAAGGCAGTCCACTATCCTGGATTGACAGAGAAGACAGCTGTCTATATGGTATGCTTTGACAGCAGCTAGACATGACTTCCTCCTTCAAAATAGCTCCCTATTTGCCTGGAACTTCCTCTATTAACATCATCCCCTTGAGTCTCAGAGTTGCCAACAAGATGTAAACTCCCCTAGAAAGGCTAATAATCTGCTAGACAGGGGTTGCCAAACTTTCTGCCAAGGGCCTGATAGTAGATACTTGAGGCCACGAGGACCATACAGTTTCTGTTGCAACTATTCACCTCTGCAGATACAGCCCCAAAGCAGCCCCAGTGTGTTAGCAAATGGGCATGGCTGTGTCCCAGGAAACTTTATTTACAAAACCTGCCGCAGGCTGGATTTGGCCCATGGGCTGTAATTTGCCAACCCAGCACGAGGCTGTAAGTCAGTGACATTTCCTTACCCTCTCTCTGTCCCCAGTGCCTCTCACATGAGGCACACAGTGAAGAGATTCAAAATGCTGTTTGTTGAAGTACTTATCAGCTGACAACAGTTCAAGAGAAGCTGTTTGATAGCCAACTTTGCCAGAAGGAGCCTCAGTATGGGTGAGGGAGGGTTATATTCAGAGGCTAAGGATGGAAATCAAATTTGCCAACTTAACAATTTTAACCAAACACATTCCATTAGTCATACATCTCAAAATCCCACAACTGGGCTGAGCTTGCCATATGCCCCATCCAGGGACGAGCAGAAAGTGAAGGCTGGAACCAGTGACAAACAAGGGTCCCTGAACAGTTACTCTCTCCAGTTTTGGCTCTGTGGAAATGAGCCTGCACTCAGGAATGATGTTTGCTCTTGTCATTCCAGACAATGAGCCAGATTCCTACTGTTCTAGCTCAGATAAACCACTGAAGCCCTTTGGTAAGGGGTTAGCTGTTCTTGAAACAGCTAGTTCTGCAATCCGGTGTCCCACTTACCTTCTTTTCTCCCTCACTGCAGTCACATCACTGTGGCAATCATGGAACCCAAGACATGCCCGTTGATCTCTTCCAAGATGGTGGAAGTTATGATGGTGAATCTCAGCACCGGTTTTAGAAAATAATAATTACTGTCATCTTAACCCCAGCTCTTTTCTGGACTAGCATCTTGGTTTAGGAGAGGGTAGGGCATGAAGACCTAGAGTGTGTGTACTCATTGCAACTCCAGACATTTGAAGACCTTCCGTCAGCCAGGGTAGGTAAGTTTAGGCTGCAATAACAAACAACCTCAAAATTTCAGTTTCTTAACACAACCCACGTTTATTTCTTGCCAATGTTACATTTCCAACAAGGGTTTTCAGGCAGGCTGTATGCATCGTAGTCATTCAGGGATGAAGATAATGCTGGCTTTACCATGACACGTGTTGTGTTTCATCAGGTGAAAGGGGCACGATGCATCGCGCCCTGGTCCCTAAACTCTCTGCCTGGAAGTCTTATATCTGCACACATTTCATTGACCAAAACAGTCCTATGCCACATGGAACTTCAAAGAGAGTGGGTAAGTGGAATCCTACCATGTGCCTGAAAGGATGACATAATTGTGAGCAAGCCTAATGACTATTCTAGGACCTGAAAAAAGGGTTAAGGGAATCTGCTCCCATGAGGAGTCAAATATCCCCATGGGAAAGACACGTAACTAGAAGCTGAGTGCTGATAGGGAGGGGGAAATTCTGAAGGCCCGAGAAATAGATGTTCATCTGATATTTTATATGTGTAGCAGATGAGAAGAGCACTCACCAAGGAAAGGCAATTGTTGAGGGCCAGGGTGAGGGGGGCTACGAGCTGGAACAGGTGTGGAGGACCATTGAGTGCTCCACAGTGGGAGAAATAGTCAGACTGCCTTCTTCCAGGAAGATGTACCTTTTTAATAAGTCTGAGATAAATATAATATAGTTATCACTAGATTCTGTATAAGATCAAGGGTTAAGCACAGAGGTGCTTCTGAGAGGGGATAAGACCATTGACATGGGAAAGTATGAGGTACTCTGATGGAGCAGATGATGGAGAGATGAGGAAGGAGCTGGGGTGTCTGCTCTATCCTGGCCTGGAAGTAATGTCCTCCATGTACCGCAGTGGCACCAGTGACAAAGACAAAAACAAACCAAGCAAACAAAAATAGGTCTCAGTGCATAGCTCATACAGTTGTGCAGGTTGGGCAGTATGCAGCTTGAGGGAGTGCCCGTCACATGGTGATTTATGTGAAGGGAGCCCATGGGAGCTGGCAGCGTACAACTTGAAGAATTCTGGGTGGTAGCCCTGCCTCCAGGCCCTGTGCAAGGCAAGATCTCGGACTTTTGCTTGTCATTTCACCAGGCTCCTGCCCTCATTAGTGTGGTTTCCTGTTTCTGGCATGGCCTTCACCCATTGAATCTGACAACAGACCTAGGTTTTCTGGTTTCAACATTTGGTGCTTACCAGTGTATAGCTTACGTAGTCCCCAGAAGTGAGGTCACAGAGGGTGAATTCTCAGCCATGCAAGGTGCATAACCCTAGAGAGGACAGGGAGAGGAAGACTACACACCCCACAGAACACTCCAGACCAGAAAGAGTAGGATTAGGATGAGACTGGGATTCCCGTGAGCAGAGGAACCAGGGAATTGCCCTTTTGTTCCAGTTACTCTGATCCTATCCTATCAGTCCACTAAAGCTGGCCTGACCTGGAAGAACACTCATAACAGTGGTACACTCAGTGCCTAACCCCAATTCTTGGTATAAAATGGTCCTCGGTACCTTTTTGTTGAAAAAAATTCATGATTATGTATATTTAAAAAATAGTTCAACTTTCTTCTTTCCATACTCAAGAAGCGTGATGAGATTTTGAATACAAAACAAGCTATTCAAATGTGAAAAAGTCAAATCAACCAAAGTGGAGGGAGAGGAGAAGAGTCTTTGTTCTGCAAGAAACCAAGTGACCATCTGGAATTGGACTGGTGCTTGGGGACTGTGTCTTATAGATCTACCTTCCCTTAGGAATTGGTCTTTGTCGTTTCAGCTTGAAAATATCCAGTGGTGGAGTGAGCTTACAGCTCTTTAAATGCCTTTGAAAATACTAGTCAGGGTTACTATTGGATCTGATATTGGTATCACTAATATCAGAAGGTATCACCATCTTGAAAACTAACATTAAACAGAAACAATCTTGCCATAACAATGTTAAACAAATAGAAGGAAAATTGCTTACGTTCTTGGTCCTTTTGAGTAAAAGCAATATATTTACACTGCATACTTCCTCCTCCTCAGAGTAAACATAACTGTAAATCATAATTGAATGTGTATAGGTGTGGAATATCCATTCTTCATGAAATCATTCTGCTTAGGAAAATAAATACTGAGATTGAGGTCAAGCTGTTTTCAGGCAAACATTTGCCTCCAAATGCATGTGTGACCTTCACCCCATTGTCCTTTGTCATTTTCCTCCAGAGACACAAGTTGAAATGTAGGCATAGTGAAAACCTAACTCACTGTCAGTAAGTCTCTTGGCCCATACAATATCTGTCCTCAAATCAACAGAAAACCTCACCTTGAAACAAAGAAGAAAATCTGGAAGAGGGGGAAGGGCAGGACAGAGGGCAGATCTAGATTTTTAGGACATTGTGGGGCAATGGATTTTTCTCTGCCAAGATGAGTATTGGCTATTACAAAACCCATGCTTAACAAAGCTTTCCACCATCAAATTTGCATAATGCCTTATTCACATGCATAGAATTCCGCATAGCATTGCTTCTGACCAAGGAACTCAATTTGCAGGGGAAAAAAAACTGTGACATCAGTCCAGGAATCAAAGGCGGAGGTGGGAGTGGCTTCTCTCACTATGACACCTAATATCCACTCACAGAACATTTGCTCTCTGGCCCTGTAACTTTGGGCTCTTCTGGTTCCAAGGCCGGATTTCTTAATGGAGAAACACTTCCACCAGTTGACACAAACACTGCTCCACTGGTTTGGAAGTTGAGACGGCCGGTCTGCCTTGTAGGGCTCCTAACCCTGCTGGTGGAGGGGGGGTTACTGTACTGGTGGATCCCCATTACTAAGGGATGTCGGATTTCTATTACACAAGAAGTCTTTCTGAAACCCAAGGGATTCTCTACGGTATTTCTTAGTACCTCTATGCCCCATAGTAAAAGGTAATGGAAATTGGTAGCATCTATAGCCAAAGCAAAAAGTTATTATTTTATATGGAATTTCAAATACCTTGAGATACTATATTTAGTAGCTGAGTAGCCAAGGCGGTGAACTGTGCTCAGAAGCTACCGTTCTACGTTCCTCGCAGTGATGTGGGGGCTATAGCATAGCCCTTTTAACTGTTGGCTCCTGCTTATGTCCTGCCAATAGGGGGCACTAGAGGAATGTCAGAAGGCTAGAGCCCGGATAGGGTGGGGACTTACCGCTCCTAGGAACATTGCCTCATAAAGACCCTTCACCCTGGCATTGACTTTCAGTATTGCCAAGAGCAGCCTCATTGCACCTCTCAGAGGTATCAGCACAAAATCCCTTCCCCGGAGTGTCTAGGTTTTAATAAGACCACCTGCTTCCCTTTGCTTCCTCATCTCTGAGCAGTTGCTACTTCCAGCGGTAATAACGTTGATGACCTCGATGATCGCTTTTTGTTCCTTCAGCCCTCTCACACCTGCGCGATCAGTTCTCCATATTAAACTCCCTCTGTCGAAATACCAGTTGTGGGTTTAAAGAAATTTTCTTATTGAAGTAGAATTGACACACAATGTTACATTCATTTCAGGTGTATGACTTAGTGATTCACAATTCTATACATTATGCTCTGCTCATGACAAGTGTAGCTACTGTTTGTCTCAAATGTGGTTTTAGTTTTCCTGACTGGACCCTAACTGATACCCAGTGTTAGAAGGAAGCTTAAGATTATTTGGCATTTCATTTACTATCAAATCTTCAGAAAGATTTATTAGGACACCTAGTTTCAAATAATAAAAAAAAAAAAGGAGAGAGATATTTTTAAAAGAATTTAATATGGAATTGCTACTTTTCAAATGTCACCATCCAAATAGGAACGGGAGAAAGTCCTGTGAATGCTTGCTGGAAAACAAATTCGTTTTATTAAAAGGTTTCCCTCTTTGTATTTGGAGGTTAAAGAAATGACAGAATTTATTATTCTACCAAACAAACCATTTTGCTTATTTTTGGTAAATTGCACTAAATGTGGTTTAATTACTGTGTCCAAAATAGCATTTCACATCTGTGGCCCCAAAAGCTGTTATTGCAGTGATCTGTGGGATAAAGAAATAGAGCCCTCTTGTGGCTAACTTAAATACTACAACCCCTTGCTGTTCAAGATAGATGGTATTAACCTCTTACCTGGGTTACGGGATCTTTGGACAGAGATACCTTAGGGACCCTGCCTGGCATTGCCACAAAACAGACAAGAAGTATACTGTCCAGAGAAATAATAGCCGGCTTCTTGGCAGCATACAAATACAGGCATCTCTAATTTTATTGCGCTTTGCTTTATTGTGCCGAACAGACAATGTGTTTTTTACAAATTGAAGGTTTATGGCAACCCTGCACCGAGCAAGTCTATTGGCACCATTTTTCCAACAGCATTTGCTCACTTCATGTCCCTGTATTATATTTCAGTAATTCTCACAATATCTCAAACTTTTTCATTATTATTATATATTTTCTACAGTGATCTGTGGTCCGTGAATACAACTCGCTGAAAGCTCAGATGATGGTTAGCACTTTTTAGCAGTAAAGTATTTTTAAATTTTTTAATAAGGTTATTTTTAACTATGTATTTTTTTAGACATAATGCTACTGCACACTTAATATAGTGCAGGATAGTGTAAACATAACTTTCATATGCACTGGGAAACCAAAAAACTCATTTGACTTACTTTATTGTGATACTCGCTTTATCGTGGTGGTCTGGAACCGAATCTGTACTATCTCCAAAGTGCACTTGTATAACATAAACATGCTTATAAACCATGTGAACTAGGTCATTATTAAATACCCAGCTTTTTAAGGAGTTTGTAGAGGGAGTGAGAATAGAAGTGAGCCTGTGTAGCATTATCAGTTGAAAGAGACACTTAGATCCCTTATGTCAGGGATCTTAATGCAAACCACAGTCATTTCTTTCTGAATTGTCTACACACACAGATAAGGTCGCCGGGCGTCACAATGAGGGAAACTCAATGAATGCAGTAAGAGATTGATGTGCGGGTAGAATGTGTTGAAACATGCACATTATTATTTTTTGTGGGCAAAGACAAGATAACGCAGTGAAGTGGAGTGTTAAGAGACCTCACAGGACAACCCGGAGAGGCTGCCCATGGAAGGGAGGAAGCATTTAAGGATGGCATTGAGTTCAAATGCCATCTTAGCACATTCCTAGCTGTGTGACTTAGAGCAAGTTATCCAACTAATCTATTTCTCAGCTTCCCTAACTGTAAAATGAATTTTATAACATCTATATCAAGACAATGAATAGCGTAGTGGTTGAGGCTTCCCATCCTAACCCTGACACTTACTATGTGACCTTGGGCAAGTAACTTAACCTCACCATGCCTAAACCATAAAATGGGAGAGAATATATTGACCTTGCTTGGTTGTTTGAAGATTAAATGATTCACTATACATAAAACACTTAGAACAGGAGTCATGGATGAGTTTGCCTTGCACATGGTAAACACACAGTAAATGTTAGCTTTATTATTGGCTGTAAATCACCAGGGATGGTTTACTTGCTGTCTTTTCCTACCTGCTTCTTTTTCTATTAAGTAGAGTCATGTGAAATTGCCATTTTGTAGGTCAAAAATTCTTGAACGCAGCAATTTCTTGGTTTAATCTAATACAGACCAATGTTTGTCTCCACATCACATTGAGAGTTATTGGCAAGAGCCTAAGGTCGAGGAATAAAATAGAACTTTCTGTCCACATTTATGTCACCGAGCCCAGATCCCCTTTGCCGCCTGCGATGACAAATCCCTTGAGCAGTTTAAGTGAGACTTAGCCCCCTGGGAGTCCCCTTAGTCCCCCTGTTAGCCCCTGGGAGGGATGGGAAAGCAATGACAAGGGTGTAGGTACCAATTAGATCCTAGTCAGGAAAACAGAACCCATTCCAGGTAGTTCCATAGAGGGAATTTAATATCAAGAACTAGTTATTACAAAGGCATTGGAAAAGTCAAAAAGCCATATGGGGGCATTGAAGCAACCCAGAGATTAGCAATAGCAGAGAGTATCTACACCCTTGAGTGTTGGAGGGAACCATTGCCAGCGCCAGGGTCCCCAGCAGGAGAAGAAACCGTGTGGGGCTGCCTGGCCACTCCCAGAGCTGCCCCCCACCCAAAGCAGACAGGTAGAAGGGGAAATCTCTCCTCCCTCTGCTCCCCAATCTGGCAGTCCCTCCCTTTGGCCGAACCTAACCATATGCCCGTTGGCGAAGGAGTCTGGGGCATGTAGTTCACAGGGACTAGCCCCCTGAATACAGGGCAGACAGGAAAGAAGAGAAATAGATTTGAAAGCAGAGAGGCAAACGCCTGCGTCGAGAAGCAGGAGCTGGGAGGGCAAAGGCGGGCAAAGAATGGGAGTCGGCGGGGCCGGACGTGAAATCCCCCCGGCGCCGCGCAGCCTCGGGAACCTAATGGCGGTGGGTCCCCGGCACTTCGCTGCTCCAGCCAGGTAACTCCGAATAAAGCCGTGGGAGCCACACGAACCTGTCTCTGGTGACGTCATCACATGGAGAAGGGCGCAGGCCACTCAGGTGGGCAGTTGTGGCACCTCCGGCGGACTGACGATCTTCCGGGAAAGGGGCCTGCGCGGCACATTCTTGACCTCAGCCCTTACTTTTGGCGCCAAGCCCAGCAGCCGGGAAGCCGGACTTCGGGAAAAGACTCCTCATCTTGGAAGTTATCTCCCGCAAGACTATGGAAACAAGGCAACAGAATGCAGTTTGGGAGCAAATCCTGGAGCAGAAAGGGGCATTCCTGGAGAAACTGGGTGAAGTCCTAATTTAGTCAGTGGGATTGTACCAATGTTAATTTCTTAGTTTTGACACATGCACTCCGGATGTTTCAAGTACCTTAGACGAAGCTGGCTGAGGGCATATGGGAACACTCTGTATTATTTTCTCTTCTGTAACTTTAAATTTATTTCAAAAAAAATTGTTTTAAGTTACCTCCTCTCGAATGGTTTCTTCCATTAGCTTCGGCGGGCAGCTCCGGGAGAGTTGACAGGCTACTTCCAGCTCAGTGAGGCATCACCAAGGGGAAGCGGACGCCTCCCCAAACCCCCACAACGGCAGTGATCACATCTAGGAGAATGTCGGAAAGGCCACAGCTGGGAAACATTTCTGTGGACATTTCATTACTGGTACAAAATATGAATTCATTAACAGTAGCCTACTTACAGAGAAAATGATTAACACTTAGGTTTTTAGCACAGCCAGCCGTTACTCTTGTCAATGGGAGTTCTGTTATGCCCCTTTGGCTAAAGCAATGAGCCGGCTTACGTTCAAATTTAATGGACAGAGTTTATGCTCTCAGGAAGTTCTTAACTCGAGACCAGTCAGGGTACCGGTCACAGACACTCAAGAGTTTGTACATACGCATATTTTAAAGTTGCCTTAAATAATTTTTAGAAAAAGCGGAGTACAACTACCTACATGCATATATGCCTGCATACATAGATGCACATATGACCAGTTGAGGGAGGAATCTAACTCATTAGCGTCTAAGTGAGAAGTGAGGTTTCTCCCAGGTAACTGCTCTCATTTGTCCTCTGTCAAGGTCCCACTTCCTCCTGGATGGTGGTTCCCTTTAAAGCATCCCAATCCAATTCTATGAACTTTTTATTTCTGGTAATTAAAACAGTGTCATTCTGGCCACCAAGTCTCAATCCTGTGCATTTTAAATCTGCAGTATTGTATTGAATGGAAATCTGCCCCAGGCCCCCACAGAGCTGGTGAGGCTAGCCTTCCTCCCACTGCTCTCTTCCTCGGGGTTGTTCCCCTCGTGCTGAGCTGGGAGGCTGGGGCCGGGGGGAGTCTCCCTTTGGGACTGGTTGTGATGAAGTATATTTGCTCCTTTCTGTAAACTTATGGCCACTGTCTAAGCTTCTAAGCTATCAATTGCTCTGTGCTTACAGCCGGAGACCGCAGTAGTCCCCAATACAGGGACATTTGACTCCACTGACTTCTGCTGCACGAATGCTGGCCCGCCATCTGCATTCCTGAGACAGGCCCAGCTCCTTGGTGGTCGCTCGGGCAGTTCCTGGCAAGCCTGTGCTCCCCAAGCTCACGTACTATCTGCGGCCCTAATCTAGGGCACAAACTCAGTGCATCTGCTGGCACTGTCAGAACCCAGCATCCAAGAGGATGGTCTTTGACCCTTCTTCTCCATCTGGGTGTGCCCTGCTCAGGTCAACTGAGGTACGTCAGCAATCGTGATGGCTGCTAACCAGGGCAAGGAATGTCATCCATCCTTACAGAACCTGCAATGCTGGATGTAATTTGGGGGGTTGCCTTGTCTGGTCTTTAGGGGTGGGAATCATTCATGCTCACCCTCTTATGCCCCGGAAGGAGACAGAGGTGAGGAAATGGCCACTCTTCATTGTACTCTCTAAAGGAAGTGTGGCCTTGACCTCCACCTTACATGCCTTGACAGTATAGGACCTGACTCTGCTCAGCATTGATCACCCCTGGAACTGGAGAGTCTTACGACAAAAATTATCTCTTATTTGAACCTGGCACTAGAAAATATAGAGGCTTCTCCCACCAGGAGACCATCTCCACTGGGCATAACCTCCAGAGCAGGAAAAGATCTCAATTAGGAGCTCCCTCCAGACTCCTAGGCATGCATAGGTAATTATATTCTTAAAGGAAACAGCTGACCCCTCCATAAGAGTGACCTCTGTAGCTCCGAGGATATACTCTTGGAGATGCAATGTGGATGCTAGAGATCTGTCCCATCTTGACATTCCTTTGAATGCCATGTATTCTTTTTTTTTTTTTTTTTACTCTTTTAACACAATAGTGGCAGGGGACTTGAAAGGTAAAAATTACCAGTGGTTTCAAAGCTCCAAGCATCTAAAATCCAGAGGATGGGAGAGGTTGCCTCCCTGTGGACCACTCTTTGAGGGAGGGCTGTCCGTGTCAAAGGACAAAGTACTTGGCTAAACTCATCCCAACCACAGCTTTGCATTGGCTGTCTGGAGTGTCCCCAGAGAACTTCCCTTATGTCTCTCTATTCAAGGGCCACTTGTATTGATGACTTAACAGTTAACAGCTCTCTGCCTCTCACTTATGTTCTTAGACTATGTTGAAAGGTCATTACTCCCTGCACTTCATTCCCTTTGCATTGCTCTTTTTAAGGATTTAACTAAAATGGAGGCTGAGAGGTGGAGAGATTCTCTTGAATTCCATCTCGGTGTAATACATGTTCACAACACCGAACACGTTGTTCTTCTAAACATTTGCTGATGGCCTACTAAATGCCAGGCATAAAATAAGCACTGGGAGATAAGGAATAGGCATGGCCCCTGCCTTCCAGGAACTCACAGGCTGGCAGGGGAGACAGAAAATAGTGAATGCCTGGTGTCCCCTGGGAAGGACTCACCTGTCATTCTTGGGTGCCAACAGAAGGCTCCAGAAAGGAAGTAACATGTGACGTGGGGTCTTGAAGAATAAGAAGCCAAGGGTGGAGATAGAGAGGGGCTTTGCCTGAGGCAAATAGACCAGCTAGACAAAGGCGTGGAGAGGTGAGAGCCCGTGGCATGGACAGCCATGGTGCGTCGGGCAGAACAAGAGCCAGGAGCGAGTGTAGGCCTTTAGAAGCCATTTCCCTACTAGCCACGTGTCAACAGATCCTGAGGGATAAACTGAGCATTTCATGTCCAGGCTACACGCTGGAGGTTTGAGGTACAGAATTGCCCACAGCAGGTCTTTACTGGCCATCACATTCATATTAAGCACTTGCTCATATGCCAGCCGGTCTGCTAAGCATGTTGTATGCAGTATAACTCACTTAATCCTTACAGCGACCCTGCGAGTCAGTACTGTGTGTATACACCACATCTGACAGATGCAACAACAAGCTTCACAACTTAAATAATTTATCAAATCATAGAGCAAATAAATAACAGATCCAGGTTTTGAGCTCGGGTGAATGTGACTCCAAATCTCATATTCTTAACTACCTCTCCTCTGCTGGAGGAATTGTGAGACACAGCCTTCCATTGATGAATCCAAGTGTGTGGTTTTACTCAATGTTATAGCACAAATCATCTACTGGAGACCCCAGGACTCTTGCTTAGCAGGATCAGGTAATTTAACCCAATATCACACATGGGATTAATTAACTTAAGCTTAGCTCAGGAGCATCTCTCTTAAGAAACAAGAGGATTAAATTTTTTAATTTAGGAGAATGATTTAGGAACTCATCCCAGATCAGCAGCAGATCTCCAGGAAGGAAACCCGGGCATTCCTTAAAGATCTCCCCCCTGTTCCAGCATCCCCATCTCTACGCTCTTCTTGTTTCGGGCTCTGGCCCCTGCTCAAATGAACAAATGCACATTTTAAAACAAGTCAGGGCTGATTAGGACCTTGGTGTAAGAGGGAAAGTCATGTTTCACCTTGTGACATTAAGACCAAGCAAGGAAGCTGATTTTGAAAGGCAAATGTATGCTGTCATCAGAACTTCATTCACCTTTGAATTCAAGGTTTTGCCCTCAAATCAGGATTTTTATCATCCTACCAGATCTTACAGAGGGTTGTTAGTTTTGTTAAATTCAGCCATTTCAAGACAGAATATTTTATTGAGCACAGAAGAAACTGAGAATTTCAAGGAAAAAGATTAGGCTCACTCTTTCATTTTATTTAGAAAACGCTTTTAATTCATTCATTCATTTAATTTGACAAATATTGATCGAGCACCCCCATGTGCTGGGGTCAGGGCATACTACAGACACTGTGAGACCCAATGCTTGTCCTAGAGGAACTTGCACCCCGCTGGATGAGAAACAAGTAGCCCATTATGAACCCGTGACAAGAGTTGTGATATGTACGGGTAGTCCTAAAAAGGCAAAGATGGTGCAACCACCCAGCAGAGAATAGGATTGGAGGAAAGGTCGTGGAAGACTTCTTGGAAATGGTGAAATAAATGAGTCCTGAAGGATCGGCCATCAGGAGCATTTTACCCATCTTTTAACATCAGTCCTCAATTGAAACCAATAAAAGCAAATCATATGCTAAGGCACCCACCTGGACAATTTAAGCATACACAATACGGGTAACTAAAATCCCAGGTCATGAGCAAATTCAATTTCAAGGCAAAGATCAAAAGGAACAATCAACACAGCAGAACACACAAAACACTCTGATGTTAGCAGATGAGCAAAACTTAAAATTAGTGGTCTCTTCCGGAAAAAATGAAACAAGACGAAACCAGAGAGGGAGACAAACCATAAGAGACTCTTTAATCTCAGGAAACAAAATGAGGATTGCTGGAATGGAGGGGGGTGGGAGGGATAGGGTGGCTGGGTGATGGACACTGGGGAGCGTATGTGCTATGGTGAGCGCTGTGTATTGTGTAAGACTGATGAATCACAGACCTGTACCCCTGAAACAAATAATACATTATATGTTAATAATAAAATTAAAAAAAAAAAAATTAGTGGTCTCTTCTGGCATAGCGGTAACTTCAAAGTTAAACACTAGGTGGCGCTCTTAGCATAGTTTGCTGTCATCTCCTGGCTAGAGCCAGCCAAGGAATGGGAGGGTTCACTCTTTCCAGGAAAAACAAAAGAGAACAAACTGAGTACAGCTATCATGAAACTGATTTTATAGAAAGAAATAATACCTTTTTGGTATCCTTTCTCTACAATGAACAATAAATGCGTCTTACTACTAACAGTAAATGTTTTCTTGTAGTCACATTTTCCTTGCAAAAATGAGGTGGGCCCATAGAGGGGCAAATGCTCCCAGGCCCTTTCAGCAAAGCTGTTTTGTAAAGGTAGCAATGCCTCGGGATAATAAAGCCAAGAGTTCATATTCAAGAGTCCCCCAGGCAACTTTGACCCATCACTCAACTTCATAGTCTCTGAGGAGAAGCTTGTAGCTTGGGAGAAGTTGTTAGGAAAAATTTAAATGCCCAAATCACCAAGGCTGGGTGATACAGAATACCTGCCTCCCACTCTGCTAAGTAGAAAAATGATTTATTAGAGGATTAGGGGGTGCTATGCAAAGCACGTTAAGCTCCTTGAATTAAACGAATTATGAGAACACCAGATGTTAGCAATAAGTCTCGAAGATGGCAAAGATAAGTGGAGACCTAACCTCTTAAAGCCATTCTCATAAAGTTGCAAGAATCTGATAGCACAAGGAAAAGAAGGAAATAATTACAACAGAAAGTATTTTAGGCAAACAGGTAAATTATAGGGGGGAGGAGTGTAGATCTCATTCATTGTATGTAAAAGGAATGGGAATTTTTTTTTTTAATGCTGCAAACAAGAAGCCAACTGATACAAGACACAAGGCAGAGAATAAAAAAAGAGAGAATGATTTACTCCCAATAATTTTTTAGGCAAGCAGGTTGATTCTATCTGGTTTCCAAACACTGATGTAAGAACCAATCCTGATGCGTGACAAGATTTTCACTGGTCTGTGATGAAAAGGAGACAAGAAGGACATTGTAAAAAGTTTTTTAAGAGGCTAAATACATTGAATTTAAATAATTTACTTTTATTCTTGATTAAAACTTTGCTATCTTTCTAAAATTTAAAAAAAAAAAAAGAAAAGCCTTCCTCCTATGACATGGTCATCATAGAGCTGTTTATGTGTTATTGTGTTGTTTTGTAGTTAATCCTAACTCTAAGTTGGCACCATGTGGGTCCTAAAACATATTTTTGGAAATGTTACTGGTCTGAGAAATCTAGAAGTCTGAGAACTACTGCATCAGCAACCTGTTTAAGAGAGAAATAGTCAGCCAGGTGTTAATCATTCATTTATACAACAAACACTTGTTGAGTCTGTCCTATGGGCCAGTGTCATTCAGCAAGAATGGACGAAGCAGGGAGGAGGCTGGAGGTCCACTGCCAAAGGACAGGATCATACTAAGGATGATGGCTGACATATTAGTCTTAGGGTTGCACATGGGCTAATTTTTAACATCGTCTGTAAAATTGAGCACTTTATTTTTTAAAAGCCAGCTTGGGATGAATGGTGTTTCTTTCTTCTAAAAGTTGAGTAAGTGAGTGTCTATTACTATTGAGTTACTTAAAAAACACGTATCTGCCCCCCCCCCACTGAGCGTTGCCAGGCTCTCTGACCGACCAAGGCACTGGCCCACTCTCTATGTGCAGCGTGCAGTAAAAGGAATCTTCCCGAAGACAGAGCTCCAGAGGTCCACATAATGAATATCT
Organism: Phoca vitulina; assembly: GCF_004348235.1. Taxonomy (NCBI): domain Eukaryota; kingdom Metazoa; phylum Chordata; class Mammalia; order Carnivora; family Phocidae; genus Phoca; species Phoca vitulina. The sequence goes on from NW_022589706.1 coordinate 38,354,018, forward strand.
GTATCTATCCTGATAAGATAGACCGGGAAGGTTTAGGTGTGGACCAGAAATTTTCGCCCACCATGGAGAGAGGAAAAGTCTATTTATAGGATCCATGGCTACTCCCACTTCCGATGTGTGCGGGCATCCTTGAAGGATAGACAGTTCACCTTGGTCGCCTTGCTTCCAGTGTGACATTTCAAGACTCTCGGGATCATTGGGTTATATTTGGAGCTCATTCCAGCAACTGCCTGGGTCTCCAATCTTTAACAGTCAAATCAGCAGGAGGATTTTAGATGGAAAAGATTGATAAAACCTGATATCGCCTGCGCTGGTTTCCATGGTGACAGGCTGAGTACTTACTGGCCCTTAAGACCAACAACATGAATAATTAAAATAAATTATTTCAGGGCTGCCTGGCCTAGATAAAGGGATCTGAGTTAAGAAAAAATTTTAAAGTCTCTGCTTCTAGAACAAATGTGATAGATACACATACCTAAAGGGAGGCTTGAAAGTAATATCCAAATGGCATTTTGTTTATAGCAAAATCAAAACATTACAGAGATTGACTGTAAGTATTTATATATCAGAGAATTGTCTCGATGCACTCATTACCCGCAGCCTTACTTTACAAGATTTTCAGGTCCTTTAGGAAAGTGTTTCAGTACATGTACAACCTTACTGATTCTTTTTACAGCAAATTAGTTCTCTTAACTATGCCCCTATGCACCTCACTTTACATTTTAAATTCACTTTGACTTATTGTTTCTACAATATACCTTTCAGCCTCAGTGTATCTGGCCAGTGTGAACCCCTTTGAACCAGTGGTGAACAAGGAGTACCTTCCACACTGCACAGCATCCATGGAGTTGGCCCAGAGGTGTCTTTCCTGTATCTCTCGACAGCTTTGCCAGATCCCATGGATCAACTTTGCACACACCTCTATCCCAGACCATGCAGGAGCCCCTCTACTTCTGGCACCTGACTAGTTAAGTAAGATTTCCAAACTTCATCCCGCTACCTCTCCACACTCTCCTTCTGGCTGGACGCTTCTATGGATAGATCTGCCCTGAATGCTTCAGCAAACAACTTCCTAGAGGCCAGCCTGGCATGGTAAGGCTTTGGACCGCCCTCTTGGAGGACCATCCTCAAGACAGCCTCACCAGACAACAACTGGTCCAGCAGAAGGGCCTGGATCAGTGTCACTCTCCACTCTGATTCCTTCCTGCCTTCCTCCCCTGCCTTCTTTTGTAAATTCAGCATTAGGTCTCGAATCAAAGTCCGCAGTTCATGATGCACCATCACCATTGATCCATGCGAGGCTCTTTTCTGGTATGCATGCACGTATCTACTTATTTATTGTAAAACAATTATTGTCTTGTATGCAGATGTTTCCAAGTACACAAATTGTATTGCACCATACACCTCATTCCCTGTCTCACTATTTTACTCAGCAGTCTGGTTTCAAGTTCTCTTTGTGTTGCAACACACATATCAAGTCTTGTTTTATAATATAATATAAAATATAACATAAATATTCTATTTATATTTGTTAATATTAATATTTAATAATATATTTATAAATTATTCAATATGGACTAATATATTTATATAATAAATAATGTATTTATTGTAATATAATAGATTATTTAAAATATATTATTAAAATAATAATATATTTATTAACATTAATAAAATTAATAATTTAATATATTATCTCATAGATAATAGATAATAATATGATATATTCATATAATTATAATAATATAATATATAATTTAATATAATATTAATATTTAATAATATATATTAAAATAAAAACTGCTTTATAATATTGCCTGGTATTACAAGTACCTCTCCATTCTCTCAGTGAGGGACCCCAGACTGCCTCCACCTCCCTGAAAAACAGTGAACATCTTCACTTACGTCCCCTTAGAGACCTATATCAGCCTCTCCCTGGGACAGGCACCCAGATACCCTGCCCACAACAAACTCCTGGATTCTCCAGCTGAACGGCTGAGTCATAAGATATGTGTAGTCTTAATTGGACCAAATAGGACATTGGCTTTCCAGCATGGTGCAGCACATTCCCACAGTCCACATGCCCATCTGTAGGGCATGAGGATCTCTACACCCCCTGCTTTCCACAGTACTTGGCATGAGCTCCAGCTTTGTAATTTGGGCTAATCGCATGCATGTAAAGTGATGATTTTTGTTTTACTTTGCATTTCTTGTAAACCTCAGTGAGTCTGAGCATCTCATCAGAGGCTTGATATCACTTTTTCTCTTTTTATGAATCAAGTGGTTTTTTCCTTTGACTATATTTCTACTGGCATTCCTGAATTTCCCATCTGTTTTTTTGCCACCTTTACTCACGATTATTTTCATTGAACACAGAAGCTTATTTATGATGTAATCAAATCCATTTTAAACTCATGGTTGGTCCTTTGAGGATCTTGTTTAAGAAGTTCATCCCCATCTCTGAGTCACAAAAATATTCTCCTTCCTATTTTCTATCAACTGTATGTCTTTACCATTCACACATTTAGGTCTTAATCCAGCTAGAGACCATCTATGTATGTGGTGGTAGACAAGAATAGTTTTCTCTCTGAGCCCTGAACTGTGTTTCATCAGACTATTTTTCTTTTATCAGAACTGTATTATTTTTATTACTATTACTCTCTGATAGAGCAAGTTCCTATTCTCCCACCCTTTGGTCTTCTTTTTCAAAGTTGACTTGGTTACTCAAGGAGCATTAAACTCCCTCATCAGCCTTATATACAACTGTTGAGTTTCTAAAAAGAAATCTAGCTGGAATTTCAATTGGGATCTCACTGAATTTATAGATTCCTTTGCAAAGAACTGACATCTTTATATATTAAATACATTAAGTCATCCCATCCAAGAGCGTGGAATAATTCTTCATTTATTCATATCTTATTTATATCTGTCTTTTTAAAGATTTTATTTATGTATTTGACAGAGAGAGAGCACAAGCATGGGGAGCTGCAGAGGGAGAGGGAGAAGCAGGCTCCCCGCAGAGCAGGGACCAAATGCGGGGCTCGATCCCAGGACCCCAGGATCATAACCTGAGCCAAAGGCAGTCGCTTAACCAACTGAGCTACCCAGGCGCCCCTTATTTATATCTCTTAATAGAGTTGCATATTTTCTTCACTGAGATCTTAAGTAGTCATTTCTTAATCAAATTGTTTCAATAACTGTTGTTTTATAATAATTATAACTTTTCTGCTAAGTCTTGTTCTCTCTTGTTTTCTTATTTTTTCTCTCCAAAATGTTCCCAGCTCTTCTAAAAAAAAAACCTTATTGGGATGCCTGGGTGGCTCAGTCGGTTAAGCATCTGCCTTCGGCTCAGGTCATGATCTCGGGGTCCTGGGATTGAGCCCCTCATTGGACTCCTTGCTCAGCAGGGAGCCTGCTTCTCCCTCTGCCTGCCACTCCCCCTGCTTGTCTTCTCGCTCCCTCTCTCTCACTCTCTCTCTGGAAATAAATAAAATCTTTAAAATTAAATTAAACTAAAAATTTTTAAAAACTTATTTATTTATATATGACCTGCATACAGAAGAATGCACTAAACTTTATTTTTACAGCTTGATGAATATTCATATAATGAACATTACATCCTCATATACCAGAGAGATCACTAAATGTCCTTTGATAAATTAGTCCCTGGGAACTTTATAGCTTTTGTTTTTATTGTGAAGAGTAACCTATTTTTTTTTTAATAAATGTAGTAAATAGTTGTTACTGGTATAGAGAAATGCTACTGATTTTTTAAGTGGTATCTGGCAACCTTGCTGAACTTACTTGTTCTAATAGTTGGTTGATAATTCTTTTGCTTTACTAAATAGATTATCTTGTCCATGGCAAATAACTATTATTTCTTTTCCCTTCAAATCCTTTGCCTCTTATTTATTTTCTTACAGTGCACTTGCCCAGGACCTCCAATATTAAGCTAAACAGTGGCAGTGATGATGAGCATTCTATCTTGTGCCCAGTCTTAGATGGAATTCTAGAATTTCTCCAGCAAACATAATGCTTGCTGTAGGTATTTGGCATATGACCTTTATAAAATAAGGATGCTTCCTTCCACATCTGATTTTCTAAGAGTTTTTATTTTTAATCATAGTTACTGAATTTTATCCATGCTCTTCCTGGTGAGTTGCATTAATTGATTTTCTGATATTGAATCATCTTTGCTTTTTTGGAGGTAAAACTTTCTTAATGGTGTATTATCATTGTCAAAATGTGAATTACTATGATTATTGTTACTATGATTAATAATATAGATTGGCCTTACTAATAATTTTTTAAACTTTTTTTTGGAGCAGCTTTAAGTTCACAGGAAACTAAGCAGACAGTGCAGAATTCCCATATATCTCCTGTCTCTACATATGCACAGCCTCCCCCATTATCAGTGTTCTCCACCAAAATAATACATTTGTTGCAACTGATGAACCTACACAGACACATCATAATCACCCAAAGTCCATAGTTTATGATTCACTCCTGGCATTGTACATTCTATGGGTTTGAACAAATGTATAATGACACATATCCATCACTATAGTATTACACAGGATATTTTCACTGACCTAAAAATCTCTGTGATCCACCTATTTATCTCCCCCACCCCACAATAACCTCTGATAACCACTGATCCTTTTACTGTCTCTATAGTTTTGCCTTTTCCAGAATGTCATAGAGGTAGAATAATACAGTATGTAGCCTTCTCAGATTGGCTTCTTACACTTAGCAATATGCATTTAAGTCTCTTCCATGTCTTTTCATGGCTTGAAAGTGCATTTCTTTTTAGTGTTAAATACTATTCCATTGTCTGGATATGTCACAGTTTATTTATCCATTCACCTATTGGGCATTTTGGCTGCTTCCAAGTTTTGGCAATTATGAATAAAGTTACTGTAAACATTTGTGTGCCAGTTTTTGTGTGGATATAAAATTTCAACTCCTTTAGGGAAATACCAAAAAAGTACAATTGCTGAATGGTATGGTAAGGATATATTTAGTTTGTAAGAAACTGCCAAACTGTCTTTCAAAGTGGTTGTACCATTTTGCATTCCACCAGCAATGAATGAGAGTTCCTATCGCTCCACATCCTCACCAGCATTTGGTGATATCAGTGTTCTACATTTCAGCCATTCTAATAGGTATGAAAATATATTTTTTAACAAAGGAAATAACACTGCTCCCCTACTCAAAGTCTTCCACTGCCTTCCCATCACAATTATGTCCAAACTCCTTAACATAGTCTGTTAGGAACTTGACCACATAATTTTTATGTCCAAGCCAGGCATTTTTGAGACTAAAAGGAAGCTCTGCAAAAACTGATGTCAGGAAAGATGACATCACCACTTAAGCCTTCCTTGTTCCCTCAGCTCCAACCACACTCACTGTGTTGCTCTTTATTTATTTATTTATTTATTTATTTATTTATTTGACAGAGAAAGATACAGCAAGAGAAGGAAACACAAGCAGGGGGAGTGGGTGAGGGAGAAGCAGGCTCCCCGATGAGCAGGGAGCCTGATGCGGGGCTCGATCCCAGGACCCTGGGATCATGACCTGAGCCGAAGGCAGATGCTTAACGACTGAGCCACCCAGGCGCCCCTGTGTTGCTCTTTTTTAATGGTTCCCACATTGAGGCTTTTGCACTAGCAAAAATTCAACAAGAATGTATGAAATGCCTGGTATGTATCAGGCCCTGTATCTGGGGACATAGTGAACAAAACTAAGTTTCTACTTTTATGGAGTTCACATTCTAGATGGTCCCTCTCTCTAGAAGACTCTCCTTGAAGATTCTCATATGGCTCACTCATTCACATCATTCAGACATTTATTCAAATGTCACCTTCCTGGAAAGGTCCTATCTCAAATACGATAGCCAGCCCCCAACACATCATCTATCTCTATTCCCTGACCCTGACTTATTTTTTTTATTAACACTTGAAATTATATTAGTATATTGTCTGTGTTTTTATAGTCCATTTCAGCCTAGGAATGTAAGCTTCCAGAAGGCAAGGATTTTGCCTGCTTTCATCACTACAATATCCCCAACCCCAGGAACACTGCTTGAACCATCAGTATTTGTCTCATAAATAAATAACGAACAGTTCATTGGGGACATTTAATATATACAAACCTTTCCTTTGGGAACATTTAACTATGTTTTTGAAGAGCACTTAATAATAGTGAATTCCCCAGAGCTATCTAAAGAGATAGCTCACAACCATTTCTCTTGAAAAAAAATTTTTTTTTCTTACTCATTCACTTAATTCAAATGGCTGTTCTCTCTGCACTAAAAATTGGACTACACAAGTAGAATTCACATATAATTCTGAATTCTCTTACTGTCACTAAAACCCAGACTGAAAGCACATGCATGAAAGAGTTGATAAGTCCTTTTTCTGGTGTCTTTCATGGCATATTTATCCACTATTCTCTCTAGTAAAATGCTGCAACTTTTAAACTGCAGAGAAAGGCCTGGAAAGAGAGCTTTGTTTTTCCTGAATACCCTTAGTGCTGAAGTCTGAGATGCATGGGCTCCCTACAAGTATTTCCACCTCTGGCCAAAGTCCAGCTGGCTGGAGTTTTTGCAGGTTATTACCTATATGCTCCAGAGAGCTCTCTGTAGATAAGTATGCAAACAAGAATAAACTATACAGTTGACCCTTGAATGATGCAGAGGTTTGGGGCACTGACCTCCCCATGCAGTCAAAAATCCACACATAACTTTGGACTCCCCAAAAACGTAACTACTAATAGCCTACTGTTGACTGGAAGACTTACTGATAACAGCCAATCAACATATTTAACTTGTCGTATGTGTTATATCCTGTATTCTCACAATAAAGTAAGCTAGAGAAAAGAAAATGTTATAAAAAAAAAAAACCATAAGGAAGGGAAAATACGTTTCCAGTACTATACTGTATTTATCGAAAATAATCTGCAGATAATTGGACCCGTGCAGTTCAAACCCGTGTTGTTCGAAGGTCAACTGTAATTATAAAATAATGAAAATAATTTTTCTGCAGAACTTATGGATATCATTCTCATGAAGCCTGCCTGCCTAGTCAAACGTTTTTTCCTTCATTCTGCCAAGTTTCTCAGAAATTTAATTAAAAATGGCTTTGGTGGTGTGTATCCAAGGGAAACCAATTCCTGGTTTTAACTAAAGAAGAAATGAATACTTAAGGCAGGTTGCTATGATGGACTAGGAGAGCACAAGTAGGGTTTCAAGACACCAAACTGGCTTGCATGCCAAATCCAGCTGATGGCTTAAAGAATGTGTTGAGAAAGATGGTTGTTTAGAGCTGAGAATATCATGAAAGCATGTGATTCAGCATAATTTTTGACAGGTGTGTGTCAAGTGTTCCTTAGAAAATAATTGCTTGAACCCTCCAGGCATAGTGCTTTGAGCATCCTGTAATTGCAATTTCAATTAGAATACTTCTTATAATGAATTTTATTCATATATTTCAATCCATTATTACTGGATTCCTTATGCTGTCTTTTGTATTATTGTCCTAGAGTGCAGTTATGTTTTGGTGGAAAGAATGTAGCTTGTGTTCAAATTCAACTTGAACAAGTTCAAATTTTCAATTTAAAAGTTTGGCAAGACGTTTAATCTTTCTGTAGCTCAGTCTATTTCACTGTAAGATGAAGCTAGTGATCACTACATTTTGGACTGCTATGAGAAGTAAATGGGGTCATATGTGTGAGTGTTTGCCCTTCAGTGTGGTATGAGCAAGGCTGGGACCAAGGTGAGGAGAGTGAGGAGAAAAATTTAAGTCCCTTCCTCCCTGCAGTTCAGCAATCAAGATAAATAATTCTTTAATGCAATATTTTTTAAAAGCCAAACTTGATGTAAAAAAAAAAATTCTGTGTGAACAAAATATCAAAAATGCTCACCCTAGGTATGAGAATGTTATAATCATCTGTTTGGTAAAGATATAAAGGAACTTTGACCAACAGTGTTGCATTGTCACACAGTTTTAAGACTGTTTTCTTGTTTTCAGCAACTGGTTTCAGAGCCAGGTTGCCATCTGCTTCTGCTTCCTCGCTGTCTGGTCAGCTGGAAGCTGTTCTTAACTTGCTGTTTGTTTGAACTGGCTCTCTCTTCCTTGCAGTTACATGGTCGCCTTTCTGACCATTCTCTCACCCTTCGAGTTCCTCCATTGTCCTGCAAGGGGCACTCTGGTTCTTTGAAAAACCTTTTGTTTTAGCTCAAGATTTGGTGCCAACTGTTTGTTTTTTAACCTTGGTTTTCCTGACATGGACTCCTGAGGCTTTTTCTGAGGCTCTCAAGGTAGTAAAATGTCAAAAGAATCACCTGCTTTAGGAGGCATCACAATTCTGGACTTCAAGCTCTATTACAAAGCTGTCATCATCAAGACAGTATGGTACTGGCACAAAAACAGACACATAGATCAATGGAACAGAATAGAGAGCCCAGAAATGGATCCTCAACTCTATGGTCAACTAATCTTCGACAAAGCAGGAAAGATGTCCAATGAAAAAAAATCTCTTCAACAAATGACGTTGGGAAAATTGGACAGCCACATGCAGAAGAATGAGACTGGACCATTTTCTTACACCATACACAATAATAAATTCGAAATGGATGAAAGACCTAAATGTGAGACAGGAGTCCATCAAAATCCTAGAGGAGAACACAGGCAACAACCACTTTGACCTCAGTTGCAGCAACTTCTTGCTAGACACGTCTTCAAAGGCAAGGGAAACAAAAGCAAAAATGAACTATTGGGACTTCATCAAGATAAAAAGCATTTGCACAGCAAAGGAAACAGTCAACGAAACTAAAAGACAACCTACAGAGGAGAAGATATTTGCAAATGTCGTATCAGGTAAAGGGCTAGTATCCAAAATATAAAAAGGACTTATGAAACTCAACACCCAAAAAACAAATAATCCAGTCAAAAAACGGGCAGAAGACATTAACAGACATTTCTCCAAAGAAGACATACAAGACATCCAAATGGCCAACAGACACATGAAAAAAGTGCTCAACATCACTCAGCATCAGGGAAATCCAAATCAAAACTTCAATGAGATACCACCTCACACCAGTCAGAATGGCTAAAATTAACAAGTCAGGAAACGACAGATGTTGGCGAGGATGTGGAGAAAGGGAAACCCTCTTACACTGTTGGTGGGAATGCAAACTGGTGCAGCCACTCTGGAAAACAGTATGGAGGTTCCTCAAAAAGCTAAAAATAGAGCTACCCTATGACCCAGCAATTATACTACTAGGTATTTATCCAAAGGATACAAACATAGTGATTTGAAGGGGCACATGCACCCCAATGTTTATAGCAGCAATGTCCACAATAACCAAACTATGGAAAGAGCCCAGATGTCCATCAACAGATGAATGGATAAAGAAAAGGTGATATATATATATATATATATATATATATATATATATATATATATGTATATATATAATGGAATATTACCGAGCCATCTAAAAAATGAAATCTTACCATTTGCAACGACATGGATGGAACTAGAGGGTATTATGCTAAGTGAAATAAGTAGTCAGAGAAAGACAATTATCATATGATTTCACTTATATGTGGAATTTAAGAAACAAAACAGATGAACATAGGGGAAAGGAGGGAAAAATAAATAAGATGAAACCAGAGAGAGAGACAAACTATAAGAAACTCTTAACTATAGGAAACAAACAGGGTTGCTGGAGGGGAGGTGGGTGGGGGGATGTGTTAATTGGGTGATGGGCATTAAGAAGGGCACTTGATGTAATGAGCACTGGGTGTTATATGCAACTGATGAATCACTAAACTCTACCTCTCAAACTAATAATACACTCAATGTTAATTAATTGATTTTAAATAAAATTTTAAAAACGCTAACAACAACAACAACAAAAGAATCACCTGCTTTAATCTCAGGTGCATTGTGCACATAGAGCTGCATTCACCAGTCCAGCTAGGTGACAAGTCCATGCCTACAACCTGCACATTTCATGGAACAGAAAGACAACCAGTATTTAAATATGGAATAAATGAAGCAAGTTTAGAAGTCTAGGACATATGGGGTGCCCAGGTGGCACAGTTGGTTAAGCGTCTGACTCTTGGTTTCTTCTCTGACCCATTATCTCAGGGTCCTGAGATTGAGCCCTGTATCAGGCTCCCCACTCAGCTTGGACTCTCCAGGATATTTTCTCTCCCTCTCCCTCTGCCCCTCCCACTCGTGCTTGCTCTTTCTCTCTTTCTCTCTCTCTCTCAAATAAATAAATCTTTAAAAAAAATAAGTCTAGGACATGTATCCCACGAAGAGAATCTACTCAAACTCTCTCCTCCTAAGCAAGAAAGGGGTTATTCATTGATTTATTGTTATCACCATCACCAGATTCATATTTCTACCAATAATAACTACTCTTTACTGCTTACCTACTAAGTACCAGTTGCTCTGCATACATTATCTCATTCAATCCTTACAACATCCATTTGGAGTAGGAATTACTAGCCTGTTTATGGATGCAGAAACATAATCTTAGGCTATTACGTTAGCAATAACAGATTTATTCATTTATCCATGTAACAAATACTTACAAATTTTCTGCAGTAATGGAGGCTCTGTGTTAGTGTCTTTGGAGGCTGAAACAGACTCTGACTGTGTTGAAAAGAAAGGGATTCATTAAAGAATATTGAATAGCTCACAGAATCCTAGAGAGATATGGCTATGCCAACAGGGACAAAGCCTAAAGTCACATCACAGACCCAGTCTGGTGAGGAACTGTCACACTGACTTCACTATCATGGGCACTAAAAGATGCCATCAGCAGCGTGACCACTGCTACCCTGGGGGCTTTGTCCTGCGGCTCTGTCACCTCTAGCAAAGAGAATCTTTGCTGTTCTTGCTGCCTTGCATCAGCTTTCCATTCAAGGCCTCATTTGAGGCATCTTTTTGGAAGAATATAAGTCACATGTACACATCTTAACTATAAAGAAAGCTGGAAACATGATTGTCTGGGAACTTCTATAGTAGAAGGTGGGATGGGTCTTCAACAAAGACTCAATTCTCAAAATATGCGAAGGGACTTCAGATACTGGTACACCCAAAACAATAACTCACGACCACTACATTGAGTCCTTGACCTCCTTGCACTTACAAACTGACAGGAGCAAAGAGGCACACATATGACCACAGTATGTAAGATATGCCACCAGAGTGATTTGGACAGTGTCACCTGTGGGGAGAGGTAGGAGATCAGTTCTGGCTGGAGATAACAGGACAGACTCAAAGAATGGGTCGCACTGCTATTGGATCTTTTTTTTTTTTAAATTTCAAGATTCTTTATTTTTAAAACAGGTCACAACACTAAGCTTCCAGCCCGCCCTGCAGTGTTCAAGCTACAAACGCTTGCTCAGCGGCAGGGGGTGCGCCTTAGTAGCATGTCTGAAAACTGAATAAAAATCCATATAAAACAAATATGCAAATAGTTTCCATAGGAACACAGATAAGTGACCCCATCTCCTAGTCTTCCATACTGTTGCATCCTTGCCAACCCTACTTACAGACATCTCAAAACTAGCAAGAATTAAGTTAAACGGTCCCCCCAAGTCCCCCAATTCAAGCTAAACTTGAAGGTAACAGCTCCAGGAGTGGCACCTACACGTCGATTCTGGCGGAAGCACAGGCGGCGGGGGCGCTTCAGCCCGCTCTCCCAGGCACAGGACACAGGCGGGGTGCCGACGTCCTGCTCCGCCACTTCGGCCGGGACGTCGTGGTTCTGGATCTGCTGCATCAGTTGCCATGTTGGCCCCGACATCACATAGTAGATAGTCGGCCTCTGGAACCCGTTGAAAGTAGAAGCAGCAGCAACCGTGTAAGCACCCATGTTTTCAAAGACCATCCGATCGCCCACGTGCATCTCGGGCAAGTCGCAGTGCTCGACAATGCGATCCAGGCCGTCACATGTTGGTCCCCATATGCTGGTTGAATAGTACTTCTCATCTGGTTTGGGTCTCTTCTGCAGAAGGGGCTTCACGTGGGCATGATCATAGAGGATGCAATTAAACGATCCATACACTCCATCGTTCACGTAATACATAAAGGTTTGTTCACTCGACTCATCTTCATCATCAGAGCCTGTCTGTTCCCTTAATACGAGTTTTTTGGCAATGATAACTGTGAGTGTGAAGGCTGAGGCAACATAGTATCTGCCGGGCTCTGCTATGATTCGCACCCCCGAGTCAGCTGGGAAGTACTTGTCCAGGGCTGGGTTGATCACACTGGTGATCTCTTCAAATTTAAGCTTTACATCCTCAGATCCAGGAAAGCCACCACCGATGTCAAGCAGATACATGTTGAAACCAACCTCAGCTCCCATGTCAAAGACACAGCGGACATCAGAGATGGCTTGCACGCAGGTCTCAGGATGGGTGCAGCCACTTCCCACGTGGAAGCTGACAACAATGACATCAATATTTAGCTCTCTTGCCCGTTCCAAAAGAAGCCTGCTGATTTTGAGTGTGGCACCAAATTTAACACTGAAGCGACAGACTGCTTTGGAATCATCGGTGGCAATCTGCAAAACCAACTTTGCCTTTGGATGCGCCCTGGCAACTTTCATCAATTCAACTTCAGTATCGAAAGTCATCATCTGGACTCCATTACTGGCAGTGTACTTAATCTGAGACACTTGTTTACAAGGGTTTGCACAGATAATCCTTTCTGGAGGCACCCTAAGACTTTGTACCAATTGTATCTCGGTCTTGCTGGCACAGTCAAATCCTGTCCCAATGGTAGCAAGGGTCTTCACTATGGTTCTGCTATCATTGCATTTGACTGCATAAAAGGGGGTGACCCGAGGAAGAGCTTTTAACCATCTCAGATGTTTCTTTAAAATGTCTCCCAGGTCAGCGACATAGAAGGCATCCTTATCATCAGAAGACAGAACTTCATTAATTTTTTGGTCCAGAATATCCTTGGCAGTAAAGCCTTCATCGAGGAAATGGCAGTCTAAATCTGCATTACTAAAGTTGTTCATGGTTTCTTGAAGTTCCTCCGAAACGTAACAAAATGGAAAACTAAGACATGGAATTTAAAGAAATTATTGCCAGTTTCTCACAAAGGCAATTCTCTGGAATTCCAACTCCCGCTGAAGATGCGTGTGCCCTTGATGCAGCAGTGGAAATGTTCTGATAAACAGAATTTGCTAGTCCACCTTAGAGCGCACGTGTGCTGCGGGCCAGCCACATGGAGATGCCACCCCCGAGCGCGCTGGACCGCCGGCCGCCCCGCCGCCCCCGTCAGCCGGCGACCCGCTGCCTCGTTCCCTCTGGCGGAGGACCGCTGGCCCGAGGTGGCACCGGAGCTCTGGCAGAGGCAGAGGAGGCTGAGGGGACTGACCTGCTGTTGGGTCTTAAAGAGTAGTAGAATTGGGATAGGTAACTGGGGAGTGGGTCAGATAAGAAAGGCAATTCAAAGAATGAGGCAGCCAGGCAAAAAAGCCTGAGGCGTGTTGACAAGGATGAGTATTCAGATTGTGCTGAGAGGGAGAGAAGAGAGGTAGAGGAGAGCAGGTCTATTGCAGAGAGTTAGCTGTGAGAGGATAAATGTGGCTGTGGGAAAGGAAAATAAGGAATAGATAAACTCAGGAGTAATCATGAAGAGGCAACAACTGAGCTTATTTCTCCTTTTGGCACCTGTCCTGGTTGGGACTCCTTATTTGTGTCTATGATGACTTAAGTAACATCTGTCTCCTCTGTCAGCCAGCAGCCACCAGGAGGCAGGGACCATATCTGCTCTGCCCCCTCCTCATACACCCAGAGCCTTGCACAGTGCCAGTGGAATAGAAGGAGCTCAGTAGATATTTACTTAGGGGAAGACAGGTTGATAAACAAGCAGACTGATAATATAATTTGATAGAGAAAAGGAAATGAAAATAACAGATAATTCTGAGGTTTGGGTCATACAGAAGTCTTCTTGACATATTGAATTTGAGGTTAAAAAGGGACATCTCAGGGGAAATTTTCCAATGAGTTTTTGGAGATAAGGGAAAAATGATTTCTAGCTCAACAGAATTAGACAAGTAAGTCTGTTCTATATAAATGTGCAATGGCTAACGTATCTCAAGCATGCATTGCCGTGATGACATATTGCATATGCAGTATAAAAAATTGGCTTGGAGAAGAAATGATATTTAAATATTATCTTTTATTTCACATTACCCATGCCACTGTTCATACATTCCCCTGACAGGTACAAATATTCTGACAGTACTCTGGTCTGAGTGGAGAATTGTATCTCCTTGGACAAGCTTTGTTCAACTGCCTGTCCTCCTACACCTGCAGTATGAAACAGAGTAAGAGTGAACTCCCAATTGAGCTTGGGAGAGGAAAAAGAATGTATGTTAAAGATGCAGCCCCAAGTCCCCTGGGTGCAGTATAAGAAGGTCCCCCCTACCAGGGTATACATGAGTGTGTTCCTTGGTTAAGCCATAATTCATATCAAGAGCTGATTAATTTTTCACGGTGAGGCTCTTAGTGTGTGTTTGTTTTTCAGTCTTGCTCTTCTGGGGTCGAGTGACCCAAGCAGGGGTTGGTGGCTAACAGGGGCACAGGATTTAAGGAATAGCGCAAGAGCTGGAGGGTTTCCACCAAGCTCCCCTGGTAACACAGTGAGGTGATAGGGAACATTTTATAAATTAATCTGCTTCAGCCAGAAAAGGAGGCAGAACTGTTGCTTCCTTACAATTAACGATTTCTCTCTCAATAATAAGAAAAATAAATGATGTATGTCTACTATGTCTTCCCCAAATTCAGGTATACACTACTGCATCTGGGTCATAGGGATCTCAGAAGAAACTAGTTGTCCCGGCTAGTAAACAGGGGACATGTCTGAAGAAGGGAAAACCAGGCAGTGGACATTTGAGGCTTTGAGTTTCCCAGCAGCCTTTATTTTGGCAACAGAACACAGCCTTCCCTTGGACAATTGCACCTTCTTGGTCTCATTCCAGGCTACCAGGATGGGCATGTGGCAGAGATCCAAGAGCACTGCACCCCTGGCTGGTTGGGTTGGTTTAGGGATTGGCACATTTCTCATCAAGTCAGTCAGAGAAAACCCGGGAGTCTATAGCTACTCTTATTCTGAGGTAGTTTATGTCTGAGTCCAGCCTCATGACATAGTTATATCAAAAGGGTATAAAAAATTTCTTTTGAAACTGAATTTACGCCAAAGCTCTCTGTTTACACTTTAAGACAACACTAAACACAAGTGTTATGGACTGAATATTTGTGTCCCCCAGAATTCAGATGTTGAAATTCTAATCTCTGATGTGATGGCATTGCGAGGGTTGGTCTTTGGGAGGTGATCAGGTCTGAGGTTGGAGTCCTATGAATGAGATTAGTGCCCTTATAAGAAGAGACAGGAGAGTTTGCTCCCTCTCTCTGCTCTCTGCCTTGTAAGGATACAAAAAAGAGACAGCGCTCTGCAAACCAGAAAGAAGGTCCTCACCAGACACTGGATCTGTTGGTGTCTTGATCATGGATTTGCCAACCTGAAGAGTGGTGAGAAATAAATGTCTGTTGTAAAAGCCACCCAGCCTATGGTATTCTGTTTTAGCAACCCAAACCGACTAAGACAACAAGCTACTTTGTATGAGAATTACTTGCGTATTTATGTGTTCCCTCTCACTGGGCTATGGATGCAGGGGACAAACACCACATCTCTCTCTCTTTTTTAAATCTTATATTCCCAGAGCACTAGCCCAGCGCTGCACACACGAAATTTTTAGATACATTTGATAAAAATGTGTCAACCTCAGCTTTGCCCAAGCATGGGTGATGGATCCCCTAAAATGGATCGACATCATGGTAAACTGCTATTCAGAGAGATTCTACAACCTACCCAAGATTTCATTTCATGGATATATCCTAAAATAGGTAACTTTATGGAAACATTCCCTCATTTTCTGAAGTCTTCTATGAGACATCTTCAGAACTAAAAAGCAAAATGCTTTGCTTCCTGAGGAAAGAGTATTTTTTCCCTAGTGGATAATAATATCTGTGTAAATGACCCTATTTCTTTCTTTGCTTTGGCCATCAGAAAACTCTGAGGTGAATTTACTGCTCAATTATTATAACGGTGTAAGATCTTTTAGGTTGCCTCATCTTTATTTTGTACTTATTCTAACTTACATTTCTCTGGCCCTGTTATTCAATTTTAAACTTATATTTTATTATATGTATTTCCTGTATTGTTCGTTGGACAAGGTATGGGATATTAATAAGCCAGTTCTGGCTCAAAAAATGCAATTATTTCAGTGTATGGATGCTTGAGATAACAGTGCTGAGTGTCTAGAACAAGGAGCTCTTTGCTTGACTCTTACTGGGTGGAAAGCTTTGTTTTCCTAAATCATAACTCCTGTTCTGGAGATGGTAAGTGTTCTTTGCTGGGCTTCTGCCCTGGACCAGCAGTGAGTGATTCAACCTTGTCAGGTGCACTTTTCTAATATGGGGTTGGCGTTGCTCACTGCTCAACTCCATTTGGATCAATGGGTTAATGTTTGAAATCTTTTTGAATGTGAAAAATTCTGGGTTGTTCCTATCTTAGTTGCAATGTTAATCCTTGTCTTTGTGACAGATGAGTGTGCTTAAAGTCTTTCTGCTCTATGAAACCATTTCCTTTAAAAGTCTACTGAAGTCACCAGAAAAATAGGTAGAGCCAGCTACCGGCAAAAAGGAGCCCAATCTGGACATCTGAATATGACTCAGAGACACCAAACAAGAGACATAGAAAGAGGTTGGGGGCAAGAATTTAGAACTTGCAGGGACACCGGATCATCAAGATTTCTAGGAGAAATTATGGAAACATCTGCAAGGTCAGGGCAGGAAGTCCAGAGCTACTTCTCGGAGAGGGAAGTGCCTTTCTTGGGACCGCTGTGGCAACACTGAAATGCTGCATAACCCAGGGCCTGGGAGGCCTGCTGAAGACCAGGGCATAGATGCTGGGAAGGACCAACAGTCCATCAATCCAACTCCAAGTCCTTCATCCACACAGAGGCGAAGACAAGCCTTAGGACTGTGGGACCCAGTGAATTGCGTTAGCCTGGCCAAGACATAGCTCACCATTAATTGCATTACAATGAAGAATCTGTGTTCAGGAAATCTCTTGAGTGGTTCTACTTCTGTTCCCACCCAGGCTTTGCCAATTGTGCTCTGCGAAGGGCGAACCAAAGGATAAAGCAAACAAAGGTCAAGTGATGAATTATAATCAGTTGTGAAACTTTGCAGTTTTGGTGCTTGAAAAATACAAAGTCTATAAAATGTCAGCTGAATAACAGATAATTGGCCAGAAAAGTACATCAAAGAGGGGCTTGGACTGCTTTGGGTGTGTAAGGAGTGCCTCCCTTCAGCACTGTGGGGGTGTGGTGAGGTAGGGCTGGGGTGGGAGCTGGACAACTGGGGACTCACTCCAAGTCCTGCCAGCTCAGCAGAGAGTCTCCTGCTTCTCTGCGCTGGCTCACCTAGCCCACATCCCACCCTTCTCTGCTTGTTGTACAACCTTTCACACTGTTCCCCAGAAGAGCTCCCTTTCAGCCTTACCACTTAGAATCACACTACCTTTGTGACCCTTACCCTTTACATCAATCCGGCTTTGTTCAGCCTGACAGATGATCCAGCCTCCTGGTGTTCCTTAAATAATGAGAGAACATTTGCTGTCTGGAAATATCAGCCTGCATCCAAATTTAAAAAAGAAAAATAGGAGAGGAAAGCATTCAAACAAAACTCTTGGAACTGGGCTCCTGTGGTAATACACCGAATAAAGGAAAACAGGAAAGCAATTGCAATATTAAAAATAGATGACTTCCTGCATGTAAATTCTTCACTGACCTTGTTGATTAGAGTGTGGTCAATGTTTGCTGGCCTGCCACCTCCTGATTTCACGAGGGTTCATACCAAGGGAGAGTTCTTCAGGATTCAGAAATCCCCCTCTCCCCATTTTAAAAGCATTTGCTTATAAATTTGCTTATTGGCATCAAACCTTTTCTCCTTGGTCCTCAATGCCTATCAGAGATCAGTTCCTTATCCTTTGTTTCATTGTTGTGTCTAAGGAGAATTTACTGAATATTGAGAATAACTCAGAGGACCCTGGAGCAGAGAGGGTACCTGTGCATAACACCACGCACCATGATACCTGCATCTACTGCCCACATGGTGTGGAAGTAGTAATGGAGAAAATAATGCATCATCCTGCTGAGAAAGCGTTCCTCCACTCAGCGAATATTTAATGAGCACATCCTACATGCCAGGTACTGCTCTACACACTTGAGACATACCTGTGCCCTCAGTAAGCTTGTATTGTAGTTAGATAAAATGACAATAAAAAATAAGCATAGTAAGTCAGTAAATGACATAGTATATTATAAGATAGATGTATAACAAAAAAAAGGACAAGAAAAGTAGGGTAAGGAGGATTGGGCAGGTGGGTGGTATTAAATAAGGTCAGGTGGGCCTTGGGAAGAAGGTAATACATAAGCAAAGGCAAGTAGCTAGCAGATCTCTCAAGAAGGTGTCCAGGCTGACACAGCAGCCCAAGCAAAAGTACTGAGGCAGAACCATTTATTGGTCACCCTGAGACTTGAATTCCCTCTCTTCCACTGTCAGGGAGGCCTCAGACAAGACAGTTGTTCTCCATGGGCTGCAGAGAGGATGACTTTGAAGCAGCTGGAAAAACAAATAAGATGGTTTCAACAGGGACAGCTCTTTGGACTGGGCTGTGCCTGGGTGAAAAGGAGGGGTAAAAAGTTAAAAAAAAAAAAAAAAAAAAAGGAGCATGTTCCAAGATTCCACTCCCTGAGTAGAGAGTAAGAACTGGAATCTAAAGGGCACACCCAAAACAAATCAGCAGGAGACAAGGAGCCCCGGTCATAGGGTTTTTGATTCCTCATGCAGTTACAAATACTGCTTGGTGTCTTGTGAAGCACTCGTGGAATTTGGCCTTGGATCACAGAATTTTAGGACTGAATTGTTTCTTCCTAGCTGTGCTTATTCCCTAATCCCCTTCTCTGCATCACCTTGGTCCCTGGAGTTCTCTTAACCATTTTCTGTTCAGGGCCACTCTTGAAACTAGATTTAGCCATGGGATGATCAGTAGCTCTTGGCACTGCTCCCTCCTCTCTCCACCAAAACAGATTAATTTACTGTAATCTGAGGTCCTGGGGGAAATTCATACCCATGGTTAAAGAGGTATGGGAGTGGCCAGAGCCTGGGAACTCAGGTATTTATCAAAAAGCATTTGATTTTCTCCCATAGTCATTATGGTTTAATGATGAGAGAGAGAGAGATGGAACTAGAATTATGTGTATTTAAAACCCTCCCAGGGGTGCCTGGGTGGCTCAGTCATTGAGCGTCTGCTTTTGGCTCAGGTCACGGTCCCAGGGTCCTGGGATCGAGCCACACATCGGGCTCCCTGCTCAGCAGGAAGCCTGCTTCTCCCTCTCCCACTCCCCCTGCTTGTGTTCCCTCTCTCACTGTGTCTCTCTCTGTAAAATAAATAAATAAAATCTTTAAAAAAAATAAAAAATAAATAAAACCCTCCCAGCTACGCATCTTTCTTGGAAGAAAGTCAACACTCCTTAAATGTCTTCATGATTCTGGTCTACCTTTCCAAGTCCCCCTCCTCACTAACTGAACACCTTGGCACTTGCCTGAGGGGTTCTTCTTTCTATAGTCTCCAGGTACATGTACCTGCTATCCTAGAAGACTCTTTGAGCCCCCTCCTCACCTGGCTAGTCTTCTCATGCCTCAAGTGCCAGCCTAGTCAGTCCTGCCTTGGGGAAAGATTTCCTAACCCCTTAAACTAGACTGGGCCCTTGTCCTTCCAGAACTTAGCATGGTACCTGGCCCATAGTAAGTGCTCAATAAAGATTGCTGCTTTATGAATTCATTTGATGGATGAATGAAAGAGCAAATGCACAGAAAGGGAAGCTAAGATCAATGTGAATTTTTATAACTGAGGACCAGGAGGACAAAGAGAAGGAATGAAGAATCAAAGAAAATAAATTCTTTAAGGTCTGAAATCCTTTTGCATAAGGCAATATTCAGGCCAGGTCAACCAGGTCAGTCACCAGAGAAAGCAATGGGGATTTGTTCTAGGACATTCATTTTCTGGATTTCTGTTGAAAGTAACATTGTTAGCCCTGCTAGCTGACAATGAAAATGAGCTGGATCCCCCACCAGGGCTGAAGGGGGTAGCACAAGGGCACAACCAGGAAAGTTAAACATATCCAACTTGGAGGGGTAAAGAAACTAAATTCAAGAACATAATTTCAACTTTTTGCTCTGTCTTGATCCACTGTGGTGGTGATCTTGGGCAAGTCACTTAACCTTTTGAATTATACTTTTATTGTCCAAAAAAGTAAACTTGGGGCCATTTGGGAAAAAAGGATATTAGCCAAGCTTATGTATGACCAAAGGTCCCACACAATAGTGGTATTATTAATGATCACCAAAGCTATCCCCAGCTGTTCCCTGCAAGGTTTTATTAGTCCCACTGCTGTTTCCTGATTTGTTTCCATTCAGGAAACTTTGAAATAGTGGTTAGCAGAGGGGCACATTGCAAAAGTAAAAATTTTCACTCTTTTAACTTTTCCATCCACTTTAATCCCACTGCCCATCCTTCCTCTCTCTCCATCTTCAGCTGGAGTCCTGCCATTCCTGTGATCAATCATGCACTGGGGAGAATCTTACTCGTGGTGGGGGTGAGAGGGTGGGGGCAGGGGGAGCTCTGGGCCAGCATGACTGTTGAGTGTGATGTCCTTTTGTGGTGCCCTCAAAAACAGAAGTGAGGAAACAGGCCATCATTTATCATGTGGCTTTGTAATGGATGCTGATAATGCAAAACAGCCAGGCAGCTCTTGTCGCTCCAATGAAGTACTGAGTCAGCTGTTGGGGGCCAAGTCGGAAAGGGAGGTTCCCTGTGTGACTTGCCCTTCTGCCAGGGATCTCCCTGCAGTGACAACTGCCCACTTGCTGATGGAGCCTGACATTTGCCCTCGGAAGGCACACAGCCTCCTACCTTATACACATTGACAGTTTGGGGCCTCTAGGGGGAGCTGAAGACTCCTCTCCTTTCCAGCCACTTGTACCCGTACTCCCCAAGCCAGGCACACTACTTGAATACAGGTGCTTAGAGGGTGGAGCTTTTGGCATGATGGCAGGTGCTGGCCCTTGAACCAATCACTGTAACAGAGGAAATGTAGCATTCTGGTTGGCCAAGCCTAGGTCACCTGCCCGCTATTGGTTGGAAGAGAGGCAACCTAAGCCATATGCATGCCACAGTGAAGCATGATTCCAGAGTGAAGGAAGAGGAAAAGTGTGATGGGCACAATAGCGACCACTAGAATTATGTCTCTCATTTCTCTGTATTCCCATGCTTTTGCCCAAGGGAAGATTCCATCAATATGGGTTTACTGGCAAGAAAACCCGTGAATCCACAAATTAACACATGATAAAAGCCATGCACAGGCAGAGCTCCATGAAAACACTTAAAAACAAAACACCTTTTCTCCACCAGGTACCCACCTAAGATGTCAAGCCAAGAGAATGCCATTACTAAAAGTAACTGATCCAACTTCTCAAACCCACTTACCCACACTCTCTCCTTCTGACCTTTGCTGCTCTTCAAGGTCACAGTGGCTTCTCTCTTGCTACATCAAGGGCTCATTTCTCATGCCTCATTTAACTTGCCCTATCAGCAGCATTGGACCCAGTTGATAACTTTCTTCTTGAAAACTTGTCTTCCCCAGGCTTTTAGGACATCACACTGGCTTTGTTTTCTTCCTACCTCACTGGCCATTCGTTCTTGGATTCTTTTGCTGATTCTCCTCATCCCTTCAGTCTCTGAATGTTCAGTGTCCAGGGATCAGTAATTAGACCTCTACTTTTCTATCTATGCTCACTCTTTAGGTGATCTCATCCAGTTTGTCTTTACTACCATCTGTGTGCTACAACTCCAATATGAACCTCAGATCTTATATCTATATTCCTGGTTGATATTTCTACTTGAATATCTAGTAGACATCTCCAACCTATCCCATGTTAAATTGAGGCCATAATAGCTCTCCTTCACACTACTATCAAAAGAAATAGTTCCTCCAATAATCCAGTCATTCAAGCAAAAATCCATCATGCTGTTCTTGACTACCCCCTCTCCCCACCTTATACTCTATAGGCTCTATCTTAAAAATATATTCAAGATTGAATACACTCTCCTCTGCTACCCCTTACTCCTAACAGGTTCCCTGCTTTTGCCTTAGTCTCCTACCCCATATTCATCCTCATGGCTGAATCTCAACATGATAGCTACACTAATTCCATTAAAATATTAGTCAGATCATGTCAACCTTCTGCTTAAAAATCACAGTGTCCTCAGAGTAAAAGCTAAGTTCTTAGTACCTGTAGGTGGACCTATGTTAATCTGCCTCTAACTTATCTTGCTCACTATATCTGTTGTTAATCTCACCCTTATTCCCTACAGTAGCCACTCCACCCCCTTCTTCAGATATTCCAAGCATGCTTCTACCTCAGGGCCTTTGCACTTGCTCTTCCCACTTCCTGGAAAGCTCTTCTACCACATGGCTTACTCCTTAACTTCTTTAAGTCTTTACTCAAAAGTCACCTTCTTAGAGAGGTCTTTTCTGGAAAGCCTGTCCAAAATTCAATGCCCTCACTCTTCTTGTCCACCTTCCCTTCTTGTGTTTTTTTTTTTTTTCCTTTTCTTTTATCACTATCTAACATTCATATATTATTTTTACTTATTTTATCTTGTGCATTATGTCTTCTCCCACTAAATCATTAGCTCCCTGAGGACAGAGCTATTTTTGTTTGTTTTTATCATTAATATCTTCTTAGGACCTACAATAGTTCTTTTATATGAAAAGGAAAGTGTACAAATAACGTAATTGTACAACTAAGATTTGAGACCCTTGAAACCCATGCTCTATATTTGGGCTTGACTTTTAATTAAATTCAGTCATGGGGCAGGATTGGTTTCCAAGTCTCCAGGACCATTCTTGGTCTAGAGGAAGCCAGGAATATTTTCTATTCATGTCATTTACTAGCTCAAAAGTTTTCAATAGCTTCCCTATTGCCTTAGGGGTCAAATTCATCCCTCCATCATCTGTGCTTTTCCAAGGTTATCTCCTGTGTCAGCCCTATATTTGTCTTCTCCAGCTAAATTGGTCTATCCACTAATCCCCCAAATTATCTTACTCCATATTATTTCTTCTCCCTTTTTTCTCATCTGAAATACCCTCCTTTATCTCCTCCATCCATCCATGCAAGCCCACCCCATCTTTCATGATCTATTTCCTTCTCTACCTGCTGACATCCAACTCATTTATTTAACTCACATGGTGCCTCCTTTATAAAGTCTTCCTTGAATACTCCAGATAGAATGAAATGCTCCTTATCTAGTAATTTCACAGTATTTTTTTCTATGCTTACTCCAGCTTGTTTCACAGTACCATAGTGAAGCAGTAAAGTAAGGGTCCACAGCAGTCTACAGTCTAACATAACTGCATTGATTCAAATCCAGATCCTGCCACTAACCGGTTGTATGACCTTGGGCAAGTAATATAACCTCTCTGTGCCTCAGTTTATTTCTTTGTAAAATGAGGACAATAATTACCTTTCTTAAGGAGTTTGATGAGGATTAAACGCACTAATATGTAAAATACCTGGAATAGTGTCTCTACTCTGAATGTTTGCTATTATTGTGGTGGTTAGCAATCTATTTTCAGTCCACTTGATTTTTGGGGGTGTGAAACATAACAGCTGGATTTATTTCTAGTTGCTTAAAATATATACCTTAATTTTATTAAATAATAAGTGTATCATTTTTTTCTGTTTTTCCCAATTTGAAGGTACAGGTCAATTAAATCCATTATAGGGAATTCTTGGTACTATAAACAATTCCATTAATTTTTTTTTCTGCATACACAATATACAACCACAATGCAAGTGTGAAGTTAACTTGAATTGACTTCAACCCCTGTTTATTGAATTAACCCACTGTGAGGAACAGAAACATGAAGACAGGGTCCTTCCTTAAACCACTGTCTATTCAGAAAGATCAACATATGCACAAATAATTTCCCAATATCTGTTATATGCTACATACTATATAGTTCTTTTATTTCTATTTTAAGATTTCAGCTTTCCTCAATATGTCAATCATAGCTTTTTTATAATTTTGAATCCAGGATGCATTAGTTCATTTGAACCAGTTTCTTGTTTTAATGTGGGGACACAAGACATTAGTTGTAGTCTATTACTGCCTACTTAATGAAATTGTTTTTGAAACCCTGCCTGTTAACCTTTAATCCTGAGGCCCGTGCATAGTTTCCATATCCAAATAAATGATTAACTCACTTACCATCATTCTTGGCTCAGCCTGAACCTTCCAGCCTAGTTCAGAGACTGAGGAGGTTCCAGAATCATCTCCCCAGGCTTCTCCTGAGACACATCTCTGGCTGCTTCATTTGTCTTCCCTTTCCTGGTCATCCCCCCACTCCCTTTCTTCCACCCCTCTTCACTCTCCCAGGAGGTACAATGCATCTGGTCCTCATTGTGGTGATCATTCAACTTCGCAGTTATTTTTGTAGGTGTTTAATTTGGTATACAGGTGAAAAGATGAAAAGTAAAGGGTGCATCTTTCTAAATATTTATTCAAAAAACAAATTCAGCAATATTCAATCTAGCCTCTCATCTTCCTCAGGGGCATTGCATCAACATCCTCTGTTCAACAGCAGCCTGAGACACTTGGCCCCTGAAGGTGAATCCTGGAACTACTGCTTAATACCCATGAAATTAATTGTTTTTTCACACCTAATAGTATCCTCACTCTCCACTCTGGGTAAACAGACTCTGAAGTGGTTTATATGCCAGATTGTTTTCCTTCTGAAAGATGATCCTTAAAGTAACTTCAGAAAACAGAAGGGCAACTCCAGAGATAAAAAAGGAGGCCATGATTATGTTAAAAAGCTTTTCAGTAGGTTACGATGCTATTCACAGAAGTTATAAAATAATTTTCCACCAGTTACTAATTTTAAAATAGTTTAGAGCAATAAGACTTATAAGGAAAGATGCCTATGAGGATAGTAGCTTCAGTCATTTTTCTGAAGGTAGTTAAGATAAAACAAAGTACTCTATAGTCTGCTACAGGTCACTTTAGGTTATAAAACACTAAGTATTTAACTGTTGAAAGGGACAAAGAGATATCAAATAATGGCATGGATTAAAGAAGTTGTGGTAATGGCTCGTTTTCCTAAAAATCACTAAGACTGGCCAAAAGAGAATGGTCCTTCCATATTGCTTTGGAAATCCTCCAGTACATAAGCTTCACCTTTAAGATATCTCTGAGGTCCAAGGTCAGGGACTGTGTCAGGCTTCCCAAGTGTACTCAATGCCCTTGGTCCCAGGCTAATAATGACAAGGGGAAGGAGCCATACAATTTAAGAATCTAGCTTGAAGTAGTTGAAAAGAAAATATAAGAACCACTAAAATTCATCTCCGGAAGTTTAGAAGACTAGTTTTCTCAATGAGGCCACAACAAACTATGACCACAGTGTTTTGGTGGACAAAGCCCTATCTTTTATCAAGTATTTGAACATCCCAATAAAATGGCTATACCATTTACAAAAGATCAGAGGAATCCACAGAATTCCCCAGACCAAGAACTACTGAGAGGATGTGAAGTTCAATCAATGACCACAGGGATAAATAAAAGAGGAATTCAAGACCACAAATCTCAAAGAGATGAATGAGATAGATGAGACCTTAGTGGGCAGAAAGAGAAACAGAGGCAGCAGAGATCTCTGTCCATGGTTCTCAGAAAAATGAAGTTGTGTTAGACAAGACTGAACTACCAGAGGATTTGACTGCAATTCCCAAGGCCCACATAAAAGGGGAGGGAACCCATCTGTTTTGTTGAATGGTTTTCTGGAACTTCATCAAAGTGAAAAAGAACCCTACTTAATTAGTCAGAGTCTATGAGATGCACACCTGAAAGGAAGCTAAAGCCAACACTCATTAAAATGAGGGTCAGGTTCTTGGACCTCAGTGAAAGGCACTGGAACCTTTGCCAGAAGGTGGTATATTGGTGCTTTTTTGTGGGGAAAAAAAGACGTCTCTGGATGACAACCTGACATTAAAGCATAAAAGTACCAATCAATTAAAATAAAGAAAACCAACTGTGTCAAATGTTTTTATATTACCTTATTTAATCTTCTCAACAATATGTGAGGTTCCCAAGGAAACCGAGGCTCAGGGAAGCAAAGCAGTTTTACCAATTTTACCTAGTTGGTAAGTTTCTACCCAGAATTTAGATCTAAAATAAAAAATAAAAATAAAAGTTTCTAGAGTCCCTGCTATTTTCATAACATGCTGCCTCCATATGGGACAATAATCTCTGTGTGGATGACAGAGGAAAAGACCAAGATAGTGCTTTGAAGAGAAAAACATGAAGCCTTTCTGTTACTGAATAGTAATATAATTCCTGGAGGATGAATGGGTAAGCCATTTTGCATGTAGACGCTAATGAGATCACTTTAATATGTCAGCTTTTGCTGGCTACAGAGCCCCATCAGCTGAACATCAGGACATCAACATCAGCTGAACATCTACTTCTTCTCCATTAAGATTCTCTCCCTTTTAGAATCTCCAAGAATCCCCAGGGTGTCATGGGCATAGCAGACTAATGCTATCCTTTAGTAACCCTGCTGCTGTTCCTCGGGTCCCAGCTGCCTATTCGCACACCTCAGGGCTCCACCAGCAGTCCTGCCATCTCTCAGCTGTCTCCCCTACACTGAAGATTACTGAGCTACTTCTCTACTCCTTCCTACTCTGGCTACTTTCTCTGAGCTCTGGACTTACACATTCAAATACCTTTCAGACATCCCAACAGGATGTCCTAAACACATTGCAAACAGAACACATCCAAAAGAGAAATTATCTTCTCCAAAAATCTTCTTTGCCTCTTGTGGGCTGAATTTTGATGAATAAATGATACCAGCACTCACAGTGACTCAAGTCAGAAACCTAGAATCACCCTATGTCCTCTTCAACCAGACATCAAGTCCTATCAGTTCCACCTTCCTCACAACTGTCTTATCATTCCTCCCTATTCCCTGAAGGGTAACTCAGTAAACCAAAGGCTCTTGGGCCACACCCACATTTTATTCACCTTGTTCCAGGCCTCCTTAACTTCCTCCTCTTCACTGTCTTCCGTGTTTCTTACCAGGATCATCATTCCAAAATGCATATTGTATCGAGTTACCACATTCCATACAATGCAATGTCTTAACTTTGGCATTTAAAGCCCCTCATGATTTGCCCCTACTCATTTTTCCACCCCAAATTAAATCATTGGCCCATTTACACTCCCTTAAATCTACTGACTCCAAAACAGCATGGAGAGATGATATACACTGGAGCTCAGATGTAGACAGTGAATAATAGGGTTACATTTTCCAAGAACAAGAAAGTTAGATTATGCATAACTGATATGTCAAAGAAGAAACAAAGGATGGCTTGCTATTTGAAATGAGCAACAATATAGGGGATTGAAAATACTGAACTTCAGCAACTCTCTTAATCATATCTGTTTTCCTGTGTTCCATGTTCCAGCTAATGAAAGAGTAATCAAAGCAAACAGCTTTGGAATGAAAATAACTTTATTAAGAATGTATGGACTGAATGTAATCTGTGTAAGAGGCGTGATTGTGAATGAATACCAGTGGAGATCAGAAACAAGACTGATGGTTTGATAAAGAATCAATGGAGACTCAGAAAAAGATGAAAATGATTAACACTGAGAGATAAAACAGCCTACTACAGAATCTGGGAGAAAATTCTACTAACTGTAAGGTGAACTGAAGTGTACTGGGAAAACAAAATGATTGTGCATTCCCACATGAAAGAAGGTAGCAAGACACACCTATCCCTTTCTCTTGCTCAGGGACACAGAGTCATATTTAAGACTTACTTAAGACTTAAAGTCATATTCTAGACCTACTTGTAGACTACTAACTTCTCTAAGACATTATTGTGTGTGTGTGTGTGTGTGTGTGTGTGTCCATCCTTATGCGGGTGTTTCTTTATAAGTAGAGTAGTAAGTAGAGGGATAAAGGTGTGAGTAGAAAGCAAAAGGGTCAATGCTAAGAATTATTATTTTTAAATAATAAGAAGAGGGGTAAGAAGGAAAACATTCTTATAGCACTTAATATGCTAGGCATTCATCCGAGTGCTTTTTATATATTAATTAGTGTTTAGAACAACTCTGCATTAGTCAGAATACTAGTATAAGCTATGTTGTGGTAAAAATATAACTCCAAAATCTCCATTTTTGGCACAACACAACTTTATTTCTTGCTCATTCAAGGTTTGATTTGGATAAGAAGAGACTCTCCTGCACCTGGTAACTCAAGGATTCAGGTTCCCTCCACCTTGAGATACCACCCAAGGGCACTGTTGTACATAAAGAGAGGGATGCAGAGGGCAAACTGGCTCTTACCTGCCCCAGTCTTGAAATAACATATGACTTTTCCACTCCCAGGCCATTGGCCAGAACTAGTCATATGGCCCCAATCACAGCAAAGTAGGCTGGGAAATGTTGAGGAGCCCCTGGATATCCCAGTGAGCACCGTCTCTTTTACAACCATTATGAGAAAGATCATAGCATAATCCCCATGACTTTTACAGATGATGGGAAACTGGCAAACAAGTAAAAGTAATTTACCTAAATTCACAGTTAATAAGTGGTAGACCTGATACTTTAACCAAACTGATTCCAGAATCCATGCTTCTAAAAATTATATCATAATACCTTTCAAAAGTAATAGAAATAACCAGTTATTTCATTAATGGTTTATATCAGTGAAACAAACTGTGAATGGAGATAGAAAATCTTCTCTTAGAATCCCAGAGTCAGGTTACATGAGCACCAGCTGGACACTGGGAATTAGGCATAAAATGTACAATCATTTTTCTGTAGACCTGAGAAAGGACTCAACCAGAAGGCTGATATTCAGCAAGGACAATCAAGGGAAATCCCTGCATCCTGCTTATCAACAAACACATAGTCTAGAGAGATCTCTCTTATTGAGGATGAGTAGCATGAAGAAAATCAATGCAAGACATATGAGAAAAGTACTGAAAATCCAAGATAAAGGAAATAGGAGATTGACAGTATAGGAGTTTATTCTCTAGAGCAGGGGTGAACAAACTTTTTGTAAAGGTCCAGATGGTAAATTTTTTAAGCTTTGCAGACCATACTGTTTCTGTCACAATTACACAACTCTGCAAAAAGACATAAAAGCAGTCAAAAGACACAAAAGCAGAAAGGGGTGAGGCTGTGCCCCAATAAAGTTCTGCTTTCAGAAACAGACTGAGAACTAGATTTGGCCCATGGACTGTAGTTTGCCAAACCTTGCTCTAAAGAAAAGGAAATTAAGAACTATAAACGATTAATAAACATTTGAAAAATATTCAATGTAGTAGGAATCCAAGAATTACAAATCTAAACAATGATGTAATTGTTTATCAACAAACAACTGACAAATATTTTTTATGAAGTTATTGTTAGAAGAGGTTCAGTGGGATGATTTTATATACTTCTGATAAGGGTGTGAATAGGTGAAATTTAGCCTGAAATTAATCTGTTGTAGAAAATTATATATATATACACATATATACATGCATATATATACACACATATATACATACATATTATGTTAAATGAAATAAATCAGAGAAAGACAAATATTGTATGATATCACTTATACATGGAATTAAAAAGCCAAACTCAGAAATATAAAGTAGAATGGCGGTTGCCAGGGACTGGTGGTGGGGGTAAATGGGAAGATGTTGGTCACAGTGTACAAATTTCCAGTTATAAGATGAATAAGTTCTGGGGGTCTAATGCACAGCATGGTGGCTAGTATATTAATAATACTATTTTGTATACTTAAAAGTTAATAAGAAAGTAGAACTTAAATATTTTCACCAAAACTTTTGTACAAAAAAGATAATTATGTGAGGTGATAGATGTGTTAACTTTATTTTGGCAATCATTTTGCAATATATATGTGTATCAAATTATCACATTGTATACCTTAAACTTACACAAGGTTGTATGTGTGTATATTATTATATATCTCAATTAAGCTGGAAAATTGTATACATGCATTTATATGTGCCAATTTTATAAATATATATTTAAGACTGCATAAGATAAACACAGAACACAAACCATAAAATGTTAATGGTGAGTTAGGATGTAGGATATAGGAAGGTACATCTTTATTTGAATTTTTCTACATAAATGTTTCATAATCAGAAAAAACTTATAAAATACAAAAGAAATTTTGTATTCCTTTTGAGTCAGACTTGAACTGAATTTTCAGCTATATACTAGCAGGTGATCTTAGTCAAATTACTTTATATCTCTGACCTTTAATTTTTTCACCTGAAAAAATAGATCACATATATATAAAGCATGTAGCATATATTAGAATCTCAATAAATATTAGTTACACTTTTAGAAAGACATAAATTTGGGATTGCACAGAAAAGGCTGAGAGACTGGGAAACTGGCAAATGATCATTGTAAAAGCTTTGAAAGTTGAAGAGAGATAGCTCAGAGATTTTTTGTACATGGTGGGAGGGAGAAGAGAATGGCAGAGAGATGGAGAGTGAGAGAGGAAACAGAAGGGAGTGGGGTTGGGGAGAAAAAGGGACAGAGAGAGAGAGAGGAAGAAGGAGGGAGATTGAGACTGTTGCAGAGATATTTCTGTGAATGGTGGATTATGGGTGCTTTTCCTAGCCAGGTTCTGGGGACTGTAAAATACTTTCAGTTAGGAGTTGAGAGACAGAACTGGTATGCAGGAAGAAACACTGCGGTTTCTCTTCTGAACATAGGAGCTGAAAGAAAAAACCCTCTTTTAGAGGAAAACAGACAAGGAGGCCCTGGGGATTAGGGGCCAGGGCCAAAGTGGGAGCTCAACACAGCAGGAAGCTCAGATTGCAAGTGTCCATGCCTGATGAACAAGGTGTGCCTAGCGAGGAAGTTCATGGGCTGCACCCCAGATCCTACCCCTGTGGGTTTGTTCCCTGAGAGTCCCACATTGCAGCAAAGCTCCTCCAACATAGCACAGAGTTGCAGTAGAAACATTTAGGGAAGAAAAGGAGAAGGAAGAGAGAAAATAAGAAACGAATACCAAAGAGATGAAGTGAGAAAAGGATTTGGCTCTCACAGTGGGTCTTCAGAGCAGAGGAATCCTCCACCTTGCTGCTGGGCAGGTCACCAAGGAATCTTCCAGAGGCAAAAGAGCCCACTCACCAGACACCAGAGAGGCAAGGTGGGGCATCAGTAGCAGTTGGGCAAACAGTTCCTCAAATATCCCTTGCTCTTCTCACCTCCAAGCACCACAAAAGGTGTACCTTCACACCAGAAGCATTTTCCAAATGCTCCTTCTCTGTCTCTTCCCCACATTCCTACCCCCACCTTATAGCCCACTAAACACAAAGGGGCTCATGCATCTACTTGCACACATGTCAGCTCTTTTGGCTGACTCCTTATTTACAACCCTACCTTTGAGCATTGATGTCCCTATATCTGGGCTGTGACTCCTAGAGTCCTATGTTGAAACCCATGTGGCACTCATTGCTCTGCAATGGCATTGCCTGTGTGCTGGTCAGTCTCATGCACTGAACTGTGGTGAGCAATTTGAGGACAGAGATGTTGTCTCATGGCCATTGTTCCTACATTCCTAGCACAGCATCCAGCACACAAATGTGGCTGGGCTTTTCTTACAGTCACTTTTCAGTATGCCTCCTGTAAAGAATGTATGTATGGAATTGTCCTCCTCCATACATTCCAGCATCACCACACCCAAGATAGCTCCTTTAGTTTAAGACCCAACTTCTGGCACACAAGACAAAGTGATCTCAAGAATCCTGGAGTGAGAAGCAAAGAGGCGCTGCGGGCCGCAGAGACCTGTACGCAGTGGGGGTGATGGGCTCCGGCTATGGCAGCAGACAGCACCAGGACTGCAAAACAACTCCCTCACCTTCTGACCATCCTCCCATTTTGTTTAATATTTCTTGCAATAATGTAAAGTATTTGCCAAAGACTGGGCAGAGGTGAGTGTAGGAAATCAGTCTACCAGTCTCCAATTTGACTTCTCATTATTGCTCTCCATACAATCTTAAACCTAAATCTATAGTCTCTCTTTTCTTGGCAATCAGTCAGCAACTCATTCTTGGTAGAACTGAAGACATGATGCCCTTGCTAATAAGGAAATCAGAATGACACTACTTACTTTATTTATTGAGCACTCACTCTAAGCCATGCCCTATGTTACATGCTTTACATACATTGCACTTAGTCCTCAAAGAAACCTTTGAAATGAACATTATTGTCCAATTTTGCACATGAAGAAGCTAATGAAGGTTGAGTCATTTTCCCAAGGTAATACATTTAAAAAGTGTTATAGTCAGAATTTGAGACAAGTCTTTCTGTCCTGTCCAAACTGTACTGCCAGCAATTACAGATATAAAGGATTGAGTAGAAATCATTCAGCAGAAGTTGAGTTAGGAAAGACCCCAATCTCAAATTCTATGTTCAATTATGATGGTAAATGACTTATCTAAAAGACCAGGGGTTGGGTTGGACTACTGATAAATATGCAGCCTTTAAGAAACTTAGGCTGTAGTGGTAGCAATCACAGACCTCAAAAACATGTTGGAAGTTGACCCCAATTAACACCACTGGGCATACTCAGTTTAGCTGTAATATCATGTAACTTCTACAACATCCTTAAAGCTCCAGGTTCTGTTTTCCAGGGTCATTGATGACAGTTTTGTTTTCAAAACAAACAGCTAGAGTGGGATAAGGATTCCCAGTGGATATTTAGTCTCTAGCAGTGTCTATGACCCACATTTTAAGCCTTAGAAAGAAACACAGTCCACTTGCCAAAAGGTCTGTCCATCATGTTGGTTCAGACAAAGATAAACCAAATTAGGTATAACCAAGAAAGTGAGGAAAATTGCTGAGTGGAGGAAAATTCCAGACCATTAAAAAGGCATCAAGACAAATCTACTTTTTTAGGGGTTTAAGAGTGCCGGGGTAACTGGATTAACTAACATCTGTGCTCAGATTTGAACCTTTGGTGGAAGAAAAGCTTATAGTTTAATTTTGCAAGACCCAGCATGGAACCTTTGTTGGCCAGTAGGGAGATGGGGTATGAGAAAATTGGATTAGAGCTTCTGACATAAGGGCTTGAGCAATCAAGAAGAAAATGCAGTTAAAAGCAGTTGTACCAGACAAGTCTTTCTTCTGTGTGATGTTTCTTTTTTTTTTTTTTAAGATTTTATTTATTTATTTGACAGAGAGAGACACAGCGAGAGAGGGAACACAAGCAGGGGGAGAGGGAGAGGGAGAAGCAGGCCTCCCGCCGAGCAGGGAACCCGATGCGGGGCTCAATCCCAGGACCCTGAGATCATGACCCAAGCCGAAGGCAGTCGCTTAACCGACTGAGCCACCCAGGTGCCCCTGTGTGATGTTTTAATTCCAGAAAATATCACAAGCTGGATAACCAAACCATCACTGATCTGTTCCATCCAGCAAGTGGCTGAACCTGAAAAGCTTTTGTGCCGGTAACTGTAAGGAATAAATCCTTTTTAAAGGCAATAGTTTTAAGCTCTTATTATTTCCCCTTCTTTTAGACAAAAAGGAGCAGCCATGTCCTAAAAGAGTGCTCCATCTTTTCTTGCTATTGATGTTCCTACCTCTATCCTTTATCTCACTACCCATTTCAGTCAGCAACCACCTTCCCTTTTCCCACCCCAAAGCTATACATGAACTGGTCTCAGTGGTGATGCCCTTCCCAATGTTCTCATAACCCCTATCATTTAACTCACTGCAATATATTAAAATTGTTTATATGTCTTCCCATATGAGAATGTAAGCTCTGTCTTATCCATTTTTGTTTGTCAGTATCTAGCACAGTGTCACACACATGGCAAGTTCTCAAGAAAGGTTTATTGAATGAATTCACAAATGGATGGATGGATGGATGGATGGATAAATGAATAAATGATTGACCTACAGGATCCTTGAAGGCTTGCTCTAGGAAGACATGCCTGGATGATCTTTCAGAACATTCCAGCTCCTTCTGTTTCCTTCTGATGAGTTACTTAACATCATTGACACTTAGATTTCTTATTTATAAAATGAAAGCAATGCTACCATTTCATTAGGTTGTTGTGAAGCTCAAAGTAAGTAACTCACGCTGGGTGCTGATCCACGAACCAGACACTGTTCCTCATCACTCTCTTTATATTTAGTCTGCCTTCTGCTGACAGAAGTTGTCCAAGATTGCACTAGGATGGTAGCAGCCATCGATAATGAGGTAAAATGATAATGTGGCTCCAAAAGCTCAGGAGTTTGAGTGTTCAGAGGATTTTTTTTTATTGGGGCAGGAGAAGAACTATATCAATTCTCAATTCAGCTTATTTTACAATAGAAACCTTGTAAATTAGAGTATTTAAGAATAGTACCAAAACTTCCACTTCCCACAAATTAAAGATAAATATTATGAAGAACCTTCCTGGCTTATGACACCTAAAAATGCTGGATAAAAGATGTTAAAATGCTTAAATGAGCTGTCAGGAAAATAATAGAAATCTTCAGAGTCTGAAAATATGAGAAAACACAAATTTTCAGAGGTAACCACCCTGAAGCAATGGGACCCTCAGTCCATTTACTTATTCCTGGTGGCCTAGAGTCTTCATTTTAATGGAAATCAAAGAGGGATAAAGATGCAATGCCTGGGACCTGAACAGGATGAACACAGAAAAAAATCCCTAAATAGGCCAGGACCCAGTAGTTGACATCTTTAATGAGAGGATAAACCAAAAGAAGAAAATTTAGCCCACAAAAGAAAACAGTAAAGAAATTTTTTATCTCAATCTTGACTCTGAGTAGAGTCTAAAATTCTTATTCACAAGTGGTTCTCATGAGGGTTTAAAGCCAGAATTTAGAATTCACACTAGGTATGTGATCCCCAAATACCTAACCTTAGAATTTAATTTAAAGTGACTCAAGATTAGTAATGCCTTCCTAGGTAAATATGCATCCTTAAACCAAGGCCCCAAATATTTCCTCAGGTAATTATAAACTCACTGAAATATAAAAATACAAAACACAAGAGGAAATAAATCATTTGAATGAGAATAAGTAGAAATAACAAACAACAGGATTAGAGTTACAAAAATGGCTGATACTGGAATTATAAATTAAGAAATATAAAGTAGGTTTGATATACTTATTTTTACAAAAAGAATATTTGAGGTATAAGGTACAAGAACAATGAAATATGATCAGGTAGATTTGAAAAAAGAACCAAATAGAACTTCCAGGTTAAAAAAAAACACACACACATAATAAATGAAACTAAAAACTCAGTAGATGGATATAGCATTAGATACAATGAAAGAGAGAATTAATGAACTGGAAGGAAGAACTGAAGAGTTATTCAATGTGCAGAAGAGAGAAAAAGAAATTGAAAAAAAATTAAATGGAAGTTAAGACATGGGGAGGAGATGGTAGCAGTAGATATTTGAATCATGCTGTTACCCATGCCCGGGGGTTTTTCTGAGAGGCTCCTGATCAGAGGTGCCAATGAAATATATAAGCCACTACACAAGTTGTTCTGGATGTTCCCAATGGATGAATAACATGTTTGAAAATGGACTTGGTGGCCTCTGAAGACTCTGGGTTCTCAAATTACACAGTTGGGCTTTGATTGATTAATCTTGGAAGCTTAAGTGAAAATAAGAAGAATAATGGAACATTTTATTCTCTGGAACATATGGATTTCAAGGGTACCAAGAAGAGACCCAAATTAGGCCTGGAACTTAAAAATGAAACATAGGTGCTCATTTCAATGCCTATACCTCCAGAAAGTAGACCATATATTTGCCAAAGAACTCTTTAAAGATTTGTCAACAGCTTTAGAAATTCTTGATGATATAATAAAAAACAGTACATTGGGAGAAACAGAGTCAATGCCAGGAAGTTGTTTTTTATTATCTACATGCCACAACTTATCAGAATACTGAACTTGGATGGACAGTTTGGGGACCAATGGAAAATATCAAACCTAAAAATCATAAAGACTTAGTGAACTATGTAACCACATAGTATAAAGGGCCAACAAGAGTCCTAACTGTAACTTAGGAGTTTCCTAAGATTAATAGCTTGAGTTAGCAAGGTTTCATTTTTGTGACTTTTTGTCCACGCACAAAGGAGAAATACCAACTTTGCCTCATTGAAAATTCACAGGAAGTAAGAATTGAATGAAAAATGACAAGGTGGCTTTGGCACACCTTGCAAGAGCTGTTGAAACTGTTGGTTAGGTGCATCCATATACAATCTCTCATGGTTGTAAACACACTGATTGACAACCAGGATTGCCATTTCAGAGGAGAAATAAATTTATCTAGCAAGCCAGCCAAGCTCATTTGTCATGGTAACCTCTGTCCTAGCTTCCAGTCTTTCATATTTCCTACACAGATATAGGATTGTGGGGAATCTATACGAGTTGTGAATCAGCCATCATTGCAGACACGTTATATATTGTTCAAAAATAATAGACGTGACTGTAGATACATATCACTGAGAATAAAGTTGCACAAGCCAAAAGTCTTCTAAAAACAAACATGTTGTTGCAACTCTATGGTTCAAGTCCAAATTATAATGATATTGGTAGGTAAATGTTATGCTATATTAGAAGAATTCCCATCCCCTGAGCTTGAAGCTGACCTCAATGCAAGGGTCAAGCAAAAGAAGAAAATCTGGACTCAACACTGCAGATGCTGAGACAGTTCAAGAAGTGTGCACCAAATATATTTAGGATAAGGGCCCAGCTATTGCTGCCATTGGTTTCACTGAGTAAGATTTTAACTGGATTTGTAGTAACATATGCTGGCTTGTGATTAAAATGCTCTTAATCGAAATATTTTGAATATATTTAGTTATAAAACTACCAGAGATATGCAAGTTTTAAGCTATTAAACCTTAAAGAAAAAATAAAAATGAACAAGTATATTTGAGAAAGAAGACATGGAGACTATAATTAAGGTATCTAACTTATATCAAATCAGAGTACAAGAAAGAGAGAAAATGTAGAAGCAATATTCAAAGAGATGTTGACAAAGAATTATTATGAATGTACAAAAGACAGAAATCCTCAAATTTAAAAGACCCAATGAATCCCAAACAGAATAAATAAAAAGAAATAAAAGGCAGATAGATAGATACATTGTAATGATACTGCAGAACACCAAAGGAAGGAAGGAAGGAAGGAAGGAAGGAAGGAAGGAAGGAAGGAA
>NW_022589706.1:38391580-38400190 GCF_004348235.1 Phoca vitulina
GGGGATGGGTTAGCCTGGTGATGGGTATTAAGGAAGGCATGTATTGCTTGGAGCACTGGGTGTTATATGCAAACAATGAATCATGGAACACTACATCAAAAACTAATGATGTACTGTATGGTGACTAACATAACATAATAAAATAAAAATAATAATAATAAAAAAAGAAAGAAAATAAATAAAAAAAGAAAGAAAGAGAAAGAAAATCTTAAAAGCAGCTAGAAAAAAAAAAAAAGATTACTGGCAAAGGCAAAGGAGCAAATTAGATTGACATCTGATTTCCAAACAGGCACAATGAAAAATCTGAATATAATGGAATTTTTTTAAGCAGAAAGGAAACAACCATCAAGAATGACATGACCATAGGGGCGCCTGGGTGGCTCAGTCGTTAAGCGTCTGCCTTCGGCTCAGGTCATGATCCCAGGGTCCTGGGATCGTGCCCCGCATTGGGCTCCCTGCTCCCCAGGAAGCCTGCTTCCCCCTCTCCTTCTGCCCCTGCTTGTGTTCCCTCTCTCACTGTGTCTCTCTCTGTCAAATAAATAAATAAAATCTTTAAAAAAAAAAAAAAAAAAAAAAGAATGACAAGACCATAGAAACTGTCTATCAAGAACAAGAATAAAATTAAGGCAATATTCAGAAAATAAAAATTGAGACACCCTTTTTTAGAGGTACTCAAGAAAGAGGAACGAGCCACAGGGAAGTCTGAGATGCAGGAAGAAATGATGAGCCAAGAAAATGTTAAATAAGTGTGTGAATCTAAAACATTGTAATTTGAGAGTTTAATAACTAGAAGAACTAAAGTATTGGATAATTATATCAAATACTCATAAGTTGGGAAGGGATCATCAAAATTAAAGCATTTTAAGTTGTTTATATCACGAGAAAAGAATAAATGAATGAATTAACTTTAGACTTGCTAAATTAAAATGCATTCTATAATTTCTAGGGAATTATTTAAAAATAAAAATAGAGATATAATTTCCAATTAGTTGAGGGGAAAATTAAATGAAGAAAAAAAATCAAACTTAATCCAAAATAAAGTAATAAAAAAAGAGAAAAAGACATATAAAAAGATAAATAGAAAACACAACATAAATGGCAAAATGAATACAAATACACCAGTAATCACAATAAATGTAAACGCATAAACTCTTTAGTTAAAAGTCAAAGACTGTCAGACTGGATAAAGAAACAAATCCAGAAGGGGGAGGAAAAGATGGTGGAGGAGTAGGGGACCCTATTCCAACAGGTCCCCAGAATTGAGCTGGATATCTACCAGACCACTCTGAACACCCATGAAATCAGCCTGAGATGTAAGAAGATATATCTGGATCTCTACAAACAGAATATCACAGGCGGTTGGTTTTGAGGTGCAAAGTGCAGAGCCGTGATTCCGTGGGCAGATATCAGAAGATAAATGGAAGGGGGAGGGAGCCCAGCCATCGGGACCCTACAGGGCACAGACTCGCAGACCAGTAGCGGTGGGGGAAAGACTTTAGGGCAGCCCCCTGGACTGAAACCGGAGCAGCGGGGCCTGCATGTGAACTGGGGGTGGCTGGTGGATTTAGAAGCACAAAGAGCAGAGACGTGCCCCGACCTGGAGGCGAGGACTGGGAGTGCTGCTGAGGGGCGCACAACCCAGGACGCTGCAGTTTATAGCAGCACAGACAGAAATGGAGATAGTGTGGTCTGGAGAGCTCACTGAAGAACAGACTGCGATCTCTGCTCTGAGGCACAGGGTTGGAAACGATCTCTTCTGCTCTGACTCTCAGAAGAGACACAGAAAGCCACCAAGGAAAGCCGCCAGAGAACAAAAGCCCACGAAAACCGGTTTTCACTGAGCCCATTCCCTGCCACAGGGGCAGGGCAACTCTGCCCAAACAGAGTTACCTGAGTAACAGCGTGGCAGGACCCTCCCCCAGAAAACAGGCTGGGAGAACAAGAGGTCGGCAACCCTAAGGTCCCTATAAAACAAGTGCATCTTGCTTGGGTTGTGGTCAGTAATTTGGACTCTGTACATTCCCTGAACCACCCCTCAACAGAATGACTAGGAGGAGGAACCCCCAAAATAGGAAAGACTCAGAGACTGTGACTTATGCCACAGATTTACAAATGGAAACAGATATAACCAAGATGTCGGAGATGGAATTCGGGGTAGCAATTGTGAAGACAATAGCTAGAATGGAGAAATTGATTAATGGCAACATAGAGTCTCTAAGGGCAGAAATGAAAGCTGAACTGGCAGAATTTAAAAAATGCTATCAATGAGATCCAATCTAATCTAGATAATCTAACAGCTAGGGTAAGTGAGGCAGAAGAACGAATTAGTGATCTAGAAGACCAATTAATAGACAAGAAGGAAAAAGAGGAGGTCAGGGAAAAACAACTCAGAATCCATGAAAATAGAATCAGAGAAATAAATGACACCATGAAACATTCCAGTGTCAGAATTATTGGGATCCCTGAGGGGGTGGAGAGAGAGAGAGGACTAGAAGATATATTTGAGCAAATTGTAGCTGAGAACTTCCCTAATCTGGGGAATGAAACAAACATTCATGTCCTAGAGGCAGAGAGGACCCTTCCCAAGATCAAGGAAAACAGGCCAATGCCCTGGCATGTAATAGTAAAACTCGCAAATCTTAGAACCAAGGAAACCATCTTAAGGGCAGTAGGGGGAAGAGATTCCTTACGTACAGAGGGAGGAACATCAGAATAACGTCAGACCTATCCACAGAGACCTGGCAAGCCAGAAAGGCCTGGCAAGACATATTCAGGGTACTAAACGAGAAGAAAATGCAGCCAAGAATACCTTATCCGGCAAGGCTGTCATTTAGAATGGATGGAGAGACACAGAGCTTCCAAGACTGGCAGAAACTGAAAGAATATGTGACCACTAAGCCAGCCCTGCAGGAAATATTAAGGGGGGTTCTATAAAAGGGGAAAGACCCCAAGAGTGATATACAACAGAAATTTACAGAGACAATCTATAGAAACAAGGTCTTCACAGGCAACATGGTGACAATAAATTCATATCTTTCAATAATCACTCTCAATGTGAATGGCCTAAATGCTCCCATAAAATGGCACAGGGCTGCAGATTGGATAAAAAGACAGGACCCATCCATATGCTGTCTACAAGAGACTCATTTTGAACTTAAAGATACATCCAGACTGAGAGTGAAGGGATGGAGATCCATCTTCCATGCCAACGGACCTCAGAAGAAAGCTGGGGTAGCAATTCTTATATCAGACAAATTAAATTTTAAGCTAAAGACTGTAGTTAGAGACACAGAAGGACACTACTATATCATTCTTAAAGGGTCTGTCCAACAAGATCTAACAATTGTAAATATCTATGCCCCCAACATGGGAGCAGCCATCTACATAAGCCAACTGTTAACCAAAATAAAAAGTCATATTGATAACAATATGTTAATTGTAGGAGACCTCAATACTCCACTCTCAGCAATAGACAGATCATCTAAGCAGAAAATCAACAAAGAAACGAGAGCTTTGAATGACACACTGGACCAGATGGACCTCATAGATATATACAGAACATTCCACCCGAAAACAGCAGAATACTCATTCTTCTCAAGTGCACATGGAACTTTCTCCAGAATAGACCACATACTGGGTCACAAATCAGGTCTCAACTGATACCAAAAGATTGAGATTATTCCCTGCATCTTCTCAGACCATATGCTTTAAAACTGGAACTCAATCACAAGAAAATTTTGGAAGAAATTCAAACACTTGGAAGCTAAAAACCACTCTGTTCAATAATGCTTGGGTCAACCAAGAAATCAAAGATGAACTTAAACAATTCATGAAAACCAATGAGAACGAAAACACATCAGTCCAAAACTTATGGGATACTGCAAAGGCTGTCCTAAGGGGGAAATACATAGCCATCCAAGTCTCACTCAAAAAAATAGAAAAATCCAGAATTCACCAACTAACTTTACACCTTAAAAACTAGAGAAAAAAGCAACAAACGATGCATAAGCCACGCATTAGAAGTAATTAAGATTAGAGCAGAGATCAATGAATTAGAAACCAGAAACACAGTAGATCAGATCAACGAAACTAGAAGCTGGTTCTTTGAAAGAAATTAATAAGATCAATAAACCACTGGCCAGACTTATCCAAAAGAAAAGAGAAAGGACCCAAATTAATAAAACTATGAATGAAAGGGGAAAGATCACGACTAACACCAAGGAAATAGAAACAATATTTAGAAATTATTATCAACAACTATATGCCAATAAATTGAGCAACCTGGAAGAAATGAATGCCTTCCTGGAAACCTATAAACTACCAAGACTGAAACAGGAAGAAACTGACAACCTGAAGAGGCCAATAACCAGTAACGAGATTGAAGCAGTGATCAAAAACCTCCCAAAAAACAAGAGTCCAGGGCCTGATGGATTCCCTGGGGAATTCTACCAAACATTCAAAGAAGAAATAATACCTGTCCTCCTGAAGCTGTTTCAAAAAATAGAAACAGAAGGAAAGCTTCCAGACTCATTCTATGAGGCCAGCATTACCTTAATCCCCAAACCAGACAAAGACCCCATCAAAAAGGAGAATTTCAGACCGATATCCCTGATGAATATGGATTCCAAAATTCTCAACAAAATCCTAGCTAATAGGATCCAACAATACATTAAAAGGATCATCCACCACGAACAAGTGTGATTTATCCCCGGGATGCAAGGGTGGTTCAACATTCGCAAATCAATCAATGTGATAGAACACATTGATAAGAGGAGAGAGAAGAACCATATGGTCCTCTCAATTGATACAGAAAAAGCATTTGACAAAATACAGCATCCTTTCCTGATTAAAACTCTTCAGAGTATAGGGGTAGAGGGAACATTCCTCAAGTTCATAAAATCCATCTATGAAAAACCCACAGCGAATATTATCCTTAATGGAGAAAAGCTGAGAGCCTTTCCCTTAAGATCAGGAACATGACAAGGATGCCCACTCTCGCCACTATTGTTCAACATAGTAATAGAAGTCCTAGCAACAGCAATCAGACAACAAAAAGAAATAAAAGGTATTCAAATTGGCAAAGAAGTCAAACTCTCTCTCTTCACAGATGACATGATACTTTATGTGGAAAATCCAAAAGACTCCACCCCCAAATTACTAGAACTCATACAACAATTCAGTAATGTGGCAGGATACAAAATCAATGCACAGAAATCAGTTGCTTTCTTATACACTAACAATGCAACTGTAGAAACAGAAATCAGATA
The DNA here is from genome assembly GCF_004348235.1 of Phoca vitulina. Lineage (NCBI taxonomy): Eukaryota > Metazoa > Chordata > Mammalia > Carnivora > Phocidae > Phoca > Phoca vitulina. Next base: position 38,396,848 of record NW_022589706.1, read on the forward strand.
AATGATTCCATTTACAATAGCACAAAAAACCATAAGATACCTTGGAATAAACCTAACCAAAGAGGTAAAGGATCTATACTCTAGGAACTATAGAACACTCATGAAAGAAATTGAAGAAGAATAGAAGAAAGAAAGAAAGAAAGAAAGAAAGAAAGAAAGAAAGAGAGAAAGAAAGAAAGGAAGGAAGGAAGGAAGGAAGGAAGGAAGGAAGGAAGGAAGGAAGGAAGGAAGAAAGAAAGGAAGAAAGAAAGAAAGGAAGAAAGAAAGAAATTGAAGAAGATACAAAAACACGGAAAAATATTCCATGCTCATGGATCGGAAGAATAAACATTGTTTAAATGTCTATGCTACCCAGAGCAATCTATACCTTCAATGCCATCCCAAACAAAATTCCAATGACTTTTTTCAAAGTGCTAGAACAAACAATCCTAAAATTTGTATGGAATCAGAAAAGACCCCGAATCACCAAGGAAATGTTAAAAAAGAAAAACAAAGCTGGAGGCATCACGTTGCCTGATTTCAAGCTATATTACAAAGCAGTGATCACCAAGACAGCATGGTACTGGCACAAAAACAGACATATAGACCAATAGGAACAGAATAGAGAGCCCAGATATGGACCCTCAACTCTATGGTCAAATAATCTTTGACAAAGCAGGAAAAAATATGCAATGGAAAAAAGACAATCTCTTCAATAAATGGTGCTCGGAAAATTGGACAGCTATACACAGAAGAAAGAAACTTGACCATTCTCTAATACCATACACAAAGATAAACTCAAAATGAATGAAAGACCTCAATGTGAGACAGGAATCCATTAAAATCCTAGAGGAGAACATAGGCAGTAACCTCTTTGATGTGGCCCACAGCAACTTCTTTCAAGATACATCTCCAAAGGCTAGTGAAACAAAAGCAGAAATGAACTTTTGGGACTTCATCAAGATAAAAAGCTTCTGCACAGCAAAGGAAACAGTCAACAAAACAAAGAGGCAACCCACAGAATGGGAGAAGATATTTGCAAAGGACACTACAGACAAAGGGCTGATTTCCAAGATCTATAAAGAACTTCTCAAACTCAACACCCAAAAAACAAATAATCAACTCAAAAAATGGGCAGAAGACATGAAAAGACACTTCTCCAAAGAAGACATACAAATGGCTAACAGACACATGAAAAAATGTTCATTATCATTAGCCATCAGGGAACTTCAAATCAAAACCACATTGAGATACCACCTTACACCAGTTAGAATGGCAAAAATGGACAGGGAAAGAAACAACAAATGTTGGAGAGGTTGTGGAGAAAGGGGAACCCTCTTACACTGTTGGTGGGAATGCAAGTTGGTACAGCCACTTTGGAAAACATTGTGGACGTTCCTCAAAAAATTAAAAATAGAGCTACCCTATGACCCAGCAATTGCACTACTGGGTATTTACCCCAAAGACACAGATGTAGTGAAAAGAAGGGCCATATGCACCCCAATGTTCATAGCGGCAATGTCTGCAATAGCCAAACTGTGGAAAGAGCCGAGATGCCCTTCAACAGATGAATGGATAAAGAAGATGTGGTCCATATCTACAATGGAATATTACTCAGCCATCAGAAAGGATGAATACCCAACTTTTACATCAACATGGATGGGACTGGAGGAGATTATGCTAAGTGAAATAAGTCAAGCAGAGAAAGTCAATTATCATGTGGTTTCACTTATTTGTGGAACATAAGGAATAGCATGGAGGACATTAGGAGAAGGAAGGGAAAAATGAAGGCGGGGGAATCAGAGGGGGAGACGAACCATGACAGACTATGGAATCTGAGAAAGAAACTGAGGGTTTTAGAGGGGAGGGGGGTGGGGGGATGGGTTAGCCCGGTGATGTGTACTCAGGAAGGCACATACTGCATGGAGCACTAGGTGTTATATGAAAACAATGAATCATGGATCACTACATCAAAAAACTAATGACGTATTGTATGGTGACTAATATAACATAATAAAATTAAATTAAATTTTTAAAAAAAAGGAACAAATCCACCTATATGTTATTTACAAGAGACCCAGCTAAAAGGGAACAAAAATGCTCAAAGTAAAAGGATGAAAGAATATTATCATGCAAATATCAAATAAAAGCTAAGTTGACATTAGATAAAATCAACTTTAAGGCACAAACCGTTATTAAAGACACAGAGTTACTACATAATTTTTTAAAAATTAAACTTGTTAGCAAGGTGTAGAAACTATAAAATTAACACACCTATCACCATAGTGAGAAATTTTAATATATCTTTTTTAGTAAGTGGGAGACCAGATAAACAAAAGAACCAGTAAAAATATGAACTTGAGCAATATAATTGACAGGCTTGATCTAATGGACACGTATAGAACAATACATCTAAATTTTGGTAATTGACATTATTTTCAAACATACACAGAATACATATGAAAATTGGCTATGTGTAAGACCATAAAATAAGTCTCAACAAATTTCAAAGAATCAGAATTTATACAAAACAAGTTATCTGACTAATACATAATTAGGTCAGAAACTAATAACAAAAATATAACCAAATCTCTTTTGTTTTTGAAATTTTAAAAACATGCTTCTAAATAACTTTAGTCAAAGAAGAAATTATAAGGAAAAATTTTAAATACCTAAAATGAAAAGATAATGAAACATGTGTGATATAGGCACAGCAATACTTAGAGGGAGATTTGGAAACTTAAATGTTTTTCTTAAAAAAAAACAAAACAGACTGAAAAGTTAACAAGTTAAGTATGTAACCTAGGAATGTAGTAATAGAAAAACAGAAAGTATGTAAAGTAGAAAGCAAGAAGTAGTAAATATACAAGCTTAAATTAATGAAATAAAAAAACCCAGAATATTATCAAAGCAAAAGTTGGCTACTTCCAAACAGTAATAAATCAACAAAACTCTGACTAAACTGAGAAGAGAAAAAAAGAAAAGGAATGAATTAGCAATGTTTGAAATAATTAAGTGAACATTATTACTGATGCAGAATAGATTGACAGGATAACAGTGAGTATTAATGACAACTAAATTTAAAAACATAGATAACATGAACAAATCTAAAGGAAAAAAAACAAAAACAAAAGCAACTCCAGAAGATATAGATAACCTAAATAATCCTACATTTATTAAAGAAATAAATAATTTTAAATCTCTCCACAAAGTCAAAATCAGTCCTCAAACATTTTACTTGAGCATTCTAGAAACATTCAAAGAACAGATAATGCCCATCTTGCACAAACTCAGAGAACAAGAAAGAAGGAAGGAAGGAAGGAAGGAAGGAAGGAAGGAAGGAAGGAAGGAAGGAAGGAAGGAA